>NC_143014.1:249247816-249547816 GCF_055824585.1 Amblyomma mixtum
ACAATAATCGTGCACAAAAACTTTAGTGAACCCCTTTCCTCCAAGCGACATCGACGTATCGTAGCGCTCTCCGTGGATCACCGGCTCGAGTTCCTTCACAAAAAGCTCAGCTTGCTCTATGGTATTGTTGAATTGATGACTCCCACCAGTCACCTTGCTTGGCCCATACTACCGAGCATTTGTGTCGCTTGCATTGCGAGCCCAGAATGATCAAGTATAAAAAGAAGAATACTAGAGGCAACAAGTGCCATTGGTCTCTGGAAACAAAATGTTTAAAATAACCCTCCGCCTCGTTTAGCAGTACTATGCAGAAAAATGTGCAAAATCTCAATACATTCAATAAAAAACATCCTGGATTACTCGGTGGAAAATCTCAGACATACGTGGCCGAGCAGGAAACGAGCATGTAGTGAAAACTCAGTTTGACGAATTTCCGTGGTCATTTTAAAATCTAGGAACGAAGATAGAGCAGAGTTATGAGCCGCTCTTTTGGAGGGGGTGGTTGAATTGGAGGAAAGGAGGGGGGAGGTCCCATTTTGAGCCAAGTGTTCCTTTGGCGCTTTTTTCTCGAAAAATGGCTTCAGCATGGATTTCCAATGCAAAACTTCTCGCTTAAAGAAGGCGACCCCCTTCCCTACCTCGTTAAATATGCCCCTGAGTTGTAGTTTACCGATATCGGACATTAGACGTCGCTCACGAATCATGCACATTGGACTTTAGGTTACTTCACGAGTTCGACTTCTGAGCTGCGTCTCGGGTTTAAGGGGAAAGAACAACTTGCCAGTATACGTCCAGCCCTATTCATGCTGCAGCTATCCTGCTACAGTCTTGGTTACTCGCCGCAACCGTCTGGCGCGCATTTACCTCCTCGATGGTAAGCGCCTTAAGCAAGACCGGGGTCGTAACGTCGTAACTTCTTTACGTGCGCTCATAGCGCATTCAAGATGAAATAAGGCGGCGTCTTTGCGCCTCCTATTACCTACATTCCCGGGTACACGTAAAAGCAACTACGCCATTGCCGGAGAAAGCGAGCGCTGAAGACACAAAATGAGGGTTCGGCAGCATGGACTCATGCCCCGTAATTCTGCAGGCAACAGGTGTTCGCGAACACTATAGGATGTTTATCGCGATGGGCAAGAAAAAAAAAAAAAGAACGGGGAGGGGGCGCACGCAGCATGTCCCGCAGCCTTCGCCTACTAAATTTCCTATAGACGGACGCAGCTACCGGACTGCCTCCACGCTGACAATACGAAAACGATCATTTTATGTCGGGCAGCGGGCGACAGTGACTCCTTCCTCGTGTGCCTGCTCTCATCCATGCGCGCATCTCCGCCTCACTGAGAGGGCTAAATTTCATTATCGTCCCTAGTATGGTATACTACGTAAAGATTATACCCCTCCTCGCGCGTGCCATGCTGCCGTGATTGATGTTCACCGATTTCTCCGCGGGCGCCTTTCTATTCGCATTTGGTGCATCTTCCGGATAGCAGGACCACATATCAAAGCTATAGCTGGCATTTAGCGATGCGTACGCGCATGTCTACGCCGTGGAGTACCGCTTTTGCTGGCACGCCCTGCAGGAGCGACAAGATGCACTTGTATACACGCCAAGCATGCCGACCAAAGGCCTCTGTTTCGCCCCGCGAGCTGCCGCAAAAGCACCAACTGCAATTTCTTTGCATGAGCCTTTAACACACCCGACTGGCAGTATTGGCCGTACTTCGAACGTCATCTACCGTATACTACCTGGGATGCAGATCGAAACGGTGTCTTCGAACCGTTTGAGCAGTGTCCCTGTTACCAGGCTTATAGTCAAAGGCTGACCGACCACTTGTTAATTGTAGGGATGCGAGAGAAGCCTTTGTTCTCCAATGAACAGTGTTGTCGGTAACGCGTTACAAGTAACGGCGTTACCGGTAACACATTACTTTTTTCGGTAACTTGGTAACGTACTCGTTACCATTTCGAAATTGTAATGGGTAACGTACTTACGTTAACGTTTTTCGGTAACGTGAGGTGTCCCGTCACTAGTTACTTTTTATTTCGATTGCCCCCTCCGACTCTTTTTCAAAAAAGAAAAATGCCGAAAATGATGTTGCAAATAAACAAAATCTACCGGTGTTCTCGAGGACCCTTGTTGCGGCTCGCATGCATGCCAAAAACGCCTGCCCTCGACGACGCCCTCAACTAAAAAAAAAGCACGAGCACGCAGTCGCACACTTGTCTCCACCCCCAAACCACTCACACACACAACTCTCTAAAGAGTGGACGCATGCCGAGCCACCAATGGACCATTTGCAGGAATCTGCAAGTCAGTTTCTCCATAACCTTGTTTTCCAACCAAAATGTCTTGTTCCCAGGCGACACTCTCGCATTCTTTGTGGAAGCAGTTCCCTCTTCTGAGTAAACTAAAGAATGTCGCCAGTTTACTCCAAGATGGTCCCAAGAGAGCCGTCGAAAGAGTACAATGGTACTGCACAGAAAAGGGGATTGCAGTCAACCGGCTCTTTCTATCTACAACTGCGGCTACGTTTCTGTTTACTGAGTTCCTAAGCGAGCGAAGCTGGCCTTGAACACCTTGCCGTAAACACTCGCATTTTTGCGATAATTATGCAGGTTCAAGTAAAAAAGAAATGTTTATGCGCGCAAATATATTTTTTCCGGAACTATGACATTTAAGCATTTCTTTATTGCTACACAATTTCCGCGTAATTTCGTAAGCAGAAGCACTCCAGAATTACTGTAAATTTGTTGAGTTCAGCTATGTTTTCTTTGTGAAGTTGGAATTATATGAAGTATGAGCTTTATAAAATTGTTATCTTGAGTTCTTACAGCGAAGACGCACTGGTTAAAATTTATGGCCATGGAGTAACGGCAAAGTAACGTGCGATACTTTTTTTCGGTAACGGTAACGATAACGCGTTACCTTTTTTTGTGGGTAACGTAGGGCGGTAACGCGTTCTTTTTCTTTTAGTGTAACGAGTAACGTATTTAGTTTTTTTTTTTTCGGTAACGCCTACAACACTGGCAATGAACATAGTTAGGCTGATGATTATGCTGCTGCTGCTGCTGCTGCTGCTGCTGATGATGATGATGATGTATTAAACTCGAGAGGGGCGACAAGTGCGCCAGCCAGATATCGGTTGCGTTATCCAGCCGGTAGCTTTTCTTGACGCTGGACTGTTTGTTTTCTTTTGACGGGTGCCTTCCGCTCCAGAGCTTCTGCATGGCGCCGTAAAGGTGCTTGGCGGGCATATAAAGTGGTTGCTAGCAGTGAAATCCCAGTTTTTAGACAGCGCACTCCGTGTCCTTGTGTTGGCTCTGTCTTCGTTTTTGGGGTGTAGTTCAACTTTAGACCGGGGTCAGTTATCCCAGTTTTCGCTGTGTTAGTTGACGCCGAGCGAAGTCACTCTGTCCCACGAGGACACCAAATTTTCACTATTTTTTTTTTTTTTTCAGGGTGACGGTCCTACTGACGTTTTGGATGCGTCGAGTACGGCCGTGCGCGAATGCAGCATCGCCGCCAAAATGACTACGCTGCAGTCTTGAAGGTGGAAAATGTACATTTTCAACGCGGCCTTCATATCGAGACTGTCATAGCCGCGAGATATCTCCGTGCCGGAATCGTCGCAAGCTCCAGCAGTCTTCATGTTAAGCCTCTACTTGCAGGCAAGCAGCAATAGTGCGAAGAACGAGGGCGAGCAACAATGTAAGATATCGATTCGAGTGCTTACTCACGGATGTTCTCTCACTTATCCGAGATGTACGCGTTCGTAAAGGCATGAACAACTCGAGTGAAACTCGAGTTAAAGAATGCGGCGCGAATGCACGGGGAAGGTCTTCGTTCAGCGCGCCCCGCGGTCCGCTGCCGAGCCGTCGAACCGCTGCCGTAACCGGGCCTCGCTTGTTGCAGGTCCGTCGTGAGCCCGACGGTGTTCAGCGAAGGCAGAGTAGACCTCCTCCTCCTCTCCCGCATGGGAGCTACCGATCACACGGCCGACCCAGCCGGCGTGTAAGCCCGGAGGCTGAGGGACCGGATAAGGTCCTGCAGGCAGCGCCTTCTCACGTATTCCCCACGCGTGGCCAGTCATGCCGAAGATGTTGGCCAGCCACCGCACGCCGACACAGCCGAGCGACCACGGCAGCGCGCGCCGCCTTTCGCTCTCACGCCGCCGTCAACGGACGCGCCGAAGGAGCACGTGGTCCGTCCCGCAGGTGCGCGTCTCTCGCTGAGAAATGAGCGGCTCCCGGAGATCCTCCCCTGCGGTGCCTGCGCCGCTCTCCACTGCTGCACTGGGTCGGCCAGCACGCGAGAGCGACCCCCGCGGGGGACGTGTCGCTTGCCGTGTCGAGCGTCTTCGGACAACGCTCTTTTCCTCTTTGCCGCGGCGGCGCGTTGACGCCGGGGTGAAAAATGCGGCACGGACACGCCGGGAGGCAGGAGCGCGCAATCTGGAGATGCGAGACGATTGCGACGCTTCGAAGACAAGGCAGCGCTTTACGCTTGATGAACTCATTGTCGTGAATGATAGGATTGGAAGGTCTTGTACGATTTCGCTCTGTCGCACGTAGTTCTGTACAGCGATGAATGAAACACTTTGTCTCCCAATGTAAAGACGATCGTCAAAACGCAGTGGGGAAAAAAAAAAAAACTGAACCACGATTTGCTAGTCCTCATTTACAAGAATGTATGGGGTAGAATGCAGAAGGAATTTTCTGCGTGCGTGCACAAACTCACACGTGGAAGCGTGGTCTGAAACGCACGCGAATTCATCTCTGCTTCATGCATTAACAACGGCCGTGTCCCCGTCTGGCGAATAAATGCGTGTGAAAAAAACAAGTGAAGAAGTGAAAGGGGGCCAAATGTAGCTTGCAAGGGAGCGTCGTGAGGGGACAGGAAAGTTGGCAGCTAACAAGCGAAGAAAACAACAGCGCGTTCTCTAAGGGAGTGCTCAGCTTCGCGGCCTAGTGCATAAATTTCCGGCGAGAGTCGGTTTGTTACGCGTTGGGCTGTACTTACTGCATTTTTTTTCTGCTTAGCTACAGTAAACACAGGAACGCTACGCTGTTACAACCAGACGTATACAGTAAAGGCGGACAATATTTTGCAACTTCTTTCTTTTCCTTAGTGGTTTTGTGCTCGGCAGGAGTAAGCTTCTTGGTCAGAGCAGAACTATACAGCTCGCGCCGGCATCTCTTCGCTCTACTTCACTCGCGTGAAGGTTCTGGCGTCGCATCAACTTCGGCCGCCATCCTTTTTCTTATCTTCGTCCGGATGATGGCTCTGGTGTCAGGCTGCGCATAAGTTTTGGCATCGCGCCAAGTCTGGCCCCCGCCATCTGCTTCTCTTTAGTTTTATATTATCTTAGCCACCTGCTTGTCCTTAGTTCTATATAATATACCCTATCTTAGCCACCTGCTTCTCCTTGGTTCTATCTTACTTAAGGCCATGCGATGGCTCCGGCGTACGCCCGGCTGTGTCGCCGGATTACAGCGAAGCACGTATCAGTGGGGGCTTCGCAAAATGGCTCTCGCCGTAAAATAATCGCAACCTCCAATGCGCTCCTGGATCGTGCTATCTACGCACGCTTAAAAACATTTTGAACAATACGTTACTTTCAGAACGGGTCCCGAGGTTTGATTATTAACTCAAGCGTAACTGTCGTATTTCAAAAAAATTATCAGGCGGCAATCAAATATGCTACTATTATCCGCGCTATATCGCCGGTCGCTCAGCTCAGCCTTCCTGTGAAGTTACTGATGAATGATGTTACTTATTCACGCCAAAGGCTCACCATCAGCGAGACCCGGCGGCGTTGACCAGGTGGTAGCAAAACCTAATGACGTCACCATGGTCTCATATGCCGTCAGCAGTACACCATAAGGTAGTAATGGGTGATCAGGCAATGAAGCGTATACATTACACGAGACAGTGGTAATTACTGATAGGGATAGTTAGTGACAGTGATTGTGATAGCGCAAGTTTTGGAATGAAAAGAACGTTACTAAACAATGGTTTCGTTTGGTTTATTGTAGTTTAACGTCCCAAAGCGACTCAGGCTATGAGGGACGTCGTAGTGGAGGGCTCGGAAAATTTCTACCACCTGGGGTTCTTTAACGTGCACTAACATCGCACAGTACACGGGCCTCCAGAATTTCGCCTCCATCGAAATTCGGCCGCCACGGCCGGGATCGAACCCGCGTCTTTCGGGCCAGCAGCCGAGCACCGTAACCACTCAGTCACCGCGGCGGGTTGTTACTAAACAAAGATTAGGGTCATTATTGACAATGTCAATGATTTTTTCCCTTCAAAGGCCTTCATCATTGACAATGAAGGCCTTTAGGTTGAAGGCCTTTATGGCAACATCTTTGAGACCAACGGCCTTTAGGGCGAATGCCTTCAAGGTAAATATCTTCCGGGTAAATGAATTTAGGTCAAAGGCCTTTATGTCTAATGCCTTCAGTGCTAAGGCATTTAGGCCAAAGGATGCTTTCGCTTTTACAGCGCGTGAGGACCTTAAGTGCCCACTGTAATTTTTGAGAGACTATCGCTGACCGAACAGGCAGAGCCGAACGGTTTGCCTTCCAATGTACGCTCAAACGTGTGAGCGGCGGATTCGACTTTGCGGGTGAGAACTTCTTAATCCTGCAGCGCCATTGTCTCATCTCGGCGTCGCGAACTCGCATGTCAGGATTCCCTCTCCATGAACGCTTTCACTCGGCTTGACGGGATAGCTAGCGCTCCCGTTCGGGACGAGGTTCGCAAAGTTCTTCCGAGCACAGCTTCGGGCGATCCACTTTCTTTGCCCCGGTATAGCCTACTTAGACACACTTGTCACACAGGAATTTCGAAGGCGTTCTAACCGATAGCATATAGACTCAACGGCCTATTAACTGAGCGCTGTTAGGTGGGCAACTCGAATTGCCATTGCGGTCTATCCAGCCAACGGATCAGCGCGTAGATCTCTCGAGATTGCGAAGACCCATCGGACATCGAGCGTTCACAGACACAGGCAGAGAAATAAACTCATAAAATCAATGTTGGCCGAAAAACTTCAAAACTTCAAAATATACTTCAATGGCACTCCGGTTGCAAAGCACTGCAGCAAGAATAATGTTAACATCCGAAAACTTGCTTGTTCAAAAGTCCGCGGTGGAATATTTTTCCACCGTGCTGCTACTGCACCCTGTGCAGAACAAAGAAGTTCATTTTTAAAAAAAATGTTACTGCAAGTATAAAAAACATTTAGTTTTTAACCATTTCAGGTTGAACTGGTGGACTGAAAAACTGCTGGCAGCGAAAATGGCTCCAGAGCTTAGTGTGAGATATTGGAATCCTTCTGCGGCTGTCGAGTTTGCCGTGTAGCAGCAGCGCAACTCCATCGTATTCGATCACTACTGAAATCTGCATAGCCCTCGACTGAATCAATTGCCAGTTGAAACCAGCCCCGTGACGCGGGTGTTAGAGACGGCGCACTCGCTAGCCAAGCACCACGAGATGCTGACGCAATAAAAGTGCATCGCTGAGGGCGAAACGACACCGCCGCAGGTCCCACTAACAGCTCCGCTGTAAAAAAAGACACGTCTTTTTCTTCGCGCTTTTTCTAAATCCTTCCTATGGAACATTATCACGCGAAAGTGTAGACGCCGATCAAATGCTTTACTTGAAATTGCACTGCTACGTCAGCAAGAGCAGTTAACAGCCTGAAATCAGAATTAGTCGAACTCAGTTCTGTACTATGAGCTTTCACATCTACACATGGTGTGACACTAGCATTAAATATATAGCAAATGCCGGACTTCTGCCTGAAATGTAGAATGGCACATTACACCAGTACTACCACTAAGTATGGCGCATTACACAAGCTTGCGTATAGTTCACCATTTTACTTGTAAAAGACAGCTTTGCATGTCGTGTAAAGGAGACAAAATTAGATGTTTCACGCCCTTTTTTTAGCAGGCAGAAAAATGCGCAACCGTTCCCGCGCCCCAGTGTGCATGGAAAAAGTGAGGCCTATAGATTGCGTGCACCACAGCGGGCTCGCGAGCGGAGCGTAGGTGCTTTGAACGTAACACTGCGCTGATATTCTATGCGGCATAAAAGACGCAAACCGAGCAGACATACTACAGCCCTAGGAAACGGAAACCCTCAGAGCGGCGCGAATTAGGGCATTCTTCACTTTCTTTTCTTTTTGGTTTTCTGCGGTGCTCCCGGCCCTAAGTAAAGAGGAGCACGTGCTGCACACGAAGACGAGTGCAAGTATCGCTGAAGCCAGCGAAGCACACCGAACCAAAACTGCCGCAGAAATGAGGAAGGAAAGCGCGGGGTCGAATGGGAAAGAGAGAAGTGAGAAGAGGGAAAAGGCGAACAAATCTACCACGCTCGAGTCGTGAGCGAGAGTGTCATGGGAGGGAGGGACCGCCGAACGGGAATCAAGGTCAGCCGAAGAGGGCAGAACGAAACCCAAGAACCTGACGGATATCATGGGAATACGGGAATCGGGGTGGGCTTCCTGCCGGGGCCCTGCTTCCGTCCCACTTTGCGGTCATCGCCGCAGGCCATCGGGCCGCGGGGATGCGCGCGAGGCTTTCGCTGGCCCCTCGCTCTGCAGGGGACCGCGCGGCATCCGCCCGCAACGCCCCTCTTCCCCTCCGGGCGCCCAGTGTCGCGACACGATGCTAGCTTAGGTGTTGCACTGCGCACTGTTCGAAGGCTCGGTCGGACTCGTCGGCTCATTCCTGCTCTTAGATGAGCAGTGGCGGAGCCAGAAACATCGGACGGACGCTAAGGTCGCGTGGGCCTGCAGCGTTTCGGTTCCCGCGGGCGCGCGGGGCGGACACCATCGTGCACTAGCGGCGGAAACGGCGGTGGGCAAGACACAGCTCGAAGTTACAAAATGAGTTCATCAGTCCTTGCCACCCCCACCGTTAGCCTAAAGCCCGGCACAGCCGTCTATACATACCGCTGCTCCTTGGTTTTCGACAAGGAGGCAGGAAGAACACAATGAAATAAAAAGATAATTTCTGGTCATCAATCACAAAAAGAAATTGCATGCCGAGGCGTTGTGCACTGCAGAGATTGTTTCTCTGCGCATGGGGTTCTCCAGTCCACCAGCAATTACTCCCTCTACTAATATCCATTACGCGCAATTATACAGCAGGGCCAGAGGCCGTTGCGGCGGCCCAGGGGTTACGGCGCTCGGCTGCTGAGCCGAAAGACGCGGGTTCGACCTCGGCCGCGGCGGTCGAATTTTGATGGCGGCGAAATTCTAGGAGGTGGTCGAAATTTCCGGAGCCCTTCACACATAGCCCGAGTGCTTTGGGACGTTAAAACCAAATAAACCATAAACTATACTGCAGGGCCAGTTGGATCGCTACCCGACAACCCCTTGCGCGAAAGATACAATTACGCTGCGAATGTCTGTCACTCGAAAGAAGCCATGACCTGAACTCAGTTCGAAAGTTTTCGTCTTGCAAGTTTGTGATGCGTAGTCACAAACGCACCACAGCAGTAGTGCAGTTAGCCGCCGATATCTGACCACGGATATCAAACAGAAGTTTGCCTCGCCATGCCATTTCTCTATTCTGCATCAGTGACAACTCGAAAAAAAAATCACTAAGCTAATCCTTCTAGCTACATAAATGTACAAAATCAAGTCCTAAATCCTATTCTCTTCCTTCGAGAATTGTCACCTTTCACCTTCCCTCCGCTGGAATGTCGCTCATTAAACACGCACACACACGCACGCACGCACGCACATACACACGCGCACGCACACGCACACGCACGCGCGCGCGCTCACACACACACACGCGCGCACACACACACGCGCGCACACGCACACACACACACGCACACACACACACGCGCGCGCACACACACACACACTCGTGCGCGCGCACACGCACACACACACGCACGCACACACACACACACACACGCGCGCGCGCGCGCGCGCACACGCGCACACACACACACACACACGAAATGTTTTCATACGTGAGCTTCGGTAGGCCGAAATCGAACTAAAAGTCATGCCCAACAATTGTGGACAAAATCATTTTTCAACAAGAATAATAATCAATATGTCCGCAGATCTCCCGTGAGCAAGCTTGCATTTTTTTTTTTTTGCTATTAACGTCCTTGCTATCGTCAAAAACGTTCCCCATTGGTTTCCATGGCGGTCTTGACTGTTCGATGCGAGCGAAGGAAAAACTGTAAAAGAAAGATTTTGCACGAATGGGATGAATGGACCATTGCCTTCAATATGGACCATTGTACCATAACAGTAGCTTGCAATATTCCAATATTCAAAGTTTTTACCCAAGAATGCTGGACATGAGACATTGCGTTTGCCATTACCTCGGAGTCGGTATGGCACACCAACTGTAGTCATGATGATAAAATAATGAACGCTCTTACTTATGGCTTTTGGACAACTGGGAGTCGACAGCTTGATTACTGCAGACACAAATAAGTGAGAACATGCGCGCTTCGGACTCCCGCGGCCAAGTGCAGAGCAACTGCCCGGCCGCTCGCTTCATACTTGCAGCGGCACTCACACCCAATATCCCAGCGCTGATATAGAGCAACGCGGACTCCAAGAGGGGCCTGATTGGCTGTGGTGGTTTGGAAGCACAGGGACGGTAGGCACAAGGAAGAAAAGAGCAATTTAAATGCGTAAGTGAGCGCAGATTCAACCCTGTCCCTTATCGCCAAACTACCCTTTAGTGTTGAAGTTTTGTGTCTTCTTTTTGACCCGCCATCTTTGGCTGTGGCGTTCGGCTGTCGAGCCAAAGCCGGCAGTATCAAAACCCTGCCGCGGGAGTCACATTTCGACGGAGGCTAAATGCAAAAGCGGCCGTGTGTTGTGCGATGCCAGTGAACGTTAAAGATCCCTCGGTGGTCAAAATCAGTCTGAAGCTCCCACTGCGTCGTACCCCGTGCACGACTTGCACATTCGGGAAATTAAAATCCATGTACACAGTCACACCCCTTTCTCATTCCTAGCCGGTATGAACTCTCCAAGCTCCCCAAGTTAATCCCAGCAACTAAACTTCATTCTGCATTAATTTCCTTTCTTTTCTTCCTCTTTAGCGGTGGGACGAACTCAACGTCCCCGAACTTGCGACGTGACTCACAGCGACGCCTGGGCTTGTCATACGCCATCCGTTCGCCGACATTGGTTTCACCGCTCCGTCTGCGGACTGCCCCCGTCGAGCTTTCCGTTCTCGTGTAGTGCAGCCCGCCCTGTGTGTAACTCCGAAAGCGCTAAGCCGGCCAGTTCCCACAGACCGGCCAGAGGCCCCGGGTCGCTCCAGCGGCCGCAGCCGGGGCGTACTGATAACGGCCCCTCCGGCCGGCGGCAGCGCGCGCTGCTCCTCGCCTCCTCGGCCAGCGGTTCGGTTCCCACGCCGTCCGCCGAGGTCTCGGCGCGCGCGCGCGCCTCCGAGCCACTCGATTGATGTGCGCGACCCGCCGGCGATAAGGCACCACTCGTTCGGCGGCGTTCCCCCAGTGCGCGCCGCCGCTCGCCGGCAAGAGAGAATCAATTACAAGCCGTTCGAGTGGATGCTCTCGCCTTTTCTTGCGTTCGCCGCCTGGAGATGTAACTGTCGGTGGCGTGCCGCAGTTCTGTCCATTCTTTGTTTCCATATTTTATTTATTTCCATCGTTTCTTCTCTTGCGAATACCGGTGTCAAGTTACGCCTGTTGAGGCGGTTACTAGCGCTTGTTGAACCGTGCTGGCCTTGCGCAACCCAATTGGCTCGTTTGAGTGTTTGCGGCTTGAATTGGCTCTGTCTGCTATCGGATACAGATCAAGAACGAATCGGCAAATGATCCACAAAGTAGTCCCTTCAACCGATGGCGCCGACCTGCTGTCATGGCCTTGCACCTGATAGCGTCACATCGCAGGTGGATGCAGCAGGTGAGAGGCGATTGACCGCGACGTCATGACGACAGGTCGATGCGATTGGTCGAAGGAACACCTTTGAGGCGCATTTGTCGTCTCGCTCTTGAGTTGTATCCAAATTTAGTTCGGCTTGAATGCAAACTCGGCTGCATGGCGTGTAAGTAGTTGGGTTGAAATTTATATCGTTGTTTCCGTGTTAGAAGGCATGAATAGCGATGACTAAAGAGGCGTGGTTAAGGTGCGTCACTGGGCGCATTTGTTTTTCAGTCCCGGACTGTCCGGGACTACTTGCGGACTCGAGTCCGGTATTTGTTTTTCTCGGGCAGCCCGAAAGCTCCGCCCACCTGCCTGCATCGCCATAGCAACGCGTTCGTTTTTAGCCTATGGCAGTCCGCGGGCTGCTGAGAAGGCAGCAGACGACAGCTGCGCGCCGCGCTGGCAGCCATATTGAGTTAGACTCCGTGTGCATTTTGAGTACTTTTCGTGTTCCTGGAGGTCGATATCATGCGTTAAACCTTCAAATGAGCTCCGTAGCTGCTCTCTGAGCCATCGCAAGACTTTTTGTTCTTGCATCTTCGTTTATTTTCTTGAAATCCACCGCACACGGACGCGCGTTCGAAGCTGCGAGCGCGTATTGTTTGCTCGTGTCGTCAAGAGGTTCTCGTTCGCTTGTTTTGCGACATGCTGTCTGTACGCTTACCTGAAAGCATCGCAGGTGAACCACTCGTATACTGGAGCAGCTATAGAGCTTGTTGTCAACATTTTTGCGAAGGCTTTCGTCTATCTGCCTATCCGCAACGAGTTGGGGTATACTTTGTGCGAACTTCGCCGCAAGCAGTAGCGGCGAGCATACCTCCGAAGCTGAGTTCTGTAATGCACCTACGCTAAGCTGACAGTACAGTCTAAATCGACTCAGTATCATGATCGAGCGCGTGCACGGCGTTGCTTCGGCGTTGCTTCGGCGTCGTGGTGGCCGTGGCTTGCATCGTCTGCTAGCAGATGACAGCGTCCTTGTACGGTAACCGAGGGGGAGCCCGGCTCTGGCGGCGAGTTCTAAAGCAGCCTACGGCATGCCTATGGCAAGTAGGTCATGTGACCATGACGCTTTTCCTGTCCGAGCGGAAGCCGAGACCTGCCAGCAAGTAGTCCGGGACTGGAAAAACAAATGCGGCCACTCGTGGATGGGAAACCTCGCGAGATGCCAAGGTATACTGAAAACTCTGCCGTCCCTCCCATTTGCTGGGGCAGACCCGAGCGGCGATTGCTATACATTTGAACCTCGTTATAACGAAGTTGAAGGGGTCTGGGGAATACTTCGTTATATAGCCTGCGTTGACCAAGGGGAATCGTTATTTCTTCCTTATATCCATTATTTCTTTCTAAGCCGTTTCGTTATAAGTCGAGGTTCCAGTGTAGTATAAGCCATGTCACCACATTTAAGCCTACGTGATCGAAGCGCCTGCCTGCGTTCTCAAATCAGTTAAATTGAGACGACGAGAAAGCTTTGAGGCGCGGTGTATAGTTCCCTCGAAAGATTGATTGATTGATTGATTGATTGGAAAACTTTTATTTAATGAAATAGAGGACTTGAAGAGTCGGCGATCACCATTCTTATTTCCCACGAAGGTACCTTATTTCTACACGGGAGTGCTAAATGGGAAATGCGAAATGCCTTATGCCGTCGTTTCATTGTATCTGAGGGCCCTCAGTCACAGGTCCTTTGCAGGGCCTGTTTTATGCAGACGAGTTCGTGCGCCGGAACATCAACAAACTGATCCAACTCCGCAAACATGTCAGGGCTGGCCTTCAGCTCGGTTAAACATACAACCGCCGTCAAAGATTTGTGCATGGAACATCATCTTGGCGTAAAAATTTGTTTACAGCCGTGGGCCTTACTTCGCAACATTTTTCTTTTTTTTTACATAGTAGTCTTTGCCTTTTGAGGCAACCTCAAATATCTGTCAAAATTGTTTTCCATGTTTGCAATTTTTCACGGAATTATGACATTTCTTGCATTTTCTTCGATTAAGTGTATTATGTATTATGAACGATGTATTATGCGATGTATTATGAACGTTTGATGTTTCTCTTAATTTTCTTTTTATATATACCTTATGATATGCAATGTTATGTTGAATGTTCAAAACTGGATCTGCGACCCATTTTGCGACACATTCGTAACTTATAAATCAGACAGACAGCCAGACAGAGAGACAGACAGACAGCCAACAGACAGACAGAGAAACAGACAGAGAGCGCCTTTGAACGCAACCAAAGGACGCATGAAGTGGTTTTGTGTGTGTGTGTGTGTGTGTGTGTGTGTGTGTGTGTGTGTGTGTGTGTGTGTGTGTGTGTGTGTGTGTGTGTGTGTGTGTGTGTGTGTGTGTGTGTGTGTGTGTGTGTGTGTGTGTGTGTGTGTGTGTGTGTGTGTGTGTGTGTGTGTGTGTGTGTGTGCGCGCGTGCGCGCGCGCGCGCGTGCGCAAACGTTCATGTTGTGGTGAAAAAAACTGTTCACGCCTTCGATCGCTGCTATTTAGAAAAGCTTATTCACCTCAACCACCAGCAGCGCATACGCCATGCCACTTCCACCATAAGTTCGACAAGCCACTTCATTAGTTATGCGATAACTACACTTTGCTTTCCGCGCGGCATTTGTGCGCAAGTGTGTCTCGCTGGTTTGTTCCCCGCCCAACACATGGAATTTCTCTAAATCTTATTCAGTCAGCAATGGCTTATTTTCACTATGGAGAGTACTCGTTCGTATTTTTTTCTTCCCGTATGTTTTTGCACCCCATTACCGATCACATTCCGTTTTGCTCATATTTTTCCTTATTTTGTTAATCACATTCCGTTTCAGCTATATTTTATGCTGCGCCCACAGGAGACATTTTCGTTGCATATTCAGTCGCTCTCATCTGCCATCGTCATTCTCACTAACGGTGCACGACCAGCATGCATCGCGAGAGGTGACCAATATCCGGCAGCAGTTATGTACGATTACTGCAGCGTCCTTTGACTGTGGCTAACCGTCAACCACAGTGTTCGCCGAAGTGGGAAGCACCAGCCAAAACTCGTTACAAACAACGGCTCATTCTCACCGCGCATAACGCAGTGTACGCGTTTTTGCCCCGTAGAAGATATAAAAAAAATGACAAGAAGAACTAAAAATGCATCCGTTTTCTCAAGGTCCGGCTGTAGTCGCATAAGGCGCGCACGCTGGTCCGCACAGGCAGCCGTTGAAAGGGCGACAAAGGGCTACGGGGCCACGGCTGACCCCGCATTCCCGGAGTGCGCGAGAGGCGGCGGAGCGCAACCATTGTTTCGCCGGGGCGCCGTTGCGGCAATGAAACCGAGCCGTCGCGGCAGGCGCCCTTGGAAGCGCCCTTTCTCCGCCCTTGGTCGGCGACCGCGCGCCGGTGGGACTCGGGCTGGGACGCGGGGGACCCTGGCCTCCTTTTCGCCGCGCCTCTCCCCGGGGCTGAGGGGGTTCGGCTCCGGGGCGCGGTGGTGCCCTCCCTCTTCATCCGCAGAGGGGGACACGGCCGACCCTTTATTCCGGCCTTCCCCCTCGCCTGCGTGCCCTTCTTTTCCTCCGCGCTCTCGGTTACTTCCTCTGCCCCCTCTTCCGAGTTTCGCAGAAGCGGCGCCCTGCTCTCCTTTGGAGGGGACCCCGCGGTTCGTTGGCCGGGGTCACGGACGCCCCCCTCCCGGGAATCGCTGGCGGATGGGAAGAGGGCGCCGGAGGGGTCGCTGAAAGCCCCCGCTAAGAGCCGGTGTCAAGCGATTCCAAAGTGGATGAGTACGCGCGTGAAACAAGAGAAGCGGAGCGAGAGGCGGCCTTTGTTGACTCCGAAAGAACGGGAGAGGGTGAAGGTAGAGGTGCCGAAAGCGACGCCATTAGTGTATGCCATCAAACGCTTAAATAGCTCGCAGGGAGTGCCGGTAGTCTGACTTATTAAGTACTCAAAGCTGTGCGCCCCGTGGTATCTCTTGTCCGACATTCTTATTCGCCCGATCTTCGGGTGGCCCCCGCATGGACGCATTTACGTTGAGAGGCAATGATCGCGTGAGGCGGCTGTCTGGCTCTTTTTTTTTTCCGCTAATCAATTGAGTTGTTATGATCCATGCATTATAACTGATCCATGCATATATGCGTAGAGAAAGATGGCAGAAAGTGAGCTACCTGTTCAGTGGGCGGGACAGGAACAACTACGTGAATAGGATAAGCTGTCGGGATAGTTGGTGCTGATCCATTGTGGTTCACAGCGCTTAGACACACGGACAGGGGACAGAAACAAGGGGTTACGGCATCAGCGCCTGTGCCGTCGTCTTTTCTGTGTCTGTCCCCTGTCCGTGTGTCTAAGCGCTCTCAACCACAACGAACAACTGCATCGTCGGTCCGCTGCAGCCTAACCGCCAGTCTTTGCTGGACAACTGTACTTCGATGTAGAGGGTTGATCAAAAAAGTTCCCGGGTCCTGGGTCGGCTTTTGAGCCGTGTAGTAGAGCGTTTACAACACCCATTGAGCTCGAAATCTATGAGGATGAGTGTCACTGTCATTCTCTGATGACCTTGGTCTCTTCGAAGGTGCCGCAAGTGCCCGATACTGCCCAAACGGAGGCGCTGTGGCCTGGGGAATTTTGACCAACATTCAGCATAGAAAAGGCTCCCGTCTGCTGTTCCTGTTCTTTTTTTTAAACTCTTGTAGCCTCGCATTTCTTCCGGGCGATTAGTGCCCCGCCGCAACATCTTCATCTTGGCCTTCATTACACTAAACTAAAGCTAACAATGACCGTCTACTAACCCGCGATGCTCTAGGAAAAGCAGGAACAATGAAGCGGGAAGTGGCGCTGTTTACAGGCACCTCGCCCGCGAGGAGCCGCCTGGGAAGAGCGTGAGCGTCTGGATCAGCTCCAAGCGTCGTGTAGCTCCTATTCAAGGCAGCGCGCCTGCAGTCTATGCGGCAGCAACGCAGCTCCCAGGCGCCCCGCGGAACCAGCCATTCATTCAAGTCTCGGCTTACGCAGTGCCCCAGGGAAAGGAAAGACGAAAAAAAAAAGGGCTGCGGCTGCTCACCGCGAGAGACCAGTTACGTAACGCAAAATGACCGCGTTTTCCGTCAGAAAAGTTTCCTTGCTGTTTCTTTCCCGACTTCTTATTCACAATTAGAATTTTGCTTTTTTTTTTTGCTTGCCTAATTATCACAACTCCTCATGAATCCAAACTCGTAAAGCATTCCCTTGTTATCGACTCCAACGAGTCGTCGAGCCTGTTTCTATTATCTATTTATGCCCGCGCTGATAGGTGCCCTCAAGGAGACAGAAATAATAAATAAAAAATTTAAGAAAAAAGAACGAGCAGGTCTGTCTGAGGCGGACGAAATGTCAGCAGCAGCGGGAGAACGAACGATGAGAAATAAACATAACGAGGAGCAGGGGTCGGGCCAGAACCAGTGATCCGTACGCCGCAAGTGAATCCCCACCGGGCGCCACCGTTTCAGCGGCTCCCATTCCTTGGTGAACCAGTTCCGAGCAGCCGCAACCGCTCGATGGGTGAGCCGCGCTCCACGGGCGACAGACAGAAAAACAGACAGCCCCGAAGGAGCGGCAACTAATTAAGCGCGCTGACGACACGGATGACGCGCTGAAGAAAGCCACGTTAGCTTCGAGTGCCGGATGGCGCAAAAAAAAAATAGAGAGGAGGACAAAAAAAAGAAGCGAACAAAAAGATGATGAGAAAGGGCGCGTCTTTGTAAACGATAGAGGCTCCGTCAACGGCGCGGGGCCTAGCCCTCTTCTCCAACGGTTAAAATTCCAGCCACCCTGGGCGCTAGTGCATTTAAATGACCGGGGAAGCCACGAGGGTAGTGGGGATGGGAAGAATAAAAGAAGAGAAGTGAACGCACGAGAGTAAGGAGAGAGGGAAAGGTAAAAATGTCAACTGGAAAATCTCGCGCCGGCTGAGAGGGGGAAGCTCCTCATTCAGTGGGCGCCAGAAACGGAAGATGGACCCAAAAACGGCCGAGCAGACAAGCATGAAAGGAGAGGGAGACAGGTCTCCTCCTCGGCGCTCGCACAGAGCGCTGTGGCAGGGTTCCCAAGAGCGGCGGCGAACGGACCTTCGTGGGAAAGCGGCAGCGGAGACGACGCACGGAAAAGGAGGAGGAGGGCCTTTCCCTCTCGTGACGTCTTCAAGGTCACACGCAAATCGACGCCTCCTCGCCAACCCGTCGCCCCGCGCGATGGCCTGCTTTTGTTTCGCCCGCTCCCGAGTGTCGGCGGCGGTCGCCGCGTCGCACTGTCGCTGCCGTGGGAAAGTAGTGCCGAAAAAACGCGGAGCGAGCGAAAATCGCTCGTTGGGATTTCGCGCCAGCGAGGAAGCGAAGCGAACCGCCCGCCGTGGGATGTCGGATGGACCGCGCGCGAAGATCGCCAGATCATCGCTGGGCAACTGTGGCGACTACATACATCGCTCTGAAACAGGGAGAAAGGAAAGAACTCCATGCTCTGGAGCCTCACCGACCCCCAACGCCTTCTCCGCTTTGACTCGAAGACAGAGAAACCCCCTGCGCTGCTACGGTGGTAGTGGTTTATTTTAAAAATGAAAATAAAAAAACAAAAAAGTGCAGCAAAAGAGTGTTGGCGGCCGCGGCAATTGCTATCTAATAATCTTAAGCAAACGAGCTGCAGCCGGCGGAAATGAAAGGGAAAGGATAGTGAGGAGAAGTATTGAGGCGAGCGACAGCAAGAAAGGACAGGGGAGAGCTGTGTACACTATTTACAAAATCGCTGCTACGCCACCATTCGTTTTTATGCGAAGCATATTGCTAGAGCTACCACTCACGCCGTCGCCGTGGGACCCCCACGTGACACCGTGACGTCACACCACGTGACATCGGATGAGAGAGCCGGCCTCCACCTCGCGCCGTCGCCGTGGGACCCCTAGCCGTCACACCCGCGCATTTCGAACGCGCGTTCACACTCGGTGTAGGTGAAACGCTCGCTCCACCGGGCAGGCAGACGTGGCTTCCGTGGCAATCCAGGCGCTCACCCAACGCGCGTCTCGGGGTTAGTCGGCGTTCCGCTGTAGCCATGCCGTTGTCTTCCCCCACGACGAAGGCTTCTAGTGGTTGTATTAAAATGACCAAGTATTCAACCAAGGAAAGCCATGTATTACCAAGCCTAGCCACTAATATGCTTCGCATTCCCCAGGCTTAGCCAAGCTGAGCGTCAGCAATTTTTTTCTGTACTTCTCCTTTGTCGCATCACACTAACCGCGCCCACTCTTGCAGCCATCAAACGGCTCCCATTCCACCAAACAAACTCACTCACGCGACTCGCTCTCGCAAAGCGTGCGAGCACCATATACCTCGCGTGCTGCTGCCGGAACAGGAGCGCGGTGCAGAAGCCCCGCGGCCACAGCGGCGACGGTCGCTGACGATTGCATTTTTATGCTGATATGCTCGCGACCCAACCAGCGATGTCCGGAAGCGCTTGCGCCGTGGCGGAGAACAGAATTATGCCCGGCATGCGCGACCGCTCATGAGCGAGATGCTCACGAGATGCTCCCGGCCCGTGGAGACGCGCCGCCGTGCACGCAACCGGCGAACGCGGTGCGAACAGCGGGCCGACGAGGGGGATGGCCCTCCTTCGCCCCTGTAAGCCACGAGTCGTCGAGAGTATGCGGCCGCCGCGATGCGTACGGCGTTACAACAGCGGTGTACGAAAGTAAAATTGAAATCTTTGTCTGGACACGCTAGCCCGTGGCATAGACGACCGATTTCTACAAAAACTGAAACGAAAAGACTGCCGGAGAGCACGTGGGGACGATCATTCACCGAACTGTTATACACCTCCTTAGCGCTTCGCACTCTACCCTGCGCGAGACGTGAGCAGAAGCGAATGAAAGTCCAAGCAGCATAATGTGCTGAAAAGTACGTTGATGTCAGTGGCTGCGTTAAGGAGCAGGCTGCGTTAGTCTTACATTAATGAAATTTCCAATCATTTCGCCTGTGTCGCATAGTCTAGCAAAAAAACAAAACAGAAAGAACTTCTACCACTGGCCCAAGAGGCGAGCGTCTTCTAAGAAGAACGCTGATCGTACTGTGACATAGCGCACTGCGACCGAGAAGTGAAATCAAGCGTAAAACGGCAGCAAAACAGCCGTTGCGGTGCTCGTCGAGACCAGCGGATGAATTTGCGAGCGCGAAGATTCGCACGCAGCCCCTGAATTCTCACGGATGAGCTCCGCCGCAACGCACAATGCTAGTGTGGCGAAGTCCCGCGAGATGTCGCCACCAGATCGAAAGCAATAGGATCTGCGCCGTCGCGAGCCAATCGGGGCGCGCTGTAACGTATCCGAAAGATTTTCTCGGCCTCCCATTGGCTACGGACGAGCGCGGGAAGGCGGTCCGCGCCTCCTGGCGGATCCTCGGGGCCCGCTAAATAGCGGGGCACCAGGCGCTGCGCTCAATGGCAGCGAGCGAGCGGTCGGCGCCGGTCACTGTCCATCTAGTCGCCGCTTGTGTGCGTGTGGAGTGTGTGAGCGATGTCGCAGACGGAGATAGTGTCCCAGGAGGTCTTCCAGCGCGCCGTCAAGAAGGGCGACGCGAGCGAGCTGAAGCGGCTGCTTCAGCGTTGGGAAGGCTCGCTCAACGTCAACCTGTACGACCACGAGGGCCAGACTGCGCTGCACAAGAGCGTCATGGAGGGCAACCTGGAACTGGTGAAGCTGCTCGTCAAGTTCGGCGCCGACACGCGGCTGGCCAACCGCGATGGCTGGTCGGCAATCCACATCGCCGCCTACGGAGGCCACCAGGACATAGCGCTCTATCTCATCTCCAACAGCGGCGCCCGCCGGTAGTGTGGACGCGATGGCCTGTATGGAACTGTGCGGTGCTAACCTCGGCTGGACCAATCAAACCTCAGGAACAAGACCGACCGTTTCTCCTGTAAACTACGCGAATGCCGGCGCTGTCGCGCCGTGCGCAAGGCCTGGACCCGGCGTACACAAGGTACTGAACCAAAGCCTGCCACGATGACCCAGCTCGGCGTCGTGGCACGTTTTGCAGAGCCGCTGTGACGGCACTCTGTATATACGCGCGCGTTTTGTGCACGGCTACATTTTCCAAAGCCTGTAGCGAACAAGTTCCTCCTTCGTATTGCCTAGTAATAGTGCTTTAGTTACGCTACTGAATATTGTTGCCTTGTTATTATTATTTTTACTCCCGAGATGGTCGCGAATGCAGCGGTGGGCGCAGACCAGGCGCGCGCAGCCTCCTCTCCAGACCTGTCTAATCTCATTCCCAGCATAGCGATGCTATCGGCGGATCTCCGCCGCTCGTGGCCCCCTCCCCTGCTCGTATTTCGCAGCGCCCATTGTGAGCCGGCTGCGAAAAAACCGGACTGGACCTCTCGTTCTCCGCCGCGTGGAGCACTGCTCACCTCAGGGTCACCTTTCGCATCCCTCGCTTGGCTGCCTCCCGCCGGACCCCTGCCCGCCGGAGACTCCCTGGAGCCTCCGCCGCGCAGGGCGTCAAATTCCTCGGCTTCCGCGAGCATATCGGGACCTTCCGCTTACCAAATGAGAAGTGGCTTTTGCATTGGCATCCGTTGCGTGGGAGTCATGATTGTCGTCCGGCAGTGTTGCCAGCGTGTACAACTTCGCGGCTGGCAGCATTCCCAAAAGTATTATCCATGAGTGTTTAGGATGATGGGCGCGCAAGGATCGAACTTGGGTGCTATGTTCATGCGATAGGTGTTCGTTTAACATTTTAGTCTAGTTATAATGTTTTAACGGAGCAAGCCCTGCAGACGCGCGAACCTTTAACCCCTTCCTTTTTTTTTTTGCCTTATATAGTCAAGAGTATTCTTACGAGTGTTATACGTCATTTTACTTTCATTACTCTAAAAAGCAGCTGTCTTGTAACCAGTTCGATGCGACACTGCTTCCTTTTGGCGTTTCGCCGCATTTACTATATACACACTTAGTTATAGTCTCTCGTGCATAGCCGATAACGGCATGCCGGCCTGGCAATCGTCGTCTCTCTTCCGCCCTGACGAACGCAGATCGTTCCTCACGGGATTCGTAACTCTCTCTCTCTTTCGCGAGTCTATTCGCATTTTTTTCGTGTTTTTAACACTCCTTCTCTGCATGAGTCTATTCCTTTCGTCAGTCTATAGTATATGTGTGCACGTGTGGTCCGCGACCCGAGCTCCTTCGCCGGGTGCCACACGTGTTTCGGATGGGCCGTCGCGCTAGTTTCGGGAACGAAGCACGCCCTCCTAGAGCCGCTGCATAGCCACACTAGGGCTCGCGGTGCGTCGCGTACTGCGCCGGCGGCTGGTGCCGGGGCCCAAGTCCCGCCTCACCAGCCGCTGCGCTGCCACGCAGCCGAGCGATGCCGATCATTCCGTCATGTTTTGTTTCCGCGCGTGTGTGTGTGTGTGCGTTTCGGTGTTCGTCCCCCCCCCCCCCCTCTTTTTGCCCGTACGGCGGGAAAAGCGATTTGGCGCGCCATTAGCAAGCGCCCACGCGGCCGCTGTTTCCTCTTCTTTCTCACGGCCTCACCGACGTCCTCGTTCCGAAGGAAATGCGCGCGCCGGCGCTGCTGCTCTTGTAGTGTGTGCGCGAGTGTTTGTGTGTGTATGTCTCCCCCGGCGATTTCCTTCCCTTCGTGCAATCCACCGGCGCTGCTACGGGGAGCTTTGGTGCGCGATGGCAATCGGCCAGTGCCTTGACGGACTGTGCGGCGCACCACGTTACCACCATCTTCCAAGGACGCTGCAGACTGTTCACGTGCACGGTGGTCGCGGCCCGCTCCGCACCCCTCCCCGGCCGCCATTACGTCGAGTCATTCAGGCCAGCTCGAGTTCGGACATGCCAGGAGAGCCTGCTGGGCTGAGACGATGTGGCCGACCCTATATGCAAGCCAAACATTTCTTCTCATACCCGTGTCACACAGGCGCCCCGAAGGCCGTTAGAATGCGGGGCCCCTCTGTATTCAAGCGCGCGTGGCGCGGAAGCGAGGGTGAGCATTTGCCTCACAGGCCTTCGAAGGTCTATGAGAAGTTAAGTTAGCTCTAGCCAGCATGAAAAAAAAGTAAAAGCTACGTAGAGAAAACTCGGATATTACGCCGTTTTAATCATTTTGTTGCATAAGAATTGCGCAAATTTCCTTTTCGGTAGGCGCGTGTGCTTTTTTTTTTGTCATTAAAACCCTAGTGTAAAAAAGTGTCAATTACAGTGTGCGCCCACGGTGGCCAGCGAAAAAAACGAAGGCTACGGCATGCGGACCATAGATCTGCAAGGAATCAATTTATAAACATCCCCAATAGATGAAAATAAGTTTTTTACACACTCACAACGTTTTAAACTCATTGCCGCACTATGGGCGCAGCGACTACTGTGAAAAAATTCAACCGTGGTTTTTGGGCCGCGCCCTGTAGGTATTCAAAAAAAACCTAAAACCGCAGCGCGTTCTTCTCGCGTCCGTTCGTTGCGGTGCACTCCAAATTATGACTTCATGCCAACTCGCCCGATTTTAAGCTTTCGTGTAGCTGCGTTGCTGCTTCCTTTAGTTTTTGCTCCTTCGGTTAAAATGAGGCGTGGCTGAATCGCACTGCACGTGCCTGATCACGCATGGACAATGCGACTCAGCCAGTCGTTTCTTAGGTTGAAATTCGGTTGTGAGTACCCTGCTTTGTGGTAGCACCGCCTTCGACGCCCTACAGTATACCAAACTGATAGCCTTCGACGAGCGCCGTGTGACACGGGTATTCCATTCTTCTCCCGACCTTATGCATAGCATCCGGCGACACCTCTGGTTCGGGCGCACTGCTTTGTGACCCCTACACGGTTAGTGCGCCCGGCGCAATGCCTACAAGTTCCTTCCGCGGAAAGCCCGTCGCTCAGCTCAGCGCCTCCATAGGGAAGGATGAACTGCGAGATCCCTGTCCCGTGGAAAAATGTTGTCTTTATACGTTGTGACACCGTCTGTACTTGTTCTTTATGTTTCATGTTAAATGTATGTACCGAGGAAGGAATCGCTTGTGCACGCGTTGATGTCAAGGAAGCTCGGTGTGCTTCCGTTCATTGTGAGCAATTGTGAACGCTGTTAACCGCCCTGAATGTCGCTGTGTGCTTCTGTGCGAAAATCTGCAAGAGAAGAGAGTGTGTGATCATGTATCTCAGTGTGTTTGTGTGTATGCGTTGAATTGTTTGTTTTGTATCGCGTTACCGCAGGCAATGACAGTTTTCTGTACAGCCTCTTTTTATATTTTTTTTGCGCAAAATGTGGCGTGTTTGTATGTGCGTGTGTACAAAAAGAGTGAATGACTGCGCAACACGTTGTTTGATTAAAATGTTTATTGTTTGATAAAGCCGTCGTTTTCGTTCTGTTCCCGCGTACTGTCTCGTTTGTTTACTTCCCTCGGAGAAGCAAAGGCGTGGGAAAAGCCCCTGCTACGAGAATGCGGGCGTTGCGAGGCAGGGTCCTTTCCAGTGCCTCTAATAAGCATGCGATACGCGTTACGTGGCGCCCTTGTAAAACTCTTTATCGAGTGCCAATCGGGCGGGAAGCATGAGAGATACAGGGAGGACGGTGCTGCGGCTTTCGCTTGGCTCCGATCACGTCGCCGATTCGCTGAACCACAGATCCCTCATTAATTGCGCAGGTCACGTTTACGACTCCTTTACGCGTGGCTCGTATGCGGCCACCCTGCGAAGGTGCGCCGGGGAGCGGCTTGACCTAAACCGATAGGCAAGTTTCTCTTTTCGTGCAGCGTGCGAGATGTGACCGATGCGTTAGGGGTGCTATATAGTGCGGCTGGTGGTAGGTCGCCTCGCATGCGGTTTGCGTTCGGCACCTGTCGTGTTCTGTAAACCGCAGTGGCGTACGACCTCCACAAGGCTGCCGCTGCTTCTGCTGAAAGTTGTCGCCCAATAGGTGTTCGTATTTAGTGATTCGTTTTTACCATACCTACAAGGAGAGTGTCTGAGTTTGGGTACCTTATACACTCGCGACGTTTCGTTTTATCTTGCCGAGAAACGGCTATCGCTGATTGTTTTCTTGTTCCTCTTCTTTCGGCTTCAGATCTGGCCTGGTTATTTTTTTTTTCTTTTGCAACTTACTCTTATTTTCGGTTTCTCTTGCTATATTACCGTAATCGCCAAAGGAGCTTGATGCTGTGGTCAAATTTTACTCTCGACTGAGCATCGGCAGGTCGATGCTCTGAAATCTCTGTCCTCTGTTGATGTAAGCTATACAGAGTCAAGACGAAATGTCTATGCCCCTCCCCTTGGCTTTTGCCGAGCCTGGTTTGGCCCTGTACTCGGCTTCTGCCAAGTAAAATGCTTCTCTTTCGTCACAGCCAATCTATCGCCAGAATATCATCATCGCGAACATTCGAAGCGTCTTAATGTGTGCTGACGCGCATTACAACCACCGGCAAAACAATTTTTCCGTGGAGTTCTTTCCTTTGCATGACTCCTGTTCTCATAATCATAAACCAGCGCATGCAAATTATTTCCGGCTATTGTTTTTTTCCGCGCGCACTGGCGCCGAGCTGGTCAACGGCATTATGCAGTTTGCAGGTCTGGCATCATGCCGGAACCACACTGTTATACTGTGCACAGCTTCGTAACGCTGGTTCCGCGGTGGTAGTTTCGGCAAGTCGCTCGGCGACGCCCGGAAAGGCAGGCGCTATTGGTGACCCAGACGAAGCCTTATGATTTTCACCAGCTATAGGGCTTCAGGCTTCTTGTTATGGTTCGTAAAAAAAAAAAGCGCAAGGAATGCCACTACTCGAAAGTTACCACCGGTCGCGGCAGCGTCCTTCCACCTTTGGCACACTGCCGTTCGCCCCCATTTAAATACAGCACCGCAGTTGGTATCCGACCCTGCGACTTTCGGTTCGGTACCCGACCGCTGTAATTTACTCAGTCACCGCGGCAGGATTGTAAGGAACGCCCAAGTTGTTTCAGATCACGCTGCATTCCGGCGATCTTTTGTTCAGCTCATTCAATTTTTGGCCTTTAATATATGTTTCTTCATTCATCGCATAAAATGCGCAACGCTGAATTCAAACTCATACCATAGACATGTGGTCACTGTGGCAGTGCGATTATAAGCATAACCATGAACTAGTAGTGGTCGGAGATGATGCGCGCAAGTATCGCAACAGTGAACGATCAATGCTAAGAAACAAAGCATTGCTTTCTATAGAATACATATAAGAAATGTGCTATAAAACAATAGTGCGTTAGTTTGGCAAATAAGAAAAGGCTACTGAGAAATTAAAAGAAATCGACATGAACAAAGCCAAGCCCATATACCAGAATAGACTTGTATACACACGAATATGTATATGCGGCTCAGTGGTTATGGTGCTCGGCTGCTGACCCGAAAGACGCGGCTTCGATCCCGGCTGCGCTAGTCACATTTCGATGGAGGCGAAATTCTAGAGGCCCGTGTACTGTGTGATGTCAGTGTATGTTGAAGAATCTCAGGTGGTCGAAATTGTCCGGAGCCCTTCACTACGGCGTCCATCGTAGCCTGAGTCGCTTTGGGACGTTAAACACCATATACCATGTGTATACACATGTATTACATATGTGACGTGCCCCACGTAATATGACATGACATAACAAGGAATGTTATACGTTGCGGGAGTGAAACTTATTAAGACCATATTGAAAACGGTCGCCTTGGACATTCAACTGAACCTAATAAACAAACAACCTGAGATCTAATTAGGCACTCTTTAAACCGCTGGGCATGCGCCGCGATAATTTAAAAACATCCGTGTGCTGCACGATGTTAGTGTACATTGAGAATAATTCATGATAGTTTAAAATAATCCGCAGACCTCTGCGGTGGTAACTTTGCATGCCTCCGTCGTTTCCTCTCCATGTCTCTGCCTTCACTGCGCGGTTCGGACGCCCACCACGGCTGAGACGCCTTTGGTTTTTTTCACCCCACCCCTCCCCAACACCGTCGAAAGTTTCACCGAAAGCCAACAGCGACAAACAGGTTATAAGAACACACGTCTTTGGTTTTGCTCGTACATTTTAGCTGCTTATGTTCACATATAGGAAACAGTGCCGCGCGAAACTTGAGACCTCCGTGAGAGCAACCATGAAAAAAACAAAGAAGGAAACGCTCCGTGAGGCGCCTAAAAATACTTCGCCATCATTATCGGGGCTTTCGTGTTCTCACTCGAAGGAAACTGAGGAAATCCGGCGCGCAGTGAGAGGAACCGCTGTGTTGCGCGACAATGCACGAAGGTCCCCAGACGCCCGCGGCAGTGTGCCCGCTCCCAGACGGCGTTTCCCACGGCTTTGTCGGAACGCGGGTTACCCGCAGACTACATATCGTCGACCGCGAGCGTCGCTTTTATTGCTGCCCCGGCGGCCCACAGTGTTGGTGGCGGCCGGCTGTCGGCAAATCTTCAGGTGGCTTTCCAGTTTTCGGTGGTTGATTAAAATAAATTAAAGAAGGGGATAAAGTTTCCTTTGCCTTTTCAGTTAAGGAATTGGCGGCTCTCAGGGCGTCATTATATAGCATGACGCAGTGTTCGCCGTGCTGTGGAGCTTACTCTTGGCTTCCTCTTACTTCACCCATAGTGCGCCAGCACCACGGCCCCCACTCTCCGATGATCTTTGTCTTGACCTTGAAAATAAAATACTTTTATGCCCGCCAGTGGGTTCCGAACCAGCGGCGGCGCGAACGGATCTGCTTCGCAGACCACTGTATTAGATCACTGCGCCGCAGCCAGTTTCGCGCACTGTGCTTTGGATATCGTCGTCTTCATCAACCTCCATCCGTGCACAATGGATACAGAACACACCGCTATCACATTGCCCTCTTAAGGTGCGTTAAGGTTTTTGAGGGCAGGAAATGACGCAGAAATTGTCTCACAGGTTTCGGTGGACACCTGAACCGCGCCGTAAGGGAAGGGAGGGTGGTAGGAATGAAGAGGTGTCGTAGTGGAGGGCTCCGGAATAATTTCGACCACCTGGGGATCTCTAACGTGCACTGACATCGAACAGCACATCTTTATCTGGAGCCTGCATATGCAACAGAGAAAGGCGGGCTATCTACATAGCTGCGGTTCGAGCTAGGATGCATAATGGAACCGCGCTCCGTCTTGTTCGTTTCCTTCCTACGTCCCTCTTTTCGTCTGCGCGGTTCCATTATACGTTCAAGTCTGAAGCCTGCTTGACCTTGAAAAACGAGCTTCTAACCGAAACCGAAGTCAAAACCAAAGTGTTAGTGCGCCTAATTCGCATTTGGCGTAACCACGCCAAATCTTCCTTCATTTTAAGCAGCCAGGTTCATAGGTGACACCAACTAACTTGCAGCCACGCTGTCGTGGAGTTGGGCCAAAAAATGTTCGTCACACCGTCTTCAGGTAAGAAAGAAAAAAAAATAAAGGCACCGGTGAAACCCAGGATCGAGTCTTCTACAAGCCTGGCTGGCGCTCGACTGAAGAGACATGCGCCTGTTGGTTTCTTTTGTGTGTGTTTGCTTTTTCCTTAATGTGGCACCTGTTGAAATGAAAATGATGTGTGTAAACACTACTTACAGCATAGTAAGAAGGCAGCGCCACAAGGTTTTACGCCATAGACACGCATAAACCTGCACGAACTGCTCATCAAGAATGGTGCTATGCATTGCTTCTGACGACGTGGACGTGCATGTCTTTCAGGTGAGGAATAGTTTGGTTAAACAGCGCAAAGGCGAGTATAGAGAATCTTGCACAAAATAATACTGACGCGAGGTACGCTCGGAAGCGCGTCCTTTACTGCAGAAGAAGTGGACACTGCAACGCACAAAGCAAGGTCGTCGGCCACAAACGGAAAGGTGAGATTTGCATGTTCTCTTTAATTTCTGATTCTGTGGCTCGCATGGAAAATTTGAAAAATGCAGCATCTATAAAATTCATTTTAGAACACGCACGCACCCATGCACGCACGCGTGCCTAATTTCTACCAATCGCGCCCCACGAAAGGCGCAGCGACCATCTTCGCCCCGTTCACTACCTTCACGTACTTTGCCAAGTTCAGCGAAGCGCCGGACACATGTGACGTAAATTGTGAATAATAGTCCTGTAGGTAGATATGAATACTCATTGGGTAAGAGGGACGCGTTAGTGGAGAGATCCGCATTAATTTTGACCAGCAGTGGTTCTTTAACGTGCACGGCCATCGCAGATGCAGTACACAGGCCGTATATCGCGGTGTAAGTAAGTAATGTATTATGTTACATTATTAATAGCGCAGCAGCCGCGAGACCGCGACGCTCATGTAACTCGCTAACAGCCCGTTCGTCCAAGGCCGACGCCGACAGGTGTACGTTAAGTGTTTTCAGTTTCCACTCTGCGAGAATTCGCGATACCTTTCTTCACCTGAGAACAGCAGATGCGTTCTTTACTTCGTGAATATTCCGACACATGAATGCTTACCAGCTTGCTTCAAAGGATCCTTTCACAACAGTCTCAGGATTCAGATTTTTCTAAATCCTAGAAAGTCAGCAAAATGTAAAAAAAAAAAACGCTGGTCGTTCCAGAAATTAAACCAAGCTTTACTAGTGGCGGTATACGAAGCAGGCCAAGTTTCATAATCATCATCACCAACAGCCTGACTACGCTCACTGCTGGGCAACGACCTCTCCTATCAGTGGCGTAGCCAGAAATTTTGTTCGGGGTGAAGGAAGGGGGGAGGGGGGGGGGGGCTCATGTTGCAGCGCGGCCTCCTCATAGAATTTGTGGAGGGATCAAATCAAAAATAATAAATGCATTGCCATATTGACAATGCCATTGTGTATTAGATAACGCTACGCACTGTCTAGACAAGTGTATGTGTTTTGGGCAGATGTTTAGGGGAATCCCCCAAGGTGGAGTAGATTTGTAATAAGGGAATTACTCACTGACATCCACCCGAGCGCAGCCATACGGCTGCAAAGGAAAGCTATACAGCTTTCTCAGAAACTTCGTAGTTAAAGAAAACTTCATCCTGGTCCGGGGTTCGAACCCGAGACCACCGCTTCACCGGAGCATGTGTTTTTTTTTTTTGAAGTAAAGAATGCATTCGTATGCCTTAAAAATCGTGGCATACATAACTGATACCAATGCTTCCATGTTTTTGCGTATTTAATAAATAAAGAAAATATCACACGAAGTCTAGAACTAAATCAGTCCGAAAACAGCAAAGTAGTGCATGCCGCTGATGTGAAAAACGTAAAGGCCGTAGCGCTTCCAGGCACTCCACGGAACGCCATCACCCGTTCGGCGGGATGCCTTTCCCTTTGAACGCGACGCTTTTTGAGAAAAGGAAATTACGCAGTAATTCTCTGTCATCTCGGTAGACACCCGAGAGAGAGAGAGAAAAAAAAACTTTATTGTACAAGGAATTCGGGGCACGCCCGCACCCATTTCAAGATTTTGACTGGTACCATCTATGACTAGTACCATCTATGTGTTATGCCCGTAAACATTTCATGCTTACTCTACTCTCGGTTACGGGAGAGGCAGAGATATTTTCTTTCTCTCAGTCGCAACATCAAAAACGAAATATAAAAATCTCTGCCTCTCCCGTAACCGAGAGTAGAGTAAGCATGAAATGTTTACGGGCATAACACGAAGCGTACGCGGACACGACGAGACGCAGGAAATTAGCAAGTAGAGGACAAATATTTTAGTGAATCTTTGTCGTTCAAGATCCTTTACATTTTTGTACATATGCAACGGCCAGGAAAAAATCTCAACGACGCTGTCCTCTGTTCCAGTGTACTGCGCAGCAGCAGCTGTCACCAATCATGTATCGCGAGTAATTGCAGCGAAATTTCAGTCGGAACAGCGAGCACATGTATAAACGAGGAGTTCTGCAAAATACCATTTGAAGTGAGAAGATAAAATGGGGTATTAGAAATGCGAAGATACAACTTGATAAAGGACAAAAAAAGTGCCACTGGAAACAGAGTCACTTTGTATACAGAGAACGTCGCAATAAGATATTTAAATACTCGTATGTGTCCATTAAATCTACGTATCTAAGCAAAAGTCACTCCATATAACGCGTCAAACAAGGCAAATAAACATCTTGCGCAATCACAGATTGTAAACTTTACACACGGAAAGACAGACGATCCAGGCAAGAAGAAAACTATGATAGCAGAAGTCGCGATAAATACTTGGGCCATGCTGCGGTCGGTGACAGTTCGAAAAAATTTCGGGGGCGGGGGGGTGAAGCCCCATAAGCACCCCCCCCCCCCCCCCCTCCCCTTCACAGCAGTCGCTCTGAGCGCCACTATACATCTTGTTCTCTTCGGACGTTTCGTGCGCTTCCTTCAAACCGCAGAAAACAGGCTTTCAAACGCTACCTTTTAAGGAATCAGGCCATTTCTAATTTTTGCTGACGCCCTCTACACCTTTCTGATTGAAAACGTTTTTAATTATTTATTTATTTATTTACAGAAGACTGCTGGCTTTATTGCAAAGCCTTAAGCAGGAGTGGGTGTAAAATACACTTTGACAAAAAGAAAAACCTCCTTGAGGCACACGCAACTCAGCACACAATACCGAAAAAAATGAACGACGAAAAGAAACAACATTACACAATATTAGACGAATCTCGCGTCAAAATGAGCACTGGGGGAAAGAAAAAAAAAAGAAAATGTTGAATGCTGCAAAATTGTTACAAATTCCTAAGCGACGCCGTAAACGACTCCACAGTAGAAGCCTCTACAATATTCGCTTTGAGGACATTCCATTCCCGCACAGTACGGGGGAAGAAAGAATTCTTGTATGTTTCAGTGTGGCATGAGTATTCCTTCACTTTTAAAGAATGGTAGGATCGTGTCGAACGACCCGGGACGAGCTCAATGTACTTGCTGCTGTTAATTCCTAATTTGTTGAGAACAATCATGAACATATATTTAAGCCTCTCGCGGTATCTCCTGAGCTGCAAAGACTCCAAATTTGCTTTCTCAAGTAGCATGGTAGGGGACGTCTGCCAGCTGTATGACTTACAAATAAATCGCACTGACTTTCTTTGAATACTTTCGAGTGTTTTAATGTTTTCTTTTGTATAAGGGTCCCACACAACAGAGGCGTATTCTAAAACAGGTCGGATAAAAGTTTTGTAAGCTAGTAACCTAATTTCCGGCGTGGAGTACCGGAGAGATCTTCTTAAAAAGCCAAGTTTTTTCATAGCTTTATTTTTAATATTAGAAATGTGTTTGTTCCACCGTAGGTCAGAGCTAATCGTTAATCCCAAGTACTTGTAGCTGTCCACGGTAGACAGGGGATGGTTATTAATAGTATAGGCAAAACTTAATGGCTGCTTCTTCCGCGTGATAGACATTGAAACTGTTTTTTTTTGTATTAATACTCATCTGCCACGTTGAGCACCAATCATGAATTTTAGCCAAGGCGTCATTAAGAAAAAGCTGGTCAGCAGGAGTTCGTATTTCATGATATAATACACAATCGTCGGCAAACAGCTTGATTTTGACAGGAATTTCTTTAACAATGTCATTTATAAAAATTAAAAAGAACAATGGCCCAAGTACTGAGCCTTGTGGGATACCGGAGCTTACTAAAGCTGGGCTCGAACATGCATTGCCGATTGATATGGACTGAGATCGAGACGATAGATATGCCTGTACCCACGCCAACAGTAGATCGTTTTTCAAGATAGTCTTTAGCTTTAGTAAGAACTTTCTGTGTGAGACGCGGTCAAATGCTTTTTCAAAATCTAAAAAAATGACATCAATTTGACACCGGTTATCAATGGCTGCGGCAAAATCCTGAGTCGTCTCCAGAAGTTGGGTCACTGTAGAGAAGCCTTTGCGAAAACCGTGTTGCCGATCGTCAATTACGTGATTGGTTTCCAGGAAGGCAGATATATGCCCAAAAAGTATATGTTCAAGTATTTTTGAAGAAGTACACAATAAAGATATTGGCCTATATGAGCTAAGTAGAGATGAATTTTCAGTTTTGGGAATGGGAATAATTTTGCCGTGCTTCCAGTCCTCCGGGAGCTCTGCACTTAACAGAGACCTCTTAAATATGAGCGTTAAGTACTTGGAACACCATTCGGCATATCTCACAAGAAACGTATTTGGTATGTCATCAATTCCCGGCGTCTTTTTTGCGTCACAACTGAGAAGCAGAGAGAAAACACCTTCTTCAGTTATAGAAACATCAGTAATAGGCGGACAATCTGAGTTAAAGTGGGGCTTTCTGCCATCATCGTGCGTAAACACAGTACAAAAGAAACGGTTGAAAGACGAAGCAATCTGTGTCGCATCAGTAATCAGTTCGCCGTCAACGACGACGCTGTACACAGGTTTCTTTTTCTTTGATAACTGCCGCCAGAACTTTGCAGGGGACGAAACCAGAAAGTTTTTCATGGATACGCTAAAGTGATACTCTTTTGCTTTTTTGATACTTTGTTTTAAGTTCAAGCGCATATCAGATAGTTTAGCTGCATCAACTGCCGACTGGCTTCGCCGAAGTTTTTTGCGAACTCTCTTAATCTTTCGTCCCATGCGTACAAGTTCCCTCGTCATAAGGGCTGCTGGCGCGTAGGGTAATTACCCGGGTAGGCACAAAACGTGAAATACAATTCAGAGCAAGGTTCTTAAAGAAAACCCAGAGATTTTCTACTGAGCAGTCGCAGGATTCGTAAAGAACCACAAAATCTGAGAATGAAATATCAAGTAAGTCTAAGACTGCAACATCATCAGCACGCGAGAAGTTTGGCACAACACGTACCTCTTTCTTTTTATTTTTGGGATGAAGTAATGGAATGTTTAAAGATACCATAACATGGTCTGATATGCCTTCGAAATACTGAAGCAGAGGACCGCGACGAAAGACACCGTTACTAACGAAAAAAAGATCAAGAATGGATTTCTTATCGTTTTGTATACGCGTTGCTTGCTTTACTAATTGAGTTAAATCGTGATCAAGTACGATGTCTACCAGAAGTTCGGCTGATGTGCAGAGCGGCTCTGGAAACTGCTTGTCCCAATTGACGAGCGGCACGTTAAAGTCTCCAGCCAGCAGTACATTACTTGATTGTGATACCGAGCGCTTCGTATTTTAATTAATTAATCTCCCGTAATTAATTCGTCCTTGTAAAAATGAAGGCGTCGGCCGTAGGTGGCCACATCAATGATGCTGTTTAGTTGCCTGTAGTGTTTTTATTTTTAGTACCCTTAGCTCACGATAGCCATGTGCGTGTGTTCCGTCCCAGTCAGTGCCTCCAGCTTGATTCGAAAGCATCCGTGCCTTTCTAAGTACTTTTTATAGTAGCCACCCGTCCAAAAGTATAAGGCCCTTTATTTATGGTTACAAACATTTTCTTGTGTGTGTGTGGGGGGGGGGGGGGGGGGCGTGGCCCGATGTCGTTGGCATTCCGTCACAAGCTGTTAGCATTAGTTGGTACTAATGATTTACTTTCTGCGTTTTATTGTGTGGTCTCTCCAAGGTCCGCCGCCTGATGGCAGAGACATCAGTCGAAAGCTGCACTGCTTGTCACCTTTCTTCTTCTCCTTATCCTGTTTCTTCGGGGCTGTCCACCGCATTTGCTTGAGTCTCAAGGCTGCCGGGAGCAGCCACGCACAAATAATTAATGTTTTAGCATTTATATTATGGTAAGCTACCCTTGAACAAGCTGCATTTGAATGAACTGAGCAGAAACCCTTCAAAAGGCGCATTTTATTTTTTGAGCCTCATGCAAACTGATTGTGCGGAACATGCGGTAGTGACGATGTATTACTGCGAAACTATACCTTCCTTTGTATTCTCAGGCTTTTATGCATCTCTCATGCATAAGTGGGCATGCTTTACATGCGAGAAATTCGCATTGCTCATCGTTCAATCAGCGATACTGAATCGCATTTCCTTGCTGTCATTTAGAGATGGTAACCCATGCCCTTCCGCACTCGAAGAACGAAGTTCACCAGCAACGCCTCAGCAGGTGAATGTTCTCCGTGAGCACGTTTGCGGATAGGCATGCCGCTTTTAGACCCCCTTCTGACACCGCATCAAAGGTGACGCCATATATATACTTCAACGGGGACCTTTACTTTTACTTCCTCTCTTCCGTTCCCTCACCGAGTCATTCCGCACCCGCCCGCATGCAACCACCGTCGGGGCAGTTTTAGCATATCATTACCGCCGCGGGAACTGCGCACCTCCTCGCTTCAGCTGCAGCGTCCGGCGGAGGCCGTAACGGTAGCGGCCCCACTACGGCGGCGTACGGAAAAACGCTCCGACGGCACGACGAGCGAGGAGAGGGGCGAGAAGAGCGGCCGTGCGAAAGGGGTCAGCGCCGCCGTCTGGCTGACCTCCGGCGGCGTTCCTCCGCCGCTGCCGGCCAGGGTCAGAGGTCCGTCACGATGGCGTCTTTTTTCCCGGGCGACCCTCCTTCGGCGGACGCCCCCACGAGGCCCGAGCCGGCAGCGGCGGCGCGGTCTGAGGCTCTTCTGCCGATGGCAACCTGACCAGTGTGCCGCGACCCTTTCCGCCGAATTTTCCCCTTTCTTTTACTCTTCGTCAGTAGTACCCTCCTCCTCGTCCACACACACACGCACACACACACACGCACGCACGCACACACAGAGAATTCAAACCACTAGCCTGAAGTACTGCTTCCTAAATTACATTTTGCTCACTGATGCCCCGTGCAGACAACCGCTGCACACTGAACCCTTAGTGTTATTCTTTCAGATAATTGTTCCATCGTTTTGGGCCACAGGGTTAAATTGTTTCGGCGGAGAACCGTGTTGAGTTTTCTGACTTGGAGGGGGTTTTGTTTACAATAGGGCCTTTAAAACCTCATATGCATAGACTGTCAACGCGCTGTCAATGCACTTGTCGAGTACAGAACTCTGCTCTTCCTGATACAAGGTGTGGCGACATGCGTTACTTTTCATTCCTGACAGAAAGAAAGAAGGGGAGAAAGAAAGAAAGAAAGAAAGAAAGAAAGAAAGAAAGAAAGAAAGAAAGAAAGAAAGAAAGAAAGAAAGAAAGAAAGAAAGAAAGAAAGAAAGAAAGAAAGAAAGAAAGAAAGAAAGAAAGAAAGAAAGAAAGAAAGGGAAGTATGGTCCGAGGCTTACTTTTTCGTATGCAATGGGTACAACTCAAATCTGGGCGAACGTGCAGCACAGAGTTGTAAACCTGGAACAATATCGCTGGCCCGAAAGCCAAAATTGAAAGTGGCTCAGCCTCAGCACAACAGGCAGTTGGCAAGGCTTAGACCAAACTGGTCGGGCAAGGTGGCACAACGCAGTGTAGCACAGGAAACAGTAAAGAGAACAGTCCAGCAAATTAGGAGAAAGGCATGTGCCTAGCGCGCTGCTAAAACTAGCTTGGAGCGCAAACGAAGACTTCTGGCGTCCATAAACGAGTACGTTCCAAAGGCTCTGTCGTTCTATGAGCTCGTCGCGGCTATCTTCACCTCTTTTTCTTTTGTTTTATTTTGAATGTGACCTTGTTCCTTTCTCTCTGACCAACTGTTCGCTATTTCTGCCAATCACCGTAGGATTGGGGACGGTATCGTAAAAGCAAACAGGCCGCCGACACTTCTCTGTACGTTTTGTTTAGTGCGTTTTGTCAAGTGTGACTTCATTTCCGACACTGAGTCCAAAAATTTATTTTATTCTTATTTTTATGCAGGAAAAAATATATGGACTTGAGGTGGCGCTTTTTGTAGGCAAGTCTGCGTGAATTTACTCCTTAATTCGACAGAGAACATCACCGTGAAGCCCATCCGCGTTGGCTTCGTCACAGTGCGCATCGGCAGGCGCGCCAGCCAGAGCATTTCACTTGTATTCGATTGAGGCATCAGAATCTTTCGTTTTGCGTGCTCTCTTGGAAACTTTGTTTACTGCGCTGTTTATGGGCGCTTTGATTTTATTTTTTTGTTACGAGTTCAAATTTCTCCAGCGAAAGCATGCATGCGGTCATCTGTGTACTTTCCTATGTAGAAAACACAGCACACAGAAAGCGCGAGCGTGTGTTCATAACGGTGCACACAAAAATATAGTTGGGTTGATGCGCAGCATCTCTCTCTTTATGGTTTATTTGAAAAATAACGTCCGTCTTTCTCGTTTTTCTCTTGCACAACTTGGGCGTAGCTATAACATATTCTGTTCTGTATACGCGATCGGTATTCGCGTCTCTTTTTCCCCGGTCTTTAGGCTACAGCATGCAATACGAAAAAAGAGCGCCTGCTAACTTTTCTAAGCTATAAAATTTTGCATTGAATGAGAACACAAAAATATTTGCGCTTAAAGCTTTATAATACCTGGCTGCGCGTTTCAGTAAATGAGGATTTGATAAACAATCTTCGATGATGCAAGCAACAACTTCCGTGTTTGTGATATAAACCGATGATACCAGTGACATCTCTATGCGCTCAGCACGTGCTCGCTCTCATCTGCTGGGTCACTCATTATCTAATTTTGCGTTAATCCGAGCCTAGCAAAAATGTTTTCATCGTACGTATCTCATGTTCATAAAGGTAACGCCACATAGTGTGGCTATTACGTGAAAAACAAATGCACGACCAAATTTCATGACGTCCCCTGTGGGATTCTATATTGACATGAGCACAAGACTCCCTCCGAAGTCACTTTTGCACTGTTCAGGAAAGATGACGACAAGAGGAGGATATACTTCTCGGCCACATCCGAAGGACTTCTTTTTCTATGCATGTAAAACACTGGCACAATGAATCGCCGGTACACCGCATCGTTGCCCCTGTAATAAATGCCATATTAACCCTGAACACGCCTTGCGTCAGTACTGGTCTCGTGCGTATCGGTTAGCTCAAGGCCCGAAACGTAGACAAGTAACGGGGTATCCAACGAACCTTTTCGTTGTTTAGGCGCAGTGCTCACTTGTGCGGGTTTATCTGGTAACGCTTGCATGACACCGCGACTGCGGCTCACCGCACTTGGAGTGCACAGGTCGTACAATTTACGCAGTTAAGTTACTATCCAGATAAGCACTGAGTCCTCACGACCGCTTGGTCAACCGCAAAGGGAAGAGATTTAGTCAAGTGTGCCAAAAAACATTTCAGATAACCATGAGGCAACTTTAAGATGCCAGCTCGGCGAAGATCCGGTCGCATTCAGCATCGCCTTCGAGAAGATGGTGGTGGAGGGAGGTTCGCTAATATGCTTCGCATGTGAAGGCATGGGGATGTGGTATATACATTGTTCGGCGCGCCTCTTTAGCTCAGGTGCGGAGGACATGGCACGTGCCAGGGCCTGCGCATGGTGGTTCTCAACGGGTGTTCGCCGATGCTGCCGGTGTCGTGCGCTGAGCCGCGGTGCGATGGCCCTAGCCCCGCGGCCACCCTCTTCTGAGGACCGCCGACCGCGATGCTGGGCAGCTCACGATGCGCGCCGAAAAGGCCGACAAAGCGGCAGCGCACGGCGGAGTCATTGTGCCGGGAGGAAGAGCGGCGCGCTTCCCCGGCGGAGAACCAGGAAGCGCGCGGCGCGGAATCGGTGTCGATCCGTCACAGCGGCGTCGTTCCCACAGCCTCGCCTTCGGAAGCCGCCTTTCTCCTCCAGGGCCACGCTGGCAGCGGCCGCCGAGCGCTCCCACAAACTTGGCCGCCATCCACAGCGACGCCCATGCGCGGCGGCTGGGCACGACAGTGCGCCCCACGGGCTCGACGGGGTCCCCGAGACGGCGTCGCCAAGAAAGCTGCCTGAGTGAACCGCCTGCGGGAACGGCTTGGATCGTTGCGGTGATCGGCGCGACGGCAGAGCGCGCCCAGCTGACGCGATGAGCGATGAGCTGTGGGAGGGTATCGAGGCGGGCGTAATAACAGTCCCTGCAAATGACGTGGGCTCAGCCCTCCGCGACCCTGAAACGACGACGCTCGTTCGCTGCACTTGTGCACGTCCACGTGGATACTACACGTGGCGCTCACGAACGAGTGGTCAGAGATGGCTCTGACTCCACACGCACAAAGAAAAGACGGTGCACGATAACTGCCCACGTTCCAGGTTCGGTCACCAGTTGGTCGCTTAATATGTCGCAAGGACGAAAAGCAAGGAAGCCAAACTTTCAAGTTGCAATTATGAGCTATTGAAGCTCGAGAATTTAGAGCACCACATGAGTAAGAACTTGCAACCTTCCGGAACGCTTCAGGCTGTTTTAATGTGCTGCGAAAAAAAGGCATCGATTCGTTTGGTCAGTTTCTGGGATGATGCATTTCGTCACGTATAACACGAAAGCCAACCTCTCTCAGGATCAGCTGCATCTTCGGGCGCTCTTTGGTCACAGCCGCACGGCCGAGTACAGAGACCAAAAATTGTATGCCTCACTTTCCTTCGCTGGTCTGCTCAGACGCGCGCAAGGACGGCGCGAGCTCTGTCCGCTGGCCGACAAGGCCAAGCGACCAACGTGATCCGAGACTCCTCACGCTGTCGTCACGCTTCGCCCATAAGGCATTGCCAAGGTACTGCACTCTGTGCCGCAAGTCGACGGAGTGCATTTGCAGTTATCGCTGTTTCGCACATTCTGATCCAAAAAATGGATAAAATGCAACTGCAGGTCTTGCGAAGAACGGTTAGTCTGTGGAGAGATAAGCTGTGGCACTTTGGCACATGGTCACTATCAGGGAGTAATATTGTTTTTTTAGCAACTGGCTCAGGCGCCAAACTCTTTTACACATTCATGCTAATAAAGGCAACCTGCCACACAGCCGAAGCGACGACATCTGCGCCACCTCCCCAAAATCAAAACTATTTACGGACACCGGGCAGACATTCCTATGGCTGCCTCTGTGTTCGATTTCGACAGTGTGTAGTATACATACGACTGGTCGCTCAGAGCAACGGAATGGATTCCAAGACAAGGCAAACGTATAGCAGGAGGCGGCAGATAGTCAGGTAGGCAGGTGAGATTAGGAAGTTTGCGTGGATAAGGTGGGTGCACCTGGCGCAGGACAGGCTTAACTGAAGGTCAACGGAGAGACGTTTGTCTCGCAGCGGATGTAGTTGAACTGATGATGATGGCGGTCCATCCCTTCTTGCATTCCACGCGTGCCTCCAGGGACGTTCCTTGCACGTTTCCGTTCACGCTCTCGGCGCATTCGCCCGCTATAAAGCACCCGCGTCTTTCCCACTGCGCCCTTCCGAGAGAGAAGCAGCGACGCACAAAAGAGCCAAGCGGGAGAGGAGCGCGCACGCACGAGCCGCATCAGGCTCGGCACCAACGCGATGCAATCGGCTGTTCCACCTTGGCAAGGCCGAACCGGCCGACCGCTCCAAGGAAGCGATCCGTTTTCGCGACACCATTCTCACCCGCACTTCGCGTGCGCCTTGGCGCCGGCCGCCGGCTCGTCCGAGTGTAGTACGCGGCGATCGCGTGATGGCCGGCCGAGGTGATACAATGAAGACGAAACCCCGTACGGCTCGGCGCGCTTCGAGCCGAAGGGAGCGCCCCTTCCAGCCGAGTGTGTGTGCAGGATTGCTGCCGGGCAAAAACAAATGCGGATGAGGGCGATGGGGAGAATTTTATTTTCTCACCACGGGAGACCCGGACAGAAAGCTGCGCAATCACTCTTTCGTAGAACGGCGGGTGTTACTGCGTCTGTTTTTGACATGTCCAACATTCTAAGACAAAAAAAAAATGAATATTGAAATATTGCGAGGTATTGTTGCAGAAATATTGAACTTAATGGTGAATTCTTCCGATATGTAGCAAAATCTTTCTTTTAGAGTGTTTCCACCACTCGCACCAGGCAGTTAAGGCTGCCATAGAGAACCAATGAGAAGCACTTATGACGACCGCTAAAATGTTAATAGCAAAAACTTTCAAGCCTGCCGACGGGAGATCTGCGGGTATGTTGATTGTTATACTGAAATCTTACACTGCATGTGAAAATGCTTTTGTCCAGAATTGTTGGGTATGTAGGTACGTAGCAAATAGGACAAGAGGAAGCCATGTAGCAGAAAAGAACAAAATGCCGATAGATCTCTGTTACGACATACTACGATGCCCTCACGCAGCTACACAACTTCCGCTCTAAAGCTAAAGCAATATTAACGCCTGCTGCCGTTAATTACACTAGGAGCCTCTGTGCGATGCTCAGCTATAATCTGCTCCACAGGCTGCGTGTGTCTGTTTTGTCAGCAATGCGTAAAAACGCTCCTCACTGTGGCCGACGTGGTCATCCTGCCCCACATACGCATGGAACAAGACAAGCATGAGGAAGGGGCTTCATTCAGTGCTGGTTATATTTGAAAACATGCGGGCCAGCCTAAGCTTAATGAAAGACGATTTTTGATTTGCCACCCTGAGCAAAACATGCTCATGATGTGGCGCAGCTATCAGCGTTTGGATGTATACATACTCATAATTCAAAATGGCTGCCTACCCCATCACTGACAAATATTCTGAATTATCTGAATTCGGCATGCCTGGATTTCTTCCCCATTGAAGCTACAAAGCGTCTAAAGCAGCAGCTCATACTGCGGCTTCTTTAGTGCTCCACTCCGGATGTATTCCTTCTTTGTAGTGCCTCCCAAGGAATCTCTTCTTTGCAAATGATGGTGGTGATGAAGGAGGGTGTGATGATGATGATAATGGTGTCGACAAGACGCATATGATAGATGTCAATGCACCCGAAAGACACTGACCGACATTCGGTACAATCGTGGCAAACCTAACAAAATTGTTGTTCGTTAAGTTGAGCGAGGAGTCGGCGCATGTGTTCTTATAGTTTGCGTACTTTGTGCAAGAAGCCGTGGAAGTAACAGCACCAGCACCGCAAAAGTACCCTTGACAAGCCAAAATATCTCCTCAGAAGGCGGATGCCTATTAGGCTTACGCCCGTGACCACCATGCTAGGGAAGAGGGGGCTCCCCGCGGGATATACCCAAAACCTCCCAGAAGGCTTTGATATACCTAAGCGCGAGGTTCCGGCAGAGCGCAGTTGCTCGCTTCTCCGATTACAGTTCGAATCGTGTACGTTTGGGGTGGACGGAGACCGCGTTAATTGCGGATTCACGTGTTAAGGTTTTCGGTAGGCGCCGCGAGTGCAAAGGTCACACTTAGGTCTGACCCAGTTGACAACAGCTAGCATTTTATTCCGCGAAAATGATCAATTATTAAATTCAACTTGCGGTTCGTGACACATTTGCGAATACATCTTAAAAAGTTACGCGTAGGATTAGAAAGCGTGGAAGGGGAAACTACGCGTAACTTTTTAAGATGTGTTCGCAAAGGTGTCACGAACCGCAAGTTTAATTTAATAATTGATCATTTTCGCAGAGTAAAATGCTAGCTGTTGTCAACTGGGTCAGACCTAAGTGTGACCTTTGCCCTCGCGGCGCCTACCGAAAACCTTAACATGTGAATCCGCAATTAACGCGGTCTCCGTCAACCGCAAACATACACGATTCGAACTGTAATCGGAGAAGCGAGAAACTGCGCTCTGCCGGAACCTCGCGCTTAGGTATATCAAAGCCTTTTAGGAGGCTTTGGGTATATCCCGCGGGGAGCCCCCTCTTCCCTAGCATGGCGGTCACGGGCGTAAGCCTAATAGGCATCCGGCTTCTGAGGAGATATTTTGGCTTGTCAAGGGATTAGAAAGCGTGGAAGGGGAAAAAAAACCCTATCTATTATTTTTCGCTACACAGTATTGTACACCAACGAGTCCTCGCAATACTACCACCACCAAATTAAATAAAGAAGAACGCGGGGAACATCTTAAAAAAAAAAAAGACTTGCTGATGATGAGCTGTAATAGATTGGCTCAGTTCCGGCATCTATGCTCTCGACTCTTTTCTTCGAAAGGAGGCGAAACTGAATCAAACAACTGAAACAAACAAAACAAGAAAGCCCGTATTGTTCAAATTAGATACCGACCACAACGACGTCCCTCGCATATCCACTGGCACTTAAAAGTATCAATGATTTCAAATCATGCCCCACCATTAGATTACGTAGACATGAAACAAAAAAAGAATACCAATGTGGGAGGTGGAGGAAATGTTGACGAGGAACAGCGGACATTTCTTTCTGGCTGGAGAGATAATCAATACAGCTGGTGCCCGATCACTTCGTGTAGCCTGCAGTGATATATTCTGGGACGTCCGGGCTATCTTTTTTCTCCCCCACCCTCATTTTTTAGCAGTCGCTATATTGGTACACCTTCCTTGTTTTCTCAGCCCATACAAAACGACATCTCGTAACGGCGAGTGCAGGCCCGCCTCGCCTCAGGGCAACCAGCGTTTCGAGCTCTGCCAAGCCGTGCACATTGACGTCATCGACATGTTTCCCGCGCTTTGCGCTCACGTTGCCGTGTGCCATAAAGCAGGGGGAAAGAATGAGCTTTCAATCGTGAGATAAGCATCTCGCTGACGCTTGCACATGCTTTCCAATCGTTTCTCTTTTTGTTTTCCTTCGGAGGGCCCGCGATGAAAGGCACACGTTCCCAACTACTAAATATACGCTTTCTTTTTCTGTTTCCTTCGGAGACACCTATACACGTGAGAAGCCAGCGAGCGAGAGGAAATCATGGGCGTCGCGCAGTCGGGCCGGGAATGTGGAACATGAAAGCGCCACTCTAGCGGGCGCGGGCGGCTCCTGGGAAAGCGCCCCGTCGATGGGAGACCAATAAACAGGAAAGCGCACTCGCCTACGCGTGGCCGCCAGAATGGGTCACCCCGCTTTGACGTGGGCCGCGCGCACACGCTATCCGGGCACAGGACCCAGTGCACACACGACGATCGACTATTCCGACACGCGTTTTTCGCGAGTGAAGAAACAAGGTTATGAAGAAGAAGGGGCAGCAGGTGAAGGATGGCAGATTCTGGTGTTGGGCTATGCCTGAGGCGTACGGAGGTTAAAGCGCTTGCCTACAGAACGAGCCAGCTGAGTGCTCCGGACTGCACGTGCGGCATCTTACGATAATGTAAGGACAGGCTGCATGGCGGTAATAGCGTCAATGTGGTCGCGCGTGCTCACGTGCAGCCTGTCTCGAACCAGGCGTTATCGCTTGAAGTTTGGCTTGCAGTCCGGAGCACTAAGCCTGGAGCCCAACACCAGGGTTTTGGCGTTGTATTTAATTAAGAAAAAATAAATCCCACTCAATCGCGAGCTACAATGTTTGCTCACTTTACCAGCAAGCGCAGCCTTTTCGGAACTTTGCGCCAGGTTCTGCCATCATAACGGGCTGGTAAGTGGGAGAAACGGCTAGGCAGTTATCCAGACAAACGGAGGAGCAAAATTATAGCCCTTGCCGTTTTCCTAAGCATTGATCTTAGAACCGCTGGTGCTCAACGCGGCCGGCTGTTATTATCCGCCACCCGGCATAGCTGTTTCCACACATCCGGGGTGTTTTAGCGGATCTATTTTTTATGAAGGACCTGTTGCTGCGTTTTCGTGCTGAACACAAGGCCGTGGGATCAATACTTGCCCAGTCATGAAAGGCCAATTGAAGATTTCAAAAACACAGCTATAGCGCCAGTTGGAATTCATTAGTCAATGTACAGTTTGTTCAAATCCGATTTTTCGGCGCTTCGTTTAGTTCTCTTCTACCCGGCGGCCACGACTGTCACATGCCGATGGTTACGAGATATGCCTCTGCGCAAACGCCCGTGCACCGAAGTGTCGGGGCGCGTCAAACGACCACAAGCAATGACCCAACCAAAAACTTTCTTCGGGGAGGAGGGGTGTGTGCTGGGGTATGCGTCCTGTCCTTGTGGGAAGAAACTTGGAGGGGATGCCGATGGGGAAACCGTACTGTATTGGACTCCAGATCTAGGATGAAAGTCAAAGCTCTCCGTCCCTTTGGGGCGCGCGGCGACTACATCGCGCCACTGAAAAAGATGTCAGCGAGCTGCGAGTGCGGCACTCGTCTTGCCGACATGCCGTTACTTCGATGAGATTAACGGCACAAAATGCAACGGCGCCTGCTGGAAGAGCTTAACGTGGCGTTTTAATCAGCAGCCAAACTCCAGGTCGCAATGGAGACTGCGAAAAACGATTCAAGCATTGTCTCGCAAACGCAGTACATGACAGAAGAGCAGCGATTGGCGCTGAGAAAAAACGGACGATAAAGTGTTCGTAACTAAACGGGTACAGATACAGAATTTCGAACACAAACAAACAATAAGATTTGTTTCATGGGCGCAACGAGTCGCCTTGTAGCAAGCTTCGGTCGCAGGCATTGAGTGGAACACAATTTAATGGGGATTTTGAATGTCGTCTAAGCTGTTGTCCGAGTTGTCGCTATTGTCCGGAAATTCCGAGCTGCCGCTCCACCCGAATCGAGTGGCGTAAATGTGCACTTGTCTCGATTATTTTCACGTCACCGAACCCAGTGGTCGTTTACAGGAGCGAACAGCGCTTGCCAGCCACGCCGAAGTCGCCAGAATGTGGTAACAGAGGTTGGCAGGTCGACCGTGACGTCAAGGTGCACTATCCTTCGCTGAAGGAGAGCGAAACTTCTAGTACAAAATCGTTTGTTATCATATATTGATGCTGCGCCCTGTTGTTTTGAAGTCACTTTCACGATTACTAGGCCCGTAGGCTTCTTTCAAGGCAGAAAAACGGATAGCCAGGAACTTCGTGTCTGTGCCCCTTTGTGTGGCTGCGGAGAGCCCCATTACGCAACTGTATGCCAGCATGCCAAATGCCGCTGTAACGTATGCAGCAAGTTCAGGCATCCGACGAGGGCATGTCACTCAGCCAAGGCTACCAATGCGGGGAGGAAGAACATTTCAAGTGGAAGGGCGACAACAGCAGTCTGTTTCAACTATATAGTATGCGCAGTGTCCTTTTTGGGGAACCACCAGTCCTCGCTTCTACTTAACGCCACTGAAATGTTTGGCGGTCCCCTTCAAGGCTCGGTCTTAAAAGTATGCTGTAAGAGTATGCTGCCTGCCTTTATGCTACGCCCTGATTACCAGTCGGGTGAAATTAAACGCGAATTCTGTTAGATCCACAACAGCCCAAAACCTATATAACTTTGAAACGCTCATATGGTATGTGGGGTGGGTTTTAAAGAGGCACATGAAGACAACTCCGTGCAGTTATCGTTTCTCAGTAAAAATTGATTCTCTGTCTCTGTCTGGCTCTGCTGGCGTTTGACCGGTAGCGAGAGACGTATTTATTGCAACGGAATTTGATGCAAAAAATTTCTCCCCTACTCGATTCGAACTCGCAAGGTCAAGGCGGCTAAGGAAGTGGATGGTGATGTAGCATAGCGTCTGAGATCTGTGAAAAGAATCCGTCGTCAACGCACAAATTTTGCTTGCGGAATCGGCCGGTGATGGCGGCACTTGTATTTCAGTGTTTGGCGTTTTCCATAAAAGCTCCATTTTCGGTGAGAGTGGTCTCTTCGTCGTTAGAATGCCGTACATTTTCTAAGCGCGAATACGCCTACATAGAAGTAAAACGTAAGTAACCTGTCCTCTAGCAGGCTACCTTTTTAATCGTTTCTATTCAGAGTGCAGTCTTTCGGTACAGGCCAACTTCAATTGGTTTCCAGTGTTCTTTTAACGTCCCAAAGCGACTCACGCTATGAGGGACGCCGTACAGTGGAAGGCTCCAGATTAATTTCGACCGCCTGGGGTTCCTTCACGTGCGCTCACATCGCACAGCGCACGGTAGTTTTTGCATTTCACCTCCATCGAGATGCGGCCGCCGTGACCGGGAATCGATTCCGCGTCCTTGGAATCAGCAGCCGAAAGCAAAGCAACGAAGTCATCCGATGAATGCATTTTTTTTTTGGTTGAAATATTATGGAAGGGCATAAATTATAAGCATCGAATGTTGGTAATACACTTTCAATATAAGCGGCTAAGCAAGATTTCTCAAAAAGTTGCCATCTAGCGTGCGAATTCCAGCTTTAAGGCCCGTTCACACTTGCGAGTCGCAGAGGTCGCGCGGCTGTTTTGGTCGAAAAGCGACAGTCGCAAACGGTCGCGCTGGTCGAAAAGCGACAGTCGCGGGCCAGTCGCTCGCTGCTCGATTTTTCAGCCTCGCGACTGCGAGTCGCAAACCGCTGAACCAATCAGCGAGCGAGCCAAGCTTCCGGCAACGACACCGCTCGCGGGCGCGCCGGGCGACGACCTGCGCTGCTCCCAGCTGGCTGCCCTAGTCGTCGCTAAGCCTAGTCGGTTTGATATCAATGCCGCAGCTGAGGGCGCTTCGGATCCTGGCCAGCGCTAGTAATTAAGATGCTGCTTTCGTCACCGCTTTATTGTGGACCTCGTGTCATAATAATATCAAGACATGCTCGACTTCCGCGACGCCTTCAGCAGCGGGGCTAGCAAACAGCAGTCGAGCCGCATGGAGCAGCAGCAGCAAAGCGGCTATGGGAAGAAATTTGCTTGTGTCGCAGTTATCACTTCTACCAGCAGCTCGGTAGTGGCCAGCGATGTTCAAAAATGATTCATTTTTTTTTACATTCCTGTACTCAAGGGCTTGGTATGAACCCGAACAAGCAATATTGGCGCATTTTTCTGACGTGCCGGCGGCCGGCATACTGCAGGCTGGTAGGCCTGCCCTGCAGAGAAGCGCGCCTATGTCATCATGACGCTTGTACGACCGCGGTGCACATCAAAACCGTCACGACAACCTCATCTTCGCTCGGGTCGTTGTAGTACATTGCGAATAGCAGTTCAGACGACGGAGCGCGAGCACAGGAGGCGCGTTCAAAACAGACGAAACTCTCGAAAGCGCGCGAACAACGTGATTCCCGAGAGTTTCCGCTTCAAACGAGAATCTAACGAGAAGGCGACCCGCTGGTCGCGCTTGCAAGTGTGAACAACGGTGTTGTCGAGCTGCTGCGTGGTCGCAAGCGACTGCTGGTCGCGTGCCCTTTGCGACTCGCAAGTGTGAATGGGCCTTTACGCTGTCGCTTCTTAAAACTGAAAAATTGCAAGGAAAATTTTGAAGCTGTCATGGAGAAGGTTTTTTTTTTTTTTCGACCAGACGTGGACTGTTGGTCTATGGGATCGCAATAAATCAAGACTTGCTACGACGAGGCACTTCTTCAGAACCTGTTACGCCACTCGGTAGAGGCAGCATATAAAATAAAAAGGATTTCACAATGCTGTGTATGCAGCATTGTACTTCAGAATACCACATGCCTCCTTACAACTCATGCCAAACATTCTTGGATAAAAAATTTGAAAATTTCAAAACTGTAAGATACTAGTACAGAAATAACGAAGGTAATGGCCCATTCTTCCGATATGTAGCAAAATCTTTCTTTTATAGAGTTTCCATTGCTCGCATCGAGAGTTAAGATAGTTAAGACTGCCATTGAAAAAGAATGGGGAAAGCTTTTGACGATAGCGACAGCGTTAATAGCAAAAAAAAAATGCAAGCCTTTAGACGGGAGATCTGCGGATATATTGATTGTTATAGTGAAATCTTACAATAAATGAAAAAAAAAAATATGGGCTCGTAAACTCTTTCCCATTCAAAAACATTTTGTCCAGAATTGTTGGGTGTGACTATAACTATCGGCCCTGGCACAATCCAACTGCACTCGTCTGCCCCATTGCTACAATTATAGTCGTTGCGTCACAGGGATGGTAAATTATCTGCAGGGTTGAGAGCGGCACGCTCTCCTGGGGACATATCAATTGACAATAACCGTGAGGCAATCACTCTCCCCCAACGCGAAAGAATATAATCCGCGTAGAGAACTCTGGCAGAGCGTTGGGAGCATTGCTCACAAGCAATGGCCGGGGAGGGGGTATACCAATATCGCGAGCAAACGTGTGCTACATGCGTCAAAGAAAGCACACGTGCGTATTCCGACTTCTTTAGTATCGCCCCTTTCTACTCTTGCGTTTTCATAGCGAAGTATAACTAGTTTCAAAGCTTCATTCAACTAGTTTAAAGTTCCAAAGCCCTTCTTGCAAGCGTCGTTCCTTGATGTAGCCGCGCGGGCTATACTTGGTGAACCATTAGAACGAGATGAGCGGCGACGGGCACAGAGAAACGCGTCGTGTGCGTCGTCTCTCCCTCTGTACTTTCTGAGCGCTATTCTTGTCTCGCTGTAATCGTTTCTGGGGTCCCATGACGCCTGACTGAGCGAGCCCGTGCAGCCGACATCCGAACAAATCACCTTCGCAGCAGCTCGATCGGTGAGTGGCTGTCCAAGCAGCTAACTTAACGAGATTGGGGATTTCGTAAGGCGTCCTTAAGAAAGGGTACGCACTGGGGGCGGCCCGTATGCCGTCGGTCAAGCGCCGGTGGGACCCCAAACAAGACGCAGGACCCGAACTGATGCCCGAAATGTTGAACCCCGGTCGGTGCTGTGGACGTCCGCCACCTGCTGTGAACCTCACGCGCAAGGACCAGTCCTCTTCAGGTGAATGATGGAGCCGGGACCTGCAAGTTCCTGCTCATAGATACACTCCACTGTATACTATGGTGGTTGGAGTTTTCAGTTTTTATATTATGAAAATTGGGTCACTTTTTTCGGCGTTTCTTTTTTTTTCAGAACGGAGCGCCCCATTCACTTCGGTGAATATTAATTTCTACCTTCGAATTACTGATTTCTTTTCGGGATAAACGTGGTATATTAGTGCGTGGTGAAAAGTCGTTGTTTGTATTCGCCATTTTGTTGGCATGAGTCGTCGAATTACCGTTAATTAACACACAAATGGTCGCACTTAATGCTGTGCTTGCAGATGGAAGTGCAGTTCTTATAAAAAAAATAAACTAATGTTAAAAGATGGAGCCGTAAGAGGAAACAGCAAGCGGCAGTTTGCTTCTAAAAACTGGGTTCTCTTGTTATCGTTGAGATGTGCAGTAGAAACCTACTTAACTAAGTAACTGCCCTAAGCGGGCGATGACAGTGAACACGACCGAAGGCGAAGGGGGCAGCCTCCTGGTCTGCAGGGATGTGTGACGTAGCGGAGCATCTCAAGACAGACAACTGCGCTAATTCACTGGTACCACCTAATGGTATACCGCCATATGACCATGCACATGGCTTCCGTACTTCGTTAATTTTCTCCTCTGACGGCAGCGTAACTCCCACCTAATAGCTAGCTGGCTGTGACGTGTGTGCCATGGACACTGATCTTTCTCTGTTAAAACCGAATTTCTTAAGTTGAATTCTGCGTGTTTCTATGTGTTTTTTTATGGCTTAAACCGAAGAGAACAACTTTTGTATGTAACACATGCTGCCTATATACTGTAAGTTGTATAAGTAACCGCAGTATATAGCTAGTCACAACATACGTAAACCCCGCCGCTGTGGCTCAGTGGTTACGGCGCACGGCTGCTGACCCGAAAGACGCGGGTTCGATTCCGGCTGCGGTGGCCGAATTTCGATGAAGGCGAAATTCTAGAGGCCCGTGTACTGTGCGATGACAGTGCACGTTAAAGACCCCCAGGTGGTCGAAATTTCCGGAGCCCTTCACTACGGCGTCCCTCATATCCTGAGTTGCTTTGGGACGTTAAACACCAATAAACCAATAAACATCTCCCATCTGAGCTCGCTGCAAGCAGCACGTGCGGTAAAAAATTCTCTCCAGACGTGCGCACCACACAGAGACCACTCCACAGTGGCGCCTATAGCGGGTATACACACGCGGAATTGGCGATTGCAGACCTGTCGCGAGGGGCGGGGGACCCGCGGACTGCAGCGCGCTGCTGCCCAAGAGCGCGGAGAGTCCGATGTCCGCCGCCTTCAAGAAGCGCCCGCCACCTCCGGAGGCGGCTGCCGTGGGAACGACCGGGTCGGCCGCAGCCGCCGCTGTGCCTTCCACGCAGTGGGCGGTGTTTATTGAGAAGCGGGCCGATCGGCCGCGCGGCTCGGCCGCGATTGCCCGCGCCGCCTGTCGCTCGCGCTCGATCGGCGAGCGATAAAGCAGCCGCCTCTTCGGCCCAGCTTTTCTCCGGCAACCTTTTTCGTGTGGCGCGCAACAGGTGCTACGCTTTGTTACGCACTACTCCTACGGGACAATCGTGGGAAGAGGAATAAACAAGGCGCGAGATGGCGGGGAAACGAGAAAAGCTTTTGGTCACTCTGCTCCTCGACTGAACAGCGGACGCAAAAAACGTGGTGTCGCCAGCGCAAGAGCGGGAAGAAGCAGTGTTTTGGATGGAAGGGGAAAAGATAACTGGTGTCCTTTGCATCCAGCCGAGCATATATGCCCGCTCCAAAAATTGAAGCAACGCTCCGTTGCTCTCGTGCGTAATAAAAAGAAGCAGCGCGAATAGACGAGGACGATCACAAGACAACAGGACTGGCGCTGAACTACCAGCAGTTTATTGAAAGCAGGGAGTAGCTTTTATTACGCAATTGACCACCCATGTGACATCAAGAGACCGAGAGTAACATAACAGAAATTATCAAACAAAACGACATCCATCTATTGCCCTATACGCACGCTAAACCCTTACCTGCAAGAGTTTTAAAGCGTCGCACAGCCACTTTTCATTGTGCATTTTGGCCAACGAGCCCAAACCAAGACTCTGGCTCTCATGCGATTCGCATTTTTCAGCCGGTACGCCGCTCGCGGAAAGTTTTATTGCGGATCGCCGCAGTGTCAATAAGCCGTGCAAGAACTTTATGTTGAGATGGGGAACCTGGGCTGCGCAGGCGGCGTTGTTTCACTGCGCAGCCAAAACTACCTCCGACAGGCACTCAGCTCGGTACAAAAGCGATGGCCCATTATCGACTACGACAGGCTATAGCGGCTGACTAGCGCACCGCCTTTAGGTATATCTGAGACAGCCTATACTCCATCTCCCAAGTCCTTGCAGCCGAGTGAGAAGCTGCGAGCGTGAGGACAGGGCTTCTGCAAGTGTGCTGGTCTCACAAGTGCGCGAGCCAACCACACAGTTCCGGAAGACGCCGCCATTTCCTCGTATACTGTCTGACTCCGCTGCAAGGACTTCGCGGACGCTCGCGCCTCGGGGTACGTTCAGACTAGTGGCGTCATGAAAGCGCTGCGCTCCCAGACCAAATCATCTTCCTCGGCTCAGTAGGCTGCGTATTACGGCACTGCAGTTGTCATGACGCATACCGGCACGAAGAACATATAAAGACAACACTTTCGCAAGCTTCGAAATGTCATTCTGTGCCCGAAAACGCGTTTATATGGATAAACGTGCTCAGCCTGTATAAGAAAAGATGCAAACAATAAGCCTTAAGGCGATACGCAGCTTCCGTGCGGCTTTTAGCTTGCCATGAAAGAAGCGCGCCTCGCCAGTTTGAAGCGCACAATAGGCGTGGCGGTCGCACGCGCAGTGTAATCTTTACAGCGACAGCTGGGTGAGAGACTTTCTGCGGGGTAAACGCGTTGCTACTCTCAGCAGCGCTCAGCACTCTCTCACTGCACTCTCTACTCTCTCACGCACTCTCTACTCTCAGCAGTTGCTACTCTCAGCAGTACACCGCAACCGTAACTCCTGCGTTCAACTGCTGGTCAGGGCTGTTGTTATCGAGAAAACGGGGTGATTTAATCCACGTAGGCCATAAAATTTCTCAAAACTACCTGGAGGGAAAAGAGGACCCGCGGTCGTTCAATGCATACCTCCAAGAAATGTTACCAGCCTAATACCGAACATTCACTGGCGTTAAACTTATTGAGCAAGTGAAAAACGCGCTATTAACTGAATTTAACCTGCGCACAGTGGACAGCATCGCGGCAGCAGCTGTGATTCTACAGAAGAATCAACGTTTTCGGTCCCGCAGTAGCCAAGCCAAATTTGAAGCGTCCCACGCTGGATGAAACGCTCTTGAAGAAACTCGAATACACGTTGGCGTCTCTGTTCCTTCAAGGTTACTCCGAGGAACTCAGTGAGGTAGGCCTTGGAATTGACGCTCTCATATGGTGGGAGGAAGAACACGGAAAAGTTGTTGCTGCCACGCCCTCATTCAAAAGAGGGCGCGAATCTTTTTGCTAAGCACGGTTTCGTGGGAACGTCAAGGAGCAGATGTGGTAATTTGCCACATTTTCAAACTCTGAAGCTACGCGAACAGTTTCAGTTGGGAAGTTGTAGAGCGTCGAAAGAAATCACTAAATAAAATTCAGAGGAGGTCAACATTCCGGTCGCTTTCGCGCGCTGATAGCACCTACGGCTGCGCCAACTTCGTAACGCTGTGTCGATAACGCCATATAGATATTTAAGGCGCGTGCTCTTGCCGCGATCATTTCAAATTACATGCACTTTCTTCGGAGTGCAAGTACGTTCGCAAAAAGTAACCGCGACGAAAACCGCACAATTTGTGGCTTATCTTAACGCGTGATCTACCGCTTTCTAGCTTATACTTTGCGCCTTGCTGAAGGAGCTTAAATGTTGTTTGTTTGTTTATTGGGGTTTAACGTCCCAAAGCGACTGAGGCTGTGAGAGACGCCGTAGTGAAGGGCTCCGGAAATTTCGACCACCTGGGGTTCTTTAACGTGCACTGACATCGCACAGCACACGGGCTTCTAGAATTTCGCCTTCAAGAAATTCAGCCGCCGCAGCCGGGATCGAACCCGCGTCTTTCGGGTCAGCAGCCGACCACCATAACCACCGAGCCACCGCGGCGGGGTTTAAATGTTGTTTAATTCGTTTGAACGGATCAGTTAATTACCGTGAGTTTGAAGATGCTCCTAGTTCTTCTGGGCGACCGCTAAAAATGTGGTTTTAGCTCCATTCCCGCAAACGCTACCAGTTTATCTTCCTAACCGTGAGTTGACGTCAGCTGAAACACTCTATGTCACGTGGTGTGCTGTCGCAGAATCGAGGCACTAGCTGCCCTGTCTGCTGTATGTCTCTGAGCCATTGCAATGAAGAAAACAAACATTATAGCTATTAGTACGGCATTATACCTGAAGTATAAAGTCTCGTTGTGAACAGGGAAGGGTTCTTTCAGCCCGTCCACCCGCATAGCGAGGGTGAAATAGAGGACCATATAAATTCCAATGACTTTTAATAATTGGCCATGTATTATTGTGCGCTTTCCAAGTGACTGGAAGTACGGAGTCTCTTGGGCACAATTGCGTGTGTGACTCGCGGCTGAGAGAAAAGCTGCGTCTGTTTCCTGATGTGAATACAGCTCGATAAGCAATATATGACCATAATTGCATCTATATCTCCTCTCTCTGCAATAAAGTACGTTGCTGGGCGAGTTGGTGGCTTAACATTGTGAAAGAACACAATGGAAATAAATACAACAAAAGACCAGCGCTCGTGTGTGTCTGTTCTTCTTTTGCGTCGTTCAACTGCGCTGTCTTCTTTCACAGTCTTATCTTTCTCTTAATTTTGTTCACGTTACAGCTTCTCAAAAAATTCAGGGGGGCACTTTGTTGACCTAAAGTGCGGTGAGGCGAAGGCTTTCGCCTTAAAAGTGCATCTTCTTCACCACACGTAGTGAAGTCCACGGAGGTTTTAGGACAGAAAGAAACCTTTAACTCGTGGACTGTCGCTATGCATTTCTGCGAAAAGGTAGTTACATGGGACTGTGTACGTCAGAGTCACGTGACAGAATTAGTGCACTTAAGAAGAGATTGTTCGAATATTATTGATACAATAATATGTTGCCTTTCTCGCAAACTACCGGAATAAAAAGCTCATCTTTTGTGAATGGGATATTAGCGGTGTCTCCTGCTTGCTGTTGATTGCTTTTCGCTTTACAGGTTCGCTAATCCATGATGCAACAGGTGCGTCACGCCACTACGTCCATAACTTCGCTCAGCAAGCAAGGTCACACGCCACTTCGGTCATGCGGTCCTTGCGTCATGCCATGGAACCGTTTCTGTTTTTCTTTCTTGACATACGCTCGGTCCAACTATCGTCAAGCTACTCTTGGAAAGTGCATAAGTTGCATGCCCAATAGAACAAGTAACGATGCTTGAGTAGCTTAATAAGAACGTCGTTACTTTTTTTTTACCTTCCTATCCGCAGCTCCAATGCATGTCCATGAGTAGTTGTAGCTGAAATATGCGGATCGGAAAAGCCGCAACTAAAATATAGTCGCGATCGACAAGCATTACGAACCCGTAGAAGCCAATGCATATTTCCGAAGCTGTTATAATAATATAGGTATAATACTTCGCAGTACGCGATGGGAGCAGTGGAAAGAGTTGAATCTGTCTGACTGAAACAAAAAAGGGGCGGGGCTGAAACGAGATGCGTGTCTCGTCACCTTATCGGGTGCATACTGTACGCGCAATAAAAACGTATACACACAGCGTACTTTATTTTCGCTCCGAGCAAGCAACATAACGCCCATAGAAGGCAGACAATCCAACCTTCGCAGCTGGGTTTATGGGCAGCCGAAAACAACTTGAATCAGTAATGACAGCCATCATTTGGTCGAGTAACAAGTTTTCATTAATCGCCCTGTAAATACTGACCAAACGGCCTGCATTTAAACTGCTAACCTTAACATGCAATCGTTTGTCATGAGTAATTGCCCTCTTTTGACATTCTTGCTGTGAACTCATTTCGTGATATTTGTGGTAGTGCTGCGGTTAAACGCCCTTGTCTATACTTATGGATTGAAAATTATGAAGCCCTCGCCAACTACCCGCTCTATCTTTTGTTTTCCTTTCTTTTACTGACTGCGAAGGACATGCCTCGTCGATCCCTCTGCTTTTCTTCTGGCCGACTTCTTAATAAGCCGCTATCAGCTCCGGCGCATCGGGATATGTCATCGACCGTGTGCGTTAATTGCCTAGCCAATTAATTACCGGCGCAACGTTTCGTTTCCACCGGGGCGCGTGGTGCCACTGTTTGCAGAAGAAGTGATATGTAAAACAGGCCTTTAACCAGTTCGTCGGGTTGGCGGAGTGAGGGGGGGTGTTGCAGTGTAGTTTTTACAAGACGTCATGAGGCTAACATCAACCAACGTGAACGTGTGCCCGGAACTCGATCACCCAATTTTTATTCTTAAAAAATTGCACTCTGCCTTTTTTCGGCTGTGTTAAGATGCGTTCGGCAACAAAAGACGTACTCATTGCTGAGAGATTTTTAGTTCGAAATGGAAGATTTTTTATTGCCACTCGATTAAAACTTGTGACGTTGCTGATGACGTTGGGAGAATCAGTCTGAGATCACTGGCCGGAAGTCGATGGCAGTGGGGTCCAGCCCCAGAGATCCGCACGAGGAAAGCACCTGACGACATTGCATTTTGCTTGTAAAAACGTCCTGTGATGACGATGACCGTATACCATTTATTAGCATTTTCAGGCTTATAAAAACACCGTTAACAGTGAAGGTAGCCTCTTAGTTATTAGAATGCTCTAATCAAACAGCCACCGTTAGCCTCTTAGTTATTAGAATGCTCTAATCAATCAGCCACCGCGGTGGCTCAGTGGTTATGGTGCTCGGCTGCTGACCCGAAAAACGCGGGTTCGATCCCGGCCGTGGCGGTCGAATTTCGATGGAGGCGAAATGCTAGAGGCCCGTGTACTGTGCGACGTCAGTGCACGTTAAGGCCGATTCACACGACGGTCCGTTCGCCCGCGGCCCGCGCACTACCTGTTCATGCGTCACCACATTGAGAGGCGCGCTGTCGGCCAGCGGCCTGGTCAGCGCGCCTATGTGCTGACGCATGAACACGTGACGGGCGGGCCGCGGGCGAGCCCTCCGGAGCCCTCCACTACGGCGTCTCCCATAGCCTGAGTCGCTTTGGGACGTTAAACCCCGTAAACCAAACCAAACCAATCAATCGGTACAGGCCAACTTCTATTAGTCCTCCGTGCCCCTTTAGAAGTTAACCAAATAGTTTAGTAAACTCGCAACCCGGCGCGTGGACCGCAGCTGAATCGACGTTTATGGAATATTACAGCCCACGATGAAAATAGGGACATTGGAGGGGGAAGGCGTTGACGCACGGAATGTATGGGGAATCCCATCTGCTCGGCACGCAGGTCGCGCGGTCGAAACCCGCGAGGGCGAGGGCGTGCAGGGCCTCGCAGGTTGGAGCAGTGACAGCCGGTGCGCCGCATTCCACGCTGAAATACGAAACTCTTCGCCTGAGGGGCCACGGAGAGTCCTTGAGGGGTGGGTTGCCGAGCTCCTCGAGTACAGGACCGAATATTTAGAGCAGCCCGGCAAACGGTACAAAAACGCAACAAGTGTTCGTGCGCTTCGAAACCGTATACTGCCAAACAGACTCACGGGCATGGTTTTTTTTTTTTTTTAAGACGCAGGAGCGTTAAACCGACGACGAACTGCATGATGACCAAAGTTGCGTCCACACGTCACCGAGACTCTATGGCCGTCGTGACAATGAACAATGCTGCGTTGCCCGAAAATTCCCGAACCCCCGAGCCAGGTATCTGGCAAGCGGTCCCAAAAGGGGCGCTGGCCACCTCGGCAGATCCGAACAAGCCGAGGGTGGCGACCACAGCTGGCGTCCACTGCTCTCCTCAGGGCATGTGCCGCAGGGAAGAAGCGGCTCCAAAGAAAGCGCGCGGCGGTCCGCACCGCATACATGCTTGGAGGACGCCACTAAAACGGTCGGGGCAAGGCCAGTATGCGCGCCGTTCCCTCGGCGGCAGAAGGGGGGGAGGACTCGGCACACACACACGGGGCACAAATTTCTCGGGGGCCCACGGTGTCACCGCGGAGGGGCCACTCCCACGTATACGAAGCGCTTGCAAAGGCCGCTGCACTGCTCCGGCCAACAGCGGCAGTAAACATCGGGCACCCAGATACGGCCGGGGTATACAATGCGGAGCTGCTTTCCATTTTCCGGAGGAATCTCGCAGGCAGGGAAGACTCGGGCCCGTGGGGAGAGGCGCATTCCTTCCTAAGACCGCCTCTTTTCTTCGTCCGCCGCATCTCTTCCTCCGGGTCGGCTCCCCCCGGGGCTTTTTCAAACTCAAAGGGGAGAAAATGTATCCCGGCCGATATCGAGGAGCGACCAGCAGAGCGCGCCTCCGGGGGCGCCGAAAGGAGGCGGCGCTGTCCGTCTCGGGCGCATTCCCCCGGGCCACCACCACTGCATGGCAGGCCATCGGGGCGCCCGTGGGAAAAACGCCGCGCAGCACTGCACGCCGCCGGGAGAGGGGGGCGATTGAGATCACGCCGTGAGCGGCCGCTCACGCGGCTGACGCGTTCGCTCGGCCGCCGCCAGATCACGCAGGAAAGTTGAAGAAAGCCGCCCGGAGCCACAGCGCGAGGACATTCCGCGGCCAGCTCGCTTTTTCATTTCTCTATTATTTCTTTCGCCGCGACCCACCTCTTCCGGATGGCCGCGGCTCACAGCGAACGAGACGGCAAAAGACTCCGCGGGGAGAAACACTTGTCGCGCGCGGCGCAAACACATCCCGAGTCGTGCCCGCGGACGCGCGAGCGCCCAGCGGAGCGGCAAAGCGAGAAATCGTGTGCAGGAAGTCGTACGGCTGCTCCTGCTGCTGCTGCTGCTGGCGCCCGCGTGTGTAGTATACGGCTCCGTTACGAAAGAGCGCGCAGCCCCGCGACAAGCATCGCCAGGAAGAGCGACGATGTGGAGCAGCAGGTGGGGGGGGGGGGGGGGGGGGGGGGGGCATTGGCGCGCCCTTTACGACGCCCAGGCGACTATTGTCTCCCATAGCTCGCGAAAGAAAGTCCGCGCATACCACCGTGGGCGTACTTTCATGAGCGAAGCTAGCGCGCGGAAGGAGAACGGGTCGACGACGGCAACGTGTGGCACACAGCACCACAAAACTATAATGGGCCTTTTGCTGCGGCGCGGTGCGCTGAGCAGGGCGACAAATGGGGAGCCGTCTCGCTGGAGCGGCTTAAGGATCGCAGAGCTGCTGGCGCCGCTTGCTTCGGAAGGAAGGGGTGTTCAATGAAGCATTAGCGCGCACAATCGCGAAAAAAAAAAAAAAGCGAGCTTCCGCTGCGACCAATTTTTCACCAGCAAAAGAAAAACTGCAAAGACAGAAACATGTTCTGATTCAATATACAAAAAACCCAACAGCCTCCTAATCAGCCCTCCATCTGGCCTATCCTTGCCTGCATTCTCTTTGGATGCCTATCACGTGTACGGCGTTCACGTCGTGACACTGTACAGCTGCAACCTTTCTTTCTTCTCGCTATGTGTGGTCCAAGGGCAGGCTGGCGTTTCTGCAGCCACTCTAGCTCAATTAGAGAGTTTACTACCAATGGTGCAAGTGGTTCATTATCCTTGCATGCCGCCTTTCCACGACACCACCACCCGCTAATCGTGGCTTTCGCCTTTTTACATCCCTGCTGGAGTACCAGGACCTGTCGTTTAGGGATCATTCCAAGCATATTTACGGCGCTCTCGCGTTTCCCACTGGAGGCACCTACTTTACGTAGTATGGCGTTTGCTTGATCCACACAGGTACCGCGTAGAACAAGAGGGCGTCCGGATGTTTGTGGCGTTGTCACGTTGTCGAAAGTTTTTGCTATGGACCCCTTGCCATCATCATGTACTGCATGGTTGGGAGTAAATGTTAATAGCTCGAACTTTTGCACCGACGCATGCTTGCGCAGATATGGCAGCTGAGGAGGGTATACGCGTTGCACCGACTTGTACACACTATATTAGACGGGCGGCTTTTTGCGCCCTTAGTTCTTCCGCTCGCCAAGCACTCTGGACTGCGAACGAGAGTGCGCCAGCGCCGGACCGCGGTGCGACAAAAGCTGCGGCGGACGGATGGGCTGCCACTGACGAGTGCAAGGGGCGGCTCGTCACCCACCGCTCAGGTCTTCGGAGAGAGCGTGCACCATCAGGAGGGCGACGGCAGAAACGTAGCAGAGCTGGCCGCCGGCAGGCGCGATGCTATCGATGGCGACCTCGATTCGTGGGGACAGCCCGAGGCGAGTATACTCGACGCTGGTCCTGTGGGATTTACGATCTCTCCGAGGGCTAGGGGCGAGACAGCTCCCGTGTCCCGCGCTGCCTCTTGTGGAGCGTAGGCTGACCAGCGCTCTCGGTGGCGCGCATTCCATTTGTTTCTATAGCGCTGTACTCCTCTGCCTGCCCCTCCATCGTCCACCCCGCAACCGCCACCCTGCGCGCTGCTTGTATGCGGCTACTGCTCGAGCAGCCGCGTGAAGCCGCTGTGAACGGCACCGAAGTGGAGCGTTAAACGAGTCGTGTCCGAGTCTGCGCAAGAGCGCCTTCAGTGCCTGCTCGCCGCGAAAGGTCAAGTTTTTTGTTGTTTGTTTGTACGTGTGAGGGTGCCTGCAGGTGACACAGTCCATTTGTAGCCGTTTTATTTTTTATTCCGTAAAACGGAGAGCTTGGCCGACTGCTGCATTGCAAACAAGTAAGCATCAAACCATGCAGGGACGAGGCGAAGGACGAAATACACAAACGAAACGCTTCGTTTGCGTCTTTCTGCCTTCGTATTGGCCCCGCGCTGTTTGGTATACTTACTTGCTGGCTTTTTCATTGCCTCCTCTTCCTTTGTCCCCCCTGAGAAAGCAAAAAGACGTATGCGTAATGAAAGACGTATGCGCCACAGAAGCTATCCTAATGCATCATACTGCTCTAGCATTTCGCTTGCCAGCGTGCGAACCATCTTGTGCAGACCAGCCGCGAAAATAGTGCATTTGCCTCCTAGGATCTGAACGACCAAAGTGAGGGTGTTATGCACGGTACTCCTCCAAGCTTAGAGAGTTTGGTCCGGAGGCCACTGCGCCACTTGGCTCAAGATACGAGCAACGACCGCCAGAGTCAATCGCTTTGAAACAACATATGCGTCCCGGTGATGCGACCCGAGTAAGAACATGCGGGTCGCCATGCCCTCTTACCTCTCGCAAATGCCGCCTCCTATAGTGCCGAAGCAGAATAACAAGTTCAACCAGTCAACGAAAGGTAATATATGCGCAGGAGTTCTGGGCAAGCCGGTAGTTAGTGTTCTTTCGCAGAACACCTCGCATTACTTCGAGAATTCAGTTTTCCGAAGAGATGTCAGCAGCAAAGGCAGCGAGCGTCCTTCCTTCACACGAAGCTGATTGTACGAATGAGCAAAAAGTCAAACCACGGAGAAAATACACTATAGATGGTTCACCGGAAAGCATGCAATTACATAAAAACGTCTCTGAGTTCTACACGCGCGAACCAAGAGAATATACCTTCTAGACACATTCACTGGCTGCATACAAAGGAAGCACTCACCACCACGATAAACCGCGGATCCCTAAACGAAAAACAACTAGGTGCTATCGAGCAAACGGTCTTCAGAGACTGTCTTCCTTGAGTTAAGCAATGTCGCCAGTAAGCGGCAGGCACCGGCGGGACTAGTATACATGGTCATAACGGTTACATACTCATCACACTTGTGCCTTTTAATTCCGTTCAATTGCCACCGCTGCCAGCGCGAAAGAACGAGCGAACACGTTTTCCTTGCCTTTGATAGGCGCGCTGAAGTTAACAACGTGCCAATAATGCCAGCATCTCGCAGTGCAAGTTTCCGCATGCACCTAAACTCATTATGTCTCATTTATAAAGGTTTACAAATAAAAAACATTTTCTTTCTTCCTTGTCCTCAGCTAAAGAGAACGAGAGTTTTTTTACTCCTTTTCCTTTTGACTGAAGACATGTACACTGCGGTGCTTGCACGTCTGAGAGAGAGAGAGAAATAGCTTTATTGACCAGGGGATTTGGGACACGTAGGTCCCTGGGCCCGACGACCCCACTGCACTAAACGTTCATGAGTTCATGGAGTTTCATGACATGGGCGGCCCGTTCAGTGGTGATCTCCTGCCTAGCCGGGTCCGCTGAACTTAGCAGGATCTCCCATTCCACCCAAGTGGTCAGGAGCTCCGGGCCCCGCGATGGAGGGTCCGCAGGGCATTCGAGAAGAACGTGGGTAAGAGTAGCGTGGGGGTGGGTGCACTGGGTACAGGAGGGGGTGTGTGCTCCCGGGTGGATGCGGGAGAGCAATAGGGGGAGGGAAGGGTGCGGGCCTGGAGGCGGGGCCATAATATTTGGTGGTAATTGTCAGGGGATTGGTGGGGTCCATGGAAGGTATAGCTGGAGTTCGGTGCGATATGTCTGGGCCAAATCACTGAAGGAGTGCGTGCGCTCCCGGAAGGAGCCCGATTCAGACTCCGCCGCCGCCCTGTTGATAAGGCCTCGGGCGTGGTCACTGGCGGCTTCATTGGGAGGGCGGGGGGTCCCAGAGTGCGCAGGCCCCAGATCAGCTGCACATGGCGGAGCGGGTTTATGGGGGCGAGCTGAGGATGCGGAAAGCGGTCTCATGGACTCGCCCTCGTGCAAAATTTAAGACTGGAATTTTTGAGTTAGTAAGAACGTACCGGGCATTAGTGTGTGTAAGGGCAAGTGCAATTGCCGCCTCTTCCAAAAATTCTGGGGCGGATGTGGCAGGAAGGGGAAGAGTGGCGATGGGTTGGGGTGTGTGGTCAACGACTGCAATTGCCACGTCTTCGCCCGCGCAGGCTGCGTCTACCAATACGACGTCGGCTTCGAACCGTAGTTTTTGTGGAGAGCTTTTGCACGGGCTATGCGGCGGGCCGAGTGATAGATGGCATGGGTGTCCCGAGGAAGGAGTTTTCTGGGAGTGTATGGCGCGGGGGACTGGTAGTAGCGTGGGGTCGACTGCTGATATACGAATTTGGAGGGTGTCAAGTATGTGATGTCCTGCGAAATTTTGAGCCGGGTGAGTGCATTGTGCTTGTCTGTGGGCCTCTATGAGTTCGTGTATAGTGTTGGAGGACAAGCTGTAGAAGTTTAGTGGTTTGGGTGCTAGAGGGAAGGTATAGGGCCACCTTTAAGCTTAACGGAGCATAGCATCAAGGGTGGCGGTTTTTTCTTGTCGGAGTCGGAGGTGGGACTCTGTAGAGGAAACTACTGAGTATGAACGCACGTGAGACTTTCCTCGCAGCCAATTCGGCGTTCATACATTTCAGGTACAAGCTCACCAGGATGTTAGGGAAGGCGCGTCTTTAAAAGCGTACAACCTACCAAAGCTTTAGCTAGCGTGCGCGACGGCCGCTTTTTCTGCGCTCCTGCGCTTTGCGACGAAGCAAACTTGCGGAAAGCTCAATATTAAGCACTGTCTTAGTGAGCTTGTGCTTGGATTGTATGTTTTCGCAAGTTTGCTCCTTCATAAGCTGCAGGAGCACGGTAAAAGCGGCCGTCACACATGCCAGCTAAAGGCTCGGCCGGCTCTACGTTGCATACATGGCCGCGTAGGAGAGCTGCCCAGGTAGCACACGACGGCGGGCCAATATTGGAAATCCACTGGCAAAGCGTGGCCCTAACTAGGCCCAGAGTTGCCAGTGAGCATCCGATATTGGTTGTGCCACTCCTTAGCACATCCAACAATGGCCCTGGTTGTCCGTCGCTTTACCAGTATTGGCTGAGCCCTCATTAGATCCTGGCTATCATGGGCCAGGTTAGCCAGGATTGCCCCACTGTTTGCCATTGCTGGCTGTGCCATCATCGAATCATGGCTATCATGGGCCATGTTAGCCAGTGTTGTTCCACTCTTTGCCAGAATTGGCTATGCCATTTCCGGGAGCTGGCTATATTGGCCTAGGATTACCACCGCTTATCCAGTGTTCAAAGTATACTGACAAACGTTGGTAAACATTGTGTCATCCATTAAAATGGGTTCAGAATTAATTTTATGGTCGAGTACCATATCGGCAGTTCATAATTTTCGAACGCGCTAAAACATGCGAGTTCAAAGATTTGGTTTTATTTATTATTATATTTTAAGCGAACACTTTTGCAGTTTGTGAGCAAAGCTACCCATGATTCCGTTGGAAAAACTGCACTCTGGTTGCGCAGTGAGCAGCAATAATACGTTTAGAATTGCGATCGAAGTCCTGTTGACCAGAATTAACGTTCTGATTACACCCGAGACGCCTTCAACAAAAATTGTGAACAGGTGCCTTCAACAAAAATCAAATAAGTTTCATTTTATTAAATTTTTGGAATAAAAAAATCACTTTTTTTTATTCGCTCTAGGAATTCACTGCCGCAGTGCGCAGCTGGTGTCTGCTTCAGGGAGATCGCGATACAAACGTACGTAATAGATTAGCGCAAGTGCATTCGCTAAACCGAAATTGTGCTCAGTTTTGGCAACGTCCAGAAACGAAGCAGTCGCCTCGTAATTTCGAATTATGCGTTGCGCTCGTGAAATATTAGGCGGGTGCTTCATAAACGCACGCGGACACGTGCTAAGCGATTCCTACGCTTCCCTACGTCGTGCCCTGTGATCGCGCCTTTCCCGTGTTTTCTGATTTGCTATTTCCTTCCTTTTCTGCAAATCGTTGTGTTGGAAATTGTTGTTCTTGACCATTTTATACTTCTGTTGCGTAATTTGCATTGGGGGCAATATAGCTCTTGCTCACGTCCTTGCATATTTACTCGCAAGTTTTTTTTTTCTTTCGAACATGACCTTTATTGATGAAAACCGTCGAAAGTAGTTGCGAACCACAATTCAACATGCCTTTGTTTGTTTTTGCTTTTTTGCGCGAAACTTCCACACCAACAAACAATTTGACGATTCTTCGACGACCACTGAATAAATGGACTGACAACTGGCGTTAGACGCATGTTAACCTAGCTTGTTTGGCGCATGTACGGTACATGAAACTATGAAAGAGCGCGCATTCTGCTTGGATATTTTTTTTTGCTTTATATTTTTGTTATTATGTGGTAACATTTTAAGCTATCTTGAACTAACAGAAGCCACATCATACGGCCCCACAAAATACGCGAGTGTCTCAAGTCGTTTTGGCGAAATGCATCTTGAAGCTCCAAGTTTTTCACTTCAAAATTTTCAGGCTTTTGCTGCAGCTTTGTAGCAATACTTTGACGCTTCCGTGTTTCCCATCCACTTCTCTCTTGTAGATATTCCTTTCTGTACTGCCTGTGGCCATGTGACTCATTCTCCAAAAATTCCAAACCCTTTTCACGTGTTTTGGCCTCTTTCCCTTTCTCTTTCAAGTCTTCAAGTCCAATATCTCCCCACCTGTTCTCCCGGCCGTGCCCTTTTCCAGGTAGCGGGCTAACACCCCACCCCGCGAAGCGCTATTTTTTCTTTCTGGTTGTCACTTTCTCAAACCTGTTTTCCCTCGCGCGCAGCTACGCGCTTCGCTGTTCCTCCACCTCCCTGTCTCCACCTTTCAGCTCGAGGACTTTTCTCGGAACCGCAAAACCTGTGTAAAGGAAAATTCCTCTCTCCCCTCCAGCCAACCCCCCACCCCTCCACACCATCGTCTCCACTGCTCGTCTTGGAACCGCGCGACTCATCACAATAAGACATTCTTGACTGCACGGCGGAGCTCAACCACGTGCAAACCAACGCGACGAAAATGCATGCACACTCGAGCTAACACCGTTCATAGTCTGCGCACGCGAAAAGCCACACTCATATATTAGGAGAGCTCCGACGCTGTTCGTACCGCCTGCAAGATCTTTTGTAAGTACTAAAACTCTTTTATCTTGATATACGTCTGGAAGTTAAAGTGGTTTTTGTAGTAAATGTTGCTTTCACTACATGCGCCTTTATTTTTTCGGCAGGAGAAGAGAGCGAGCCAAAAAGCACGAGGACGACTTCTGTGTACCCACTCTCATTGCGAAATGGCTTGCTTGACGTCGTGCGCAGTGGAATTGTGGCCGAATGGTGAGAATTTAATTTTTCGCCTTTGGTGAGATGAACTCACTAAAGATTCACTACTTTGGCTAACAGCGGGTTTGAACTCATATGAATTGAGATAGGATGCATTCGGGAATATGTCCTTTACCGCTTATGCACGACGGAAATCAGAACCGCTTAATTAATTTTCCACTGCAGACTAGTTGGTAAGGATATGTGTAATACTTCCGTAGTGTTTCTTTTTGCCTTCTACTCTTGCAGACTCAATAGAAAATCCGCAATTACTGGTTAAAGCTTTTTCCCAAGTTCTCTCGCAATGAAAAAGGGCATTACTCTGGACTATCAGACTAGTATTTTTGTGTGGTTTTCAAGTTGCAGTTTCGAATCCAACTATAGCATGCATGCGAAGCAACTAAGGTAAAACAAAGGTGCCCTGAGTTCCTTGCGTTCAGCGTATTTCGTCAAAAGTCGCAAGCCGCATTTTTGACCCCATTAAATAAAACTAATCAAAAATGTTGTTTTGACGTCCATGTGGAAGAGACGCTACAACCTGTGCATATTTACTGGAATAAAAAATTACCTCGCAATTTAGAGACACAAGTTATGATATTAAAACAAAATAATACATTAATCTGTTTTCAATATCACATTAATTTCCTTATCTCGCATTGAGTATATTTACTGGGAGTGCGACACGACGCATTAAACTAAATTAAACCATTTGGTGTAAGGGAAGTTTAGTAAATTAAATTCCACTTTGTGCAACTAATGTGGGGCTGGTTCTTAAGAATAAATTAAAAATTATCCTGTAAAATATGTTGCTAGTGTCTTCACGATTACTGTGTTTCACAAAATTCGGTGTTATCTTTGTTATGTTTGTTTTTGTTCTGTGATGGCCATAATTCAACTTACCATGACATCATGCATCTCTTTGCAGGCTTGGCACTTCGTGAGGCCATCGTGCAAGAACTGGACGAGGAATTTGTTTGAATGCAGTCCAGCAGCCCCCTTGCAAGTGGAGTGCAACGATTACTTCGGATATGACTGATCAGTTCACTGGAGGACAGCTCCGTTGAGCGCTTTTTGGATGTCTTAGCCGTGCCGCAGCAGCTTGCCGAGATGCTTTGTCCAACCTGATCGGCACTCACCAAACTTGAAAATAAATTGTTTTCCCACAGCGTCTGCCACCATGCTCTTGGGCCCCTTTTCTTTACTCCCCAGGGTGGCTGGTGGTAGCGCAAACCATCCTGTGTGCGCTAGAAGCGTGATTCTTGTAACTCAAAGCAATAAACGGGTCTTTTTTCTGGAATTCTTTCGCACCCTCATTTATGAATATTTGCTAGGTAGAATGTTATGTATGTACATCTATCCACAGTGCCGGTCATTGGCGAGTGGGTTAATTGCATGTGCCAGGGTTCGAAAGCTGGATGCCATTATTCGAAAGCTGGAAACCATTATTCGAAAGCTGGAAACCATTATTCGAAAGCTGGATGCCAATATTCGAAAGCTGGAAACCATTATTCGAAAGCTGGCTACCAATGTTTGAAACTTGGCTACCAATGTTTGAAAGTTGGATGCCAGTATGAGACCTTTGCTGGTCCATGCTGCAGAACGAACATCGGGACTGCGTTGGCCGCTTGATCGGCCGAGCGTTGGCCCAAAACTGGCATGAAAGTAAGGCCAATGTGTGAAGTGGTAGCGCTCGGCCCAAATGCCAGTGTAGGACCGATGTTCGTGCCAAGTTTTGCCAACACTTGCGCGACGTTCGGCCAATGTTGTTGTGCTGCCTGGGTGGGAGGAATAGGTAGTAGTAAGACAGCCTCGATTACATACACGCTTTCATATGGAAGCAACCGTAAGGAAAGCAGAGGAAAGACCCGGTAATCCGTCGCGTCTGCGGTCATATCCCATCGCAATTAACGCTGTCGGCTATAGGCGCGGGTACAAACTATGACAGTACCGACCATTGCAAGTTAAACCGAGTAATCTACAATTGGCAAGCGCAGTTGGCAGGAATGCATTTCTTCAGCTGTTGCACCCAGCGTTTCGAGAGCGCATCTGGAAATTTTTCTCTTTCGTTTGGCTGTGATCGAAAACAGCACAGTCGCTTTACTTGTCTGCGCATTTCGTGCTTAATTTAAAAACCAAACTAACTGCCGAACAAAATTGGCTTTGTCAATGCGTGTATAAGATGCTTACCTGTAATTCCAAATATGTGCCTATTCGCTTCATATATAGTTGCTGCTGCGCTATATAGAGGCCTGCGAGACTATCTGGATATCTCACCGGAGATGTTCGGCCTGCTCCATGGGAGCTTTCATTTTAGGCTGAGAATCGATGCAACATGCCCCATGCTATCATTCGTTTGTTTATTGCTCAAAATTGTTGAAGTGTTTCTTTTGCGCTGGCGTTCTGAAGAATTGACCTGTGAAACGCTTTCCATAATGGCTACCAACAGGCGTTTGCCTACCGTTCCTGATCGAACGTACTTTCCACGTCATCAATTAGAGCAGCTTGGAGAATCTTGTCTGTAGTAGGATGTATAGAGCAAGCCAGCCCTCAGACAGCCTTCGCACGTCGCCGCCATCTTCCACTGTATCATGCGGCCGCCATAGGCCACAACATCTCCCTATATAGCAGCCCGTGGACCGCGACCCAGGTTGCTCTTTCCTAGCAACCTTTCAAGACCAATAGTTAGTTTAGCTGTCATTTGCCACGGTGGGCCGTTTGCTCACAGTCTTGTGATGGTGCCACAAGGCCGCTTCACCTAGGTGTCCTACTTTCTACCGAGGTTGCTTCTCTGGGGATTTTTCGCAGATTTTTCGCTCACAGTCAACGATGCGGACGCCGACGACGAAGCCAGCTTTTCTGCGAAACGGGCTCCTTAACGTCATCGCGTTAAAACGTAGAACATGAAACAGAGCCCGTTCTCCTAGGAATACATTCTTGGGCATGTTAGTGCATTTGGAATATAAAAACGTAGAACACGAAAGTGGGCATAATCAAAAAAACTTTTCGCAAAACATGACCGGACACGAGGCAGAGAATACAATGTACAAGCGTAGATACTTGGGTATGTTGGTGCATTTGGAAGATGAAAAATGGAGAACATGAAATGTAGAACCGTGTATTTGTTAAACATACTTCTGATTGTATTTGTTTGTATTCCTTCTAGTTTGATTGTTTTGTTTTGTATTTGCACGCTTTTTAGATTGTGGGACACCCTACGGATGTACGGAATCGCCACTGATTTGGCGCTACTATACGTTCTTGTCTCCGTGTTTTCTTCGGTATCCCCTTGATTTTTTTGCAAGAGTTTCTCGGTCACGGCTCCCAATACGTGATTAGCGAACCCTTCTTTGCACAGTCTAGCTACCTCACCCAGAATGCTCGCCTGCATCATGTCAGGGCATGACTTGAGGAATGCGGATTCCAAAGAAAGGGTTGCAATAGCTCTCTTGACAGTTTTTGACTGAGCCGAATTAAAGGGCAAAAAATCTTCCTTGGCTCTAGGGCGGTAACACCAGCAAACACATCTTTCTCCGAGCTCCATGTTGAGGTGTAAAAATTTAAGGCTGCTATGGTCGGGCAACTCGTACGTGAAAGACAGCCCTTTGCCATGTTGTCCGAATGGTTTCCTCATAACGACCTCTACTGCCTTTCTTTAAAAGCCCTAAAAAATGAACAACACATTTAAAAACCTTTAGTGTTCGTCCGTCGTTAAACAGTGAAGCTGAAATGTTGTTAATTGGTGCAAAAAAAATGTTACTTAAAAGTGGAGTGTGACACATGATCCGGTGCAAATGCCGTGGCTTTGAAAAAACCGTCGGTTGCCGAACTGGATAAAAGTGGCGTTAATATAAAGCTCTAAAAGTGGCATAAAATTGTCGACACTCAAGTCGGCTGCATTCTGAAAGGCAATTGTGCCATTTACTTCTATGCATTCTTTAACAGCAATAAACAGGTGGTTATGTGGCACTGAATAAAACAGACCATCTGTAGAAAAAGCATATACAATCTGCTGCTCTACTTCCAAGATGCTGGCAACATCCAAAGAATTCTTAGTAGCAAAAGGGTCTGAAACTTCGAGATTTTTTAAGCTCTTCAGCAAAAATCGACTGACGCTCTGCTGCCAGGTGCCTTCCTCGCAAACCTTTGTTCTGTACGGTGCATCGGGTTTATTGGTTTTCACAGCGAAGAAGACCGACAAAGTATTCACTCTGGAGTCCGCAATAGCTCTTGCCAGTTTCTGCAGCTCCAGAGATTTACAGATGCCCACTGCTTTGCCTTTAATACGGGTTGCCGACGGTTTCACTTCAACAAATTTCTTTGATATTGCTTGAAATGCCTTTTTTTTTTTGTAGAGGCCAGATGGCATGGCGACGAAGCAGCCCCCTTTATCTGTTTGCAGGAGAGAGAGGCCGTTATCTTTGTTAAATTGTTAAATAGGTGACAATATGCAGTATTCTCTCCTTAATCTACTAGGGTTTTTTCTTGCAGTCATAAATGCGCTTTCGCTCAGCACCTCCATTCTACACAAATGTAACAATGTAACATTTGTCTCTTTCAATAAAATTAGTTGGAGTACAGCGCCCGTCCTGTCAAGTTCTGTGTTCTCGTCTTATAGTGTAGCGTTTGGTTACTTTTCATGCAAAAAAGAAGCTACAATACTGCTTCTTTTGTATGCTCACGTAATCCGAAGTCAACTTTGACGTCATAGCCACCATTCGGCTGCTGAAACCGAAACAACATGAGGGAAGAAATTCAAATACAAACTATTAACGCGGCGATTGAACGTCTTGCGGATCATAAAAAAGAAAGAACACACAACCAAAATATCATGGTTGTACTCCTTTAACGCGCGCAGCAGAACTCCTTGGCCATCACGCCACTGAGGCGAGTGAAGTCGAGCATCTTAACGGAAATCAACTAACCCCTTGAGATGGTTCTGGGGTGCTTGCTAGCCTTGGTATTATTGAATCCGAAGTGCAGGAATGGACTCTTATTCGTGAACATTTGCTTCCGTTCACTGAGCGTCCGTGCCGCCTCGTTTTTGGTTCGTATTCCAATGCTTTCAAAACGGGAACCTGAAAATGACACGCCCAGTTTTTCACCCATACTTCACCAGGCATAACATTCCTCTTGATCCGGTAAGTGTTATGCGTGTAGTGGGAAAGTCCACGCTATTCACACCGTTATCAAGACGGGTCCGTGCGCCTGTCAGCGTCAGCCAGAACCGGCGCACCAGTCAGTACGCGCGACCGATACTCGGCGCCGCAGTTAGTAAACGTCTTTAGTATGGTTATCAGGAACAGGCCGCTAGAGATAGCTACGCTGGTTTTCGAAGGCAGTAAATTGGGCCATGTGAGAAGAAAAATTGATTTTATACTTAGCCGTGATGAAAAGCTGGTACGCTTTAGGTCCTAGCCTTAGTCGAAGTAACAGTCGCAGCACCACTCCCTGCCCCATGGGCGGAGTCACGCCAGGGTGCAAGTGGCCCCAGCCTATATCTGTACCACGTGTCCACAAAGGGCCGATTCTCCACAGCGCCGGCTCTCAGGTCAACCGGGGTAGCAATTTATTGCAACAGGCGAACACGGGAGTCTCGGTTTCAACGCAGGACGGTGCCGGTGCCTTGCAAGGAAAGAAGTCATCCAGATACCGCTATAGAGACGAATGATGAAAGTGAAAAGTCCCGTTCGAGAACAGCGCCCTTTCTCGGTGCCAGATGCTTGCATCCTCGCTCGCCCGGGGCCTCATATCTGCCACGGAGCAACGTGCCAGTGTGCGAGCAGAATGTCTTCCGCATGTGTCGCTATGTAATACTCGCGTTAGCTGACGAAACACTGGTTCCCCTTTGTGCCATCTTCGCCAGCTGCACGCGCTGTTGGTCGAAAGACTGCCTCATGTCTGTGACGAGGGACTGCCACCTAGGCGGCTGTTTGCTGAGGGGCACTGCAATCTCTGCACACTATGTTCCAAACTTAAACAAGCAGTAATGAATGCGACATGTCAGTAACTGAAACAAAACATTTCATGTCCCATATACAGGGCGTTTCTCGTAGCTTTAGCTGGAATTTAGATAAAAAGAAACGATACGTTTTACTGGAATTGCAATGAAACATTATTGTTTGCGGTCGATTAGCGCTGTTACGGTAATAAGTTGTATTCCTTACTGTTTTTATCATGTAGGATTAATGCAATTCTAAGCGCAGAAATTCGTGAAAAGTTTCGATCATAAAATTGTAGTCAAGTCCAGGATTTTTATACATCAATTTAAATTCCGCGGTGACTGTTGAGTAATGTAAGGTACTGTTAAGGAAATATTGAACATTCTATGCAAAGACCATAAAAAACTATGAGAATGTGCTTTAATGGGTCCCCAGCGGTCGCGATAATGCAGAAATAAAAAGGTCACCGAATATTCCCTAGTACGTGCTCCGCATTATGAAAATAAGACACCGATGACACCTGCACCATACAGAGTTGAATGCTGCGTTTTAGCCACGTTAGGCGCCAGAATTCATTTTTTTTGCTACAAAATGAACTTATTCCCAGACCAGACGAGATTTCATCGATTTCATTGACTGAAAGGCGCCGTAACTGTTCCATTCTTGGTGGACGCGCCTAAATCGCGCCTCGAATGATGGGATGAAGGAAGGAATGAAAGAAGACAGATAGAGAAAGAGGCGCCGTAGTGGAGGGCTTCGGATTTTTTCAGCCACCCTGTAGGGTTCCGTAACGTGCTGCTTTTGCCTACCGCTCAATCGAAATGCGGCTGCTGCAGCTGGGATTCGATCCCGCTGCCTCGTGTTCAGCAGCCGAACGCCGTGACCGCTGCCATGGTTGAAGGCATGTCAGCGGCGTCACCTGTGTGGTCTAATGGGCTGGTTTAGAAATCGGGAGGCTGTGAATTGGTATCTAAACCCTAAGCTGACGAAAGGTACGAAAAATAAAAAGAGAAACGTCCACTTTTAGCCGTATGTACAGTCTTTGTCAAAAGTTTAGAGCCCAGGGGGTTCACTTCCAAGCTTTATACTGGGACTCCAGAAGCATTCACGGAAGTCCTACCTATTGCAGGAGGCAGTACCAGAAATCTTCTCATGTCCAGGAAATTTGGAGCGCTAGAGATCCATTAAGAACGACACAGTGTGGGTCAAAAGAAAACCCCCTGGGCTCCAAACTTTTGACAAAGGCTGTACATTAACTGCAGGCGCAGGAAGCCGCTTTCTGAGTGCGGCTTCAGGTATTCCCAGAAGTTCCTAACTGCAAAGGATAATAAAAGAAAATGAATGAGCTGTGGCACGCCGCCAGGCGCAAACGCGCCGTGTCCTTCAGAAGTCAGAGCTCAAATTTCTTCAGCTATTCTAAACAGTGTTCCGCCATGGGAAAACCGCAAAGAGTGCAATAAAACTCGCGCGTGCAGCCTTCAACAAAAATACTATACGCCTCAGGCAGCACTAATAGAAGTGTTCTCGCACAAGATCAATGCGGAGATTATGCGGAACTCCACACCAACGCTTCTAAATCCAATGACTACGCTGAACGTGTTGCTGTTTGTGGTTTACGGACGCAGGCAAAGCAGCTGAGTTCGCTTTGCTGCATCCTTACGTCAGAACTAGAAGTAACTATCATGAGTGTGAATAAAATATTTATCGACGACATAGAAAAGGCCGTTGTATACACGGATTTCCTTTGCCCTGAAGGCTGTAGCAGGGTAGAAAACACCCATGTACACCACTGCCCAGCAAATACACCCTTCAGTGCCAGTTGTTCGCATAGCGACAGGAGTGAAGCCAACTGGAGCGTCGTATCGTCGTCATAACAACGGTATCCAGTAGAAAAAAAATTTCATACCCGAGCGGGATTCCAACCACCCCTGGCGAAAATGGAGCAGCTTCGTATCCTTGTCTCAGAATATTAGGCCACCGCCGCAGCCTTTTCGCGCTACGTGCATGCACAGTAATCATTCAAATTTAAGCATCAGTTCTTTTCCAGTCGTCAGATGCGCTGAAGCAGTTTAAACCGAGACAAACCGGAGTTTCGTACCTCTGGCGGTAGCCTCTACCTCATCTTTTGCTGACGGTCTGTTAGGTTGCTTTACCCAGCAGGGAAACTGCGCCTCAAGATAATCCTTTGCTGGGCGCGCAGTCATGTGGGCATAGCAGGAAAGGAACTGGTAGATGAGCTGATGAGGGAATGGAAAGATATTACCGCCCGCGGACGCTCGATTCCCTGTGTAGCTATAACAAAACATATGCTCTCGTGTGTAAACCGAAATTGCCAGAGGGAACGGTACTCCAGAGAGCCACTGCATCTTTTAAAACTAGTTACTGGTTAAAACTAGTTAAAACTAGTACTGTGCCTTTTAAAACTAGTTATAAGTGCACCGGAAGTGTGTCCCTGAATGTAATGTGTGTGATTGTGGAAATACCGCGACACCAGGGACATGTATCTGCCAATAATGTTGGGTGAATTCGGTGTAGGTGGCGGAGATTGGGGAAAGTGAGTGTTTGGATGCGTCTTATATGTGGTAGGAGTCCGCCGCGGAAAGTTTTTAATGTGGCAGGGAGTAGAGACGCCTATTTAGGCGGAGGGTCTCTAGGCGGGTTGAAAAATGGGTTGAGAGGGGGTAGAGAGTCCAGTCAGCATGCCTTGCTCGATTGATATAATCTCGAGCAAGGGAATCAGTCCTAATATGGCCATCGAGGCCTGCATGTCCTGTCCGCCGGATCCCGTGCCGTGAAGGACGCTCCAAGATAAGGGTTGTTGGCGTGACTGACAGCAGCTCAGGAATATCTGTAGGGCTGTGCATAGGAAGCCACATCCGCATATATAGCCGAGGTTCCCTGGCCGTATTGCCTACAGAGGCTGCGAAGACGGGCCAGACGGCGGGGGGTCTGTGACTCGTGGTCCATGTGCCGAGGGATAGGGTCCATTTAAAGGCGGGAGCGGATAGCATTGGGAAGAGTTCCGGATAGCGGATAGCATTGGGAAGAGTTCCGGTCAGGGCCATAGTCCTGGTGGCTTGCGGGTCGCCTGTTCTTGAAAGGACGGCCCCTACCCGCCGAGGTGGGGAGGAGGCGAGTCTGTTGGGAGCTCAGAACAGCCTCCAGGGTTTCCGCAAACGTGTTGCGAACACCGAGTGCAAGCAGTCTAGCGGTGGATGTACACATGGGGAGGCCCAGAGCTGTTTTAAAGAGGGTACGGAAAACATGAAAAAAAAAAAGGAATCAAGGTGCTATTCAAGAGGTACATATCAACAAAACACCTCTTGTAGGAAGTTCATTGACGAGGAGTACAAGACAAAAACAAAGAAAAGGGAAGGAAAAAAGTGCAAGTGAGTATAAGAGAAAGATTTCATTCAGGCAGTTTGGGGGGCCATTTTAGACTATTGAAAAACTGAGTGCTTTAGATTTTTAACGAATCGCTTGAGCTTGTACTTCGAATCGACTAGGGCGTAGTCGTCCATAAGCAGATTGAAAACAGTCGGATATATATCGCCCGGGGTCCTTTAGCAAAATGCTTAGAGTGACGCGTTACAAGATATCTTGAGGATTTTCTTAAGTTACGGCGTGGGATATTGACACTTTTAAAATCACTACACCAAAAGTAGCGTGAGATGACAGTGTGCACAAAAAGAAGACGAAAAGAAGGCATAGCAAGGAAATCAAACAAATATACATCATCTCGAACCGTGCAGTTGTGCGCAACGCTCTTCAAAATCCCCTTGAGCACCACATTAACGCGTATTTGAAGATGCACAGAGCGGTTTCCAAAAAGGGTTAAGGAGTAACATACAATGCTGTAGGCGAGCGCGAAAACGACGATCTCACGAACACAAAAAGGAGCGAAGGGTTTGATATTGAACAATGGCCATGATACACTACGAAGCTTTCTACAAACATGCGTGATATGAGTTCGCAGGTCAAATCACTGTTAAAATACACTCCCAAGTATTCCAAAGAGTCCACGTATTCCACAGGGCTACGATAACAAAGAGACACTCATCGGTATGTAAAAGATAAAGGTATATCGATTACAGCGTGCTTGAGGGGTGATAGAAGGAATATAACCTTTGTCTTAGAGGCGTTGACACGAATGCGGTTCTTGCGGAACCACTCTACAGGGACTGCTACGTTATCTTGAAAAGTACACATTGCTGTCCTGTATTTGGACATGTTGGGTGACCAGAACAGTATCATCAGCATACTGAAAAAAACGTACAGTTTGATAGACGGTCAGATAGGCCATTAACAAAAGAATTGAAAAGGAGGGGGCACAAAACAGAGCCCTGCGACGCCCCATTTTGAAGAGAGACTTCCCTGCAGTAGTCAATTCTACACGGTACTACTTGGGAGCAACCCGATAGAAAATTTTCAAGCAGATCGTAAAATGGACCACGAAAACCCGAAAGGTGATTCTCAAGGAGGATACCGCGGTTAACGGAGTCGAACGATAGAAAAGCGAGCACGTAAACAGGTTATCGTCAGAGCCGTTATGGAGGAAGGCGGAACATTCCTCAAGAAGAGAACACTGTGCTCAGGCCAGGTACAAAGCCAAATTGGCGTTGCGATATGATCGAATGCCGGTCAAGGGAAGATGGCACAGAAATCAGCAAGTGTTTCTCGAGGACTTGGATAATGGCTGGTTAAATGGAAATAGGTCTATAGTTCTCAATTTTATCCCTTTGTCCGCAGCCTTGAAAAGAGGTCTAACAATAGCAGTCTTAAGAGCAGGTGGAGTATTTCGCGAGTCGATAAACCTATTCAACATAACAAGAAGAATGCCGGAGAGGGAAGCGAACTTTCGTTCGAGCATGGCTATTGAAATAAAGCCCATGACGGGGGGGGGGGGGGGGGGGGGGCCTTGCTTGGCCTGAAGACAGAGATGACGCTTTAGAGTTCTATTTGGGTTATATCTGAGAGAAATACTGAGGTTGCGACCGAGGTGTTCGGTGCGCATGTATCAAGCACAGTATGCTCCACATTTTGAGACGCGGCCAGAAAGTGGTCGTTAAATGAATTGGCCGCATTAACAGGGTCGTAATGAATAACGTCAGCAAACATTTTGGGTTCATCTGACTTTTCTCGAGTCATTCACAATGGACCACGTCTTGGCACTGTTGTTTGCATCCTTTCTAAACTCCTGCTCAAAGTAGCTACGCTTCGAGGAACGCAGAAGCGCATTAACCCTGTTTCGTACCATTTTAAATTCGGAATGTAGGTATTCATCTTCTGGGGAACGTTTACATCGTTTCCAGAGTAGGTCTCTATACTGGATCTCCTTTCGTATGCGTGAATTTAGCCATTTCAAGTCATGTGTCCTTTTTTTTCAGCAGACATTCTGTGGTGCCCCTGTGTAGAAATTGACGAATTTGATTACAGAAAACATCATAAATAATACTGGGACTGCAAGTTGCTTTCTGCAAGTCCCAGTAAAATTATCTTATCAGTTTGTCCTCTTTCTGATTCTCGACTGTTGATATCTTTACGGATTCATAGTCCCTATGCAATGGGGATTGCATCGTAGGAGTTATTTGGCAAGTCGTGAAGTAATGGTCGGCTAGCTTTTCTGTTATCTCCCATGCTGAAGTATCGCAGTTAGGCACACGTGCATTGATGCGGTCGATGCATGATGTCGCAGTCGTGCTTTCTTTTTTTTTTGGATGATCCATAACTACAGCGCAAACGACAAGACAGAGAAGAAGGGACACCACACAGCGCTGACTCACAACTAAAGTTTTATTGGATTGCAGTAGGTATAAATACCTCCGTGGCGGCCAGAAAAGAATGCAGTCCACACTTACATGCGTGACTGACATACTAGTATACCAGTCACGTGCCACCAAGCAAATCGCATGCGCGAGAATACAATATAATCAGTGAGCATGCACTTGTCAATATTCGCAATCAAGGTATTTTCTTTCTTTTTCTGACAACGCGACAGATGAAGCACTGATGCATTCTTCCGAGAGCCTACCTATTTCTTTCTGGCCGCCAGGGAGTTATTTATACCTGCTGGCATCCAATAAAACTTTAGTTGTGAGTCAGCGCTGTTTGGTATCCCTTCTCTGTCCGGTCGTTTGCGCTGTAGTTATGGATCATCGAAAACACCAACTCGCCCAACAAATGCTTTTGTCGAACTTCATTTTTTTTTTAGTTCTTCGCATGAGGAAAAAGAGATAGTACACTCTAACCCGTAGGATGATAGAATAGTTAGGTAATCTGAAACAATTGACTTAGTGCGTGACAGTGTGTCAATGTTTAAATCTCCAGCAAGACAGCCACTGCACTGAGTTCCAAGTTTTTTAAAACCTTATCGAGCTCAACCAAGAATGAGGATGCATTGCTAAGAGGGCGCTTATAAACTGCCAACAATACTAAGGACAAGTGCTCGGTGCTTATTCGTATAGTCACAGACTTGGCGAGTTCGAACGAGGCGTTCAACTTGGATACACCGTTGGAGTTGCGAATGTAAACAGCTATTCCGCTATTAATTTCTTTTAAAACACATATATTAAATAGGTCTATCGGAGTTTCCGCATTAAAGCTATTCCAATGCTTTCGTATGCAAAGGGCATAAACATTGAGTACACTAAAAGTATCGCATCGCCAACTCAAGCCTAATAATAATAATAATAATAATAATAATAATAATAATAATAATAATAATAATAATAATAATAATAATAATAATAATAATAATAATAATAATAATGACAACAAAAATAGCAACCATCATCGTAAAATTTCAATTTCGGCTGCCTTGAGGCAGCTTGCGCCTGGCAGAGAACACGAACCATGCATCGTCGTTGCGTGTATAAACCGGCGCGTCCGTTTAAGGTATAAGTGCATCTGCTGCAATAAAGCACGGCCGGTTTATGTCGCACGCTATTCCTTCGACTCTTCGGTAATTATCGCAAGTGCTGTCCACTCACCGGTACCATTCGTAGTTGGGACGTGGAGACGGTTGCGCCGCTGGCCAAGGGGAGAGAAAAAAAACAGTACGAAATAGAACGCAGTGGTACACAATCGTTATAATGCATTTTTAAGCGCTCCTTCCGTTGGTCAGCTTCCACCTTTGATTTCATTGATAGGGAATTGTATTCCTGGTTAGCTATCGAGACATTACAGACAGCAGCGACCGATTCTGGAGAGTGAAAAAACGAATCGGTTTGGTTTATGGTTTGGTTTGGTTTGGTTTGGTTTGGTTTGGTGTTATGTAGTTTGACGTCCCGAAGCGACTCAGGCTATGAGGGGCGCCGTTGTAGAGGGCTCTGGATAACTTCGACCGCCTGGGAATCTTTACCGTGCACTGACATCGCACAGTGCTGCCCACTCACCGGTACCATTCGTAGTTGGGACGTGGGGAAGGTTGCGCCGCTGGCCAAGGGCGAGAAAAAAAAAGCCTCTAGCATTTCACATCCATCGAAATTCAACCGCCGCGGTCGGTATCAAATCCGCGTCTTTCGGGTTAGCATAACCAATAACCAGCCATAACCACTGAGTCACCGCGGTGGCTAAAAGAACGAATCGGGAAATGTAAAGTAAACTAGCCCCAGGTTTTCTTTCGCCCGGCAACCCGGACCCACTTTTATCGTTTTTCGATTACATCTAAAAAAATCAAAATCGGGGCCCGCCCCAAGCAGGCACAGCACCGGCCAGGCGAACCCGCACAGGCACGCAGGTACAATGCATTCCTGGGTGCAAAGATGGCGTGGCAGGTCGATCTGCGGCGGCAGGCGGAACAAGAGGACGGTGCTCGGTCATCCATCCTGGCGGGGTCGGCACGCGGTAGCAACGGTGCCCCACGTGGGCGCCCGGCCGGCCTCCCCCCCGCAGCCAAATTTATTGGGCCCGAGGAATGCGGGGGACAGCTGGCTTCGCGCTCCGTCGCCGCCGCCGCTTGTGTGACCCCTGCTGCCGGCGCTGCTGGTCGGCGGCGGGCCTTTCAGCGAGCCGCCGCCCGTGCTCTCGCGCGACTACTCCGCGGCATCGGGGGACGAGGCGTCGCCGCACACCCGTCGAGTACCCAACCGGCAGCGCGCTGTGCTTCGACACGCCGATGAAGCGCGTCCGGAAACCGGTTTTCACGGAGATAGTTGCGCGAGGGACTTCGTCAGAGGCACTCGGCGTCACAGCTGTATGCGGCGTAGTATGTCGAAAGTGGAAACTCCTGGTGGGCAATCAGAATGTTATCCAGGTGTGGTTGACCCACCAGGGATCTGAGACACAGATGCGAGAGCGCTTTCGTTTAAAGGGCCATCTCTAGTCATGTGATTCGGCCGAAACTGTGAGTGGGTAGTGCGAAAGCCCTATTGGCCTCCTAACCTGGAAAGTGCCGGCTTGTAGCGAAGCCTCTGAATTAGTCACGTGATGCGGGAAATGGCGAGAAATAAACGAGACTTTGAATAAGGGCCACCCTGGCCAACCTGGAGAAATAAAATCAATATTGCCACGACTGGATTTCGAACCCGCGGCGGCGCGAGCAGACCAGACTATGCTAACGCCGCAGCCGATCACGCCGCCTTGTGTTAAACTGTAACACACTCTCGCGCTGTGCATGACACGTCATCGTCTTCATCAGCTTCCCTCTGTGCGCAAGTCACGAAAGGAAGGGAAGCGCGGTTCCTATCACGCTTTCAGGTACGTGGCGTTGGTGTCCACCTGCAAAAACATTCTTTCTCACAACATTTCGTGGGTAGTGCTAAAGCGCCAGCAATTTTTTCCCCTTTATGAGCCCGAATTCTTGGTGCTTTTCGTAGCCAAATGCCCTAATTCCGCACGCGTAGAAGTACATGTCCGTTTGTGAATGCTGTTTGCAGCTGAAAAAAAATAAATTTTGAGAGCCTCGACGCTGCGGTGACAGAGCCGTGATGTAGCGAGCCGAATTCGTGTGCTTGCTGCAGGCTGACCCCCAAATATGCGCAAATGTGACCGGCGGCGCTTCGCTGAGAAGAAATGCGAAATGCCGGCGGTGGATTCCAAAACTGCCAAAACCTGCGAAACACACACTACTCCGGGACCATTCGTCACATCTGTGAGGAGCCTCCACAAGAGTGGCGGATATTCTGTGATTCGAAATCAGATCTCCAAAACACTGGAATGCATTGTGCTGCAAAGCTCCTACAACTATTCGGCTGTGTATGCCGATGACCTGCACTCGTTGGCACGAAAGAGAGGCCACCATATCGTCTTCCAGTGGATCACCTGCCTGCACTACCTGGCACTAGCTACACGGGATCGAACGTGCTGAAGAAGCAAGCATTGCCGGCAGCGATGGTGCACGAACGCTCCTGTTTTCTTGGCCGGATGGCACCTCCTGCCTACCTTCGGCTCTGTGTTCAGTGAGGCAGCGAAGCACGGGGCCTTGAAGCCGTCTTCAAGATCTGAATCCCAAGATGATTTCTTTTGGATTCCACCAGCCACGCAGCGCAACCAAACAAGTCTTCTGCACAGTCTTAGACTGCGTGTGGCGTTCGCCCGGCGGTACCTCCACTAAATGTACGCGCAGACTCTGCAAGATATGCTTCATGTCACATGCTTCATGCAGCTCTCCTTCGTGAGACAGTAGCTCCCCTTGCGGTTTGCCCCTTGTACAAGCGCGCGAAAGGCAGTAGCTTCCTCAGCGCGTTTTGACAGCAGGTCATTGTCGGACGACCTCATAGTGAGCACTTGGCTGCCTGCCACGATGGCGCAAGGGCTACAGCGTTCGGCTGTTGTACTCAAGGCCGTGGGATTGAATGCCGCGGCCGGATTTCGATGGACGCGAAAAAATGCCCGTGTGCTATGCGATGTTAGTGCACGCTGAAGAACCGCAGATGGTATAAATCATTCCGAGCCGTCCGCAACGGCGTCTGTCATAGCCCCCAGGTGAAGCTTCAGGACGCCGTTAAAGCTGCCACTAAATTTAAAAAAAAAAAGGTTTATGAGGTACAGCGAAGTTTTTCGCGGCATAGTAATACCAGTGCTGGCGGACGTGAAAACACGGGCGATTCATGTTAACTAGTGACTAAATTCCAATAGCTATACCTTAACTATTAAAGATAGGCCCTTGATTGTATTTAGAGGTTTGTAGACGGCCGTTAGTAATAGCCGTATCAGGTTTTGGAATTTTGAAAGCGCGATTACCCTCGCCGCTGTGGAGCGACTAATTTGTGCAGAAAATCCAGCGTCGTCGTTGTCGGCGTTGTGAGCGAAAAATCCCCGGAGAAGCAGCCTAGGTGGGCCACCTAGGTCACGTGACCTTGTGACGTCATCACAACCTGCCCACCGGATTGTGAGCAAACTGACCACCGAGGCAGGTGGCAGTGGAATTAATGATTGATCACGACAGGTGCCCCACGAGTAGCAACTTGGGTCGCACAAGCACCGCCGATGGCAGCACGTGCGATCGCGCGACCATCGCTTGACCGCTGCACCATGGCGCCAGGAGTGGTATGAAGACTCCCAGGGATCTATGAATGTGAAGTAGAGAATTCCCAATCCCGCATATACTACGGGCATATTAACCCATTAACGCTGCAGTGCTCCCCGCTGCTCTCCACTTCGCTGCTCCAGCGCGGGCGGGGCAGACAATGTCACGTGGTACGTGCGTCATGGAGTGTTAAGATTTGAATGACGTGCGCGGGTGTTTTGAAACGGCCCAAATTCGTTGATTCACAGCGGCGACGGTAATTGCCTTTTATAAATTAAAAAAAAAACTTATATGGCTATTACTAATGACCGGCTACCAATCTCTAATTGCAATCAGATGCCTAGCAGTGACAGTTAAAAAGTTAACTATTAGAATTTGGTTAACCCCTTTATAAGCTAACATTATTCGCCTGTTTTCTGACTTCCGTCAACACTGGTGTTACTATGCCGCAAAAAGCTTAATTCTCTTTACCCCAAAAACCATATTTTTAAAAATTAGAGGCCGGCTTCCCTGGAACACCTGGTATAGCAACGCGCAGTTGGTTGGAGACTGGGAAACCTGGACAGAAAGCTTGGACATTTCTTCGATTTTTACGCAGCGGAAGTCTCTACTCGCGGCTGCGCTCCACCGCGTTGCTGATGTGCTTGTTTATTGCACCTCTCTTGTACGCATTGCCAACCATAATCCTCTCTCTCCTTCCTTTCCTCTCTCCCTCTCTCAGTGCAGAGTAGCAGGCCAGATAATCATAACTCATGCTGACCTCTCTCCGTCTGTTTGTAAATAAACGTCAGTCCCTCTCTTGGCTTGCGGATCAAGAGCCACTTCTGTGCCTGCCTCGAGTGCTTCCGTGCGAAGTGTGGCAGCGGTGTCGAGTCGTTCAACGCGCGGTGGGTCTTATTATTTTTTTGGGGGGCACTCGAGAAGCCTCACATCGTCGATGGGACTGAATTAGACCTCTAAAGTCCCAGTCTACTGGGCATTGTCTACGTAATCGCTGTCCTCTTCGCGTACTCCTTGAAAGTCTTGAGGGGACATGAAAGGCGACTGAAAAGCAGCTTGTGCAAGCTGTACAAAAGGTGTTTTTAGGTTGTCAATATGTCTACGGTTCTTCTTTTCTTTTCTGCGTGCCTCAGAAACCGCCGTAACCAGTACAGTTGCCGACATAATTAGCAGTCTGAACTTTGGGCATACGGGCTCTCGATATCCGCGGCCAGCAAGGCCTCCTCCCAAGATGATGGAGTATGGGAGGGAAAATATTTTAGAGGTTAACTGTTGGGCTAGTTTGCAATGATTTTCAGGTCATGTTTTTTAATATAGGAATGCAATGACACACGGCCAAGGAAGAGAGGCAGAAGAAAGAGCGGAATGGATGAAACAAAACGTTACGTATGGGGAGGACTGCCCTGGGTGCCGGGCACGCCCATAAGTAGTTTGGTTTAATGGTTTATGGTGGCATACCGTCCCAATGCGACTCAGGCTATGAGGGACGCCGTAGTGAAGGGCTCCGGAATTTTCGACCACCTGGTGACGATAAATGCTGCGTTCACTGCACAAGTGAAGGCTGGGACATCAACGTCACCATCGATATTCTGCTGACCAGTTTCGGTGACAAGTGACGGGTGCGGAGGTGGAATAATTTCGCCTGCAGGACCCATAGCGATTTTTACGGCTTAGCGCGTTAATCAGCGAGAGCTGATTGGCATTAGCGGCCGAGAGGTTTGGAGTGGCAGGCCCATTTTGACGTTTCACAGGCGACAGGCCCGTTTTGGCGTCTGTGCGCTCACGTGGCACACTCGGTCCTCTTGCGCTGGCGGTCTTCGCTTCGGTCGCGTTCCCGGCACACTTCACGGACTGCAGGGCTCGCTTGCACAAAGCAAACGGTCTAGTTACCAGTGCTGTCTCATTCGCAGTATAAGCCCCTCGGTTCTGTGGAAAGGAAAGGCGCATAACTGGGATCTCTGGTCAGCGGACACCTCAATCGCGCCGTGAGGTGACGGCGGTGTTCGCCTACGAATTGAGGCACTTATGCGCCTTTCCTTTTCTCAAAACTAACGGATGGCATATACGCCGTAGGTTTTGAGGAAAGGATAGACGCATAACTGGTTGCCTGGGTCAGTCGACACCTCAATCGCGCTTTGAGGTAAGCAGCAGTGGTGTCCACTTAACGCGATACACGGCTGCCGTTGTACCCCCTAAATTGCTTTTAAAGCTATTGCTGTTTTTGGTGTTAAATTAAGAGAGAAATTAAATGGTAAGAGAGAAATTAAATTTACTGGTAAAAGTGCGGAAGAGAGAAAAAAATTACGGTCACATCGACGAAAGATGAAACGAACTGCTTGCCTGATTTCATTTTCAGATTTCAGGCTCCAGACCATCGACGCACATTGAAGAGAGCGGACTGCAGATTTGTACGTGCAATGTTTTGTTTCTTTAGGGGCCTGAGGCAACGTACGACGCAGATATCGAAGTTTTTTCAAGGCTTTACCGCGGATTGAATCAATGTGATCAGACCATGCATGACATCTTATTAGTAAAAGTTACTCCGAGGTACTTGAAATTAAAAACCCTGTTCAGTAATGACCCGTTAAAAGTGTAGTTGAAGACTGGAGGAGTATGTTTGTTGTTGAAAGCGAGGAGAACAGTTTTCTGGAAGAATAAACTCATCTGCCACTTGTCGCACCAAGCACAGTACTTTGAAAAGGAGTCAGCTAGTAAGGTGGTTGTGGTCCTGATGGTTATTAATGGGACAATACAAGACGCAATCATCGGCATAAAGGCGATTTTGAGGTGTGATGTTGCACGGATCGTTTATATTGCCACGTATCATTGTAGTGTTTGTTCGTTCACGCTCAAGGCTGCAGGAAAGGGTTGTTGTCATTTTTGTTCGTTACGCGAGAAGCGACCAGTCTAATCTCGATTGATCGCAGCCATGAAAGGCTGCATCTAGGTTATTCCAGATTACTGTAGATGATCTTGTCCTGCTATCTGGAAGTTTCCTTGCCGGCTTTAAATTGAGCGATGCCACGAGCAGCGGACATTCGTAGTTCGACGACCGACGAGCACGTTTGTTGCTTACGCCGCCGCCGAGTGATTCAGTTATTTTGCGGGCGCAAGTCAGCCCAAATAAAGAGCTTCGTTTCCAAGACTGGCTGGTGTCTTCCTGACCACTGGACTGCCGTCACTACAACGTGACATCTGGTGGAGGTGCTGGGTAGCCTCCCATGTTCCGGACACCCCCTACAAGTCGTGACAAGTCGCCTTTTAGTTATTCGTAGGAAGACCTGACTCCAGTCTACTACACAGCCTCTGGAGCCTCCAGCCATGACTTACGCCGCAGCAGCGCGCCGTCCTGTACCTCGACGACGGGACCCAAGCCCCTATCGCCCTTAGCCAGCTGCGCTGGAGCGCCGCCCTCTCGCCCCAACTCGCCCGTCCTGCGAGCGTCGTACACGGCCGAGGAAATGCGTCGAGTGGAGAACACCCGACCAGCGCCGCCCACAATGCTTCCACTGCGGAGAAGCCGGTCACATTCTCCGGTACTGCCCATACAGGAGAATGGGCATCCGAGGGTTCTCTTACGACGCCCCACGACCCCGACCCGGCCAGCGACCAGCCGAAATCGAGGATTTTTTGCGTCGGGAAGGATACTCATCGCCGAGCCGCCTATCGCGTTCTCCGTCGCCATCGTCACCGCGCTAAGTATCTCCTAGCCGAGGCTACGCAGTGCGTGGACGCTTCCCCAGCCCCCGAAGGTTAAACTGAATAAAGCAGCCTCTGGAGGTGAGGTTGCTTCTGAGCGCAAGAACTAAGATCCTCCATCGACGAAAACAGAAGACCATGCCCCCTACGACGACGACGAACCCTACGACAACGACGACCTTTACGACAACGACGACCCCTACGACGACGACGACCCCTACGACGACGACGACCCCTACGAAGACGACGACCCCTACGAAGACGACGACCCCTACGACGACGACGACCCCTACGACGACGACGACTACTACGACGACAAAAACTACGACAACACCGACGACAACAGCGACGACGACGCGGCCAGACTTGAAGCTTTTACCGCTGCCCTTACACCTTATTAGGAACGCTAAAGGACTCTAAGTTCTCGAAGCATTCTCCGTGTTTAATTTCATTTTAAAGCATCGAGACGATGCTTCTTTGAGAGGGGGGTAATGCCACGTATCATTGTAGTGTTTGTTCGTTCACGCTCAAGGCTGCAGGAAAGGGCTGTTGTCATTTTTGTTCGTTACGCGAGAAGCGACCAGTCTAATCTCGATTGATCGCAGCCATGAAAGGCTGCATCTAGGTTATTCCAGATTACTGTAGATGATCTTGTCCTGCTATCTGGAAGTTTCCTTGCCGGCTTTAAATTGAGCGATGCCGCGAGCAGCGGACATTCGTAGTTCGACGACCGACGAGCACGTTTGTTGCTTACGCCGCCGCCGAGTGATTCAGTTATTTTGCGGGCGCAAGTCAGCCCAAATAAAGAGCTTCGTTTCCAAGACTGGCTGGTGTCTTCCTGACCACTGGACTGCCGTCACTACAACGTGACAATATAAAGCAAAAAGAGTAACGGGCCATTAGCACAGCCTTGGGGAACTCCAGTAGTTACATCGATGGCAGAGGATTCGGCGTTGTTAAAGGAAACGAACTGTGAACGTTCAGTGAGAAAACTGGAAATCCAATGAACTAGGCGAGCTTTATTTAGATTGTAGTTTCTTTAGAAGTTTGTAGTGAGGTACTGTGTCAAATGCTTTAGACAAATCTATAAATATAGCGTCAACTTGACCACAGAGATCCAGGTATTGATATATGTCGTTCGTTCGTAAGCTCCAGCCGTTTTCTTATTGCGCTAAATCCTTGTCTGAAACCGTGTCGAACATTGGATAATATATATGTTATTAGAGTCAAGGAATTCCATTATATGCTTATGTATAATGTGCTTCAAGAGTTTACAAGACGTGAATGTTAGTAACATAGGCCTGTAGTTGCACAAGTTATGCTTATCGCCGGATTTATGTATGGACAGTACCTTAGCTAACTTCCAGGATGAGGGTACAACAAAAGATGACAACGATTTTCGAAAAATAGCAGCAAGGTAGCGGGATATCCACAACGAGTAGCGAACCAGGAAAGAGCTCAGTGTAGCGTCAGGGGCAACATATTTTTTTTGTGTCCAAGCTCAATACCAAATTTAACACTCCGTCTAGCGTAAATTTGATGTCATTTACGGAATTAGAAGGCACAGCTAAGTCAATTCGTGGAACCACCCTATTGACCCCAATAAAAACAGAGTAAAAGCAAGTATTGAAGGCCGTGGCAACATTTAGAGGATTGGTGTTTCGGACGCCAGCAATTGTAAAGAAATTCTGGGACTAGCTATTGCGTAGAATAGACCTCCAAAACCTACATGGATTTTTTTTCGTCCCGTTCATTTTCAGACGTAGCTCGTTTTTTGCGTGACTGAGTCGTGCGAAGCTGGCAGTGTCGTCTGAGTGTTTCTAGCGGCTACATCTACTAAACCGGCGTGACTGATGTAGAATATCCGTATTCATCAATGGAATCGTAGCATTTTTTTTTTATCTTCAGGGGTACAAACCAAAGCATGCATGTTTTAACCAGTTTTTCAAAGAAGTTATATCGTTGACATCGCGGTTTGAGCTAAGTGCCGTAAATTCATCGAATGAGTGAGCTAAGGTGCCTCTTATAGAATTATCATCCGCTCGGTTGAAATCAGGAAACGTGGCGTATCGGAAACGGTACTTGAGAGCCGGATAAGTAAGAAATACCAGGACAACCTTGTGGTCGGAAATTCCTTCAATTAGGTCACATGTAAAGCCTTTATCAACAAGGTCGGCATTGGTTTGGCTTGGTTTATGGGGTTTAACGTCCCAAAGCGACTCAGGCTATGAGAGACGCCGTAGTGGAGGGCTCCAGAAATTTCGACCACCTGGGGTTCTTTAACGTGCACTGACATCGCACAGTACACGGGCCTCTAGAATTTCGTCTCCATCGAAATTCGGCTGCCGCGGCCGGGATCGAACCCGCGTGTTTCGGGCCAGCAGCCGAGCGCCGTAACCACTGAGCCACCACGGCGGTGCATCGGCATTAATAAATACTAAATCCAAAGTCGCATCTAGTCTAGCTTTATCATTCACTAATTGTTGCAGTCCGAAAGACAAGGAGAAGTTAATTATTTATCTACGAATAAATGGGTCCCGACCGGAAGATAATAGTGATGGCCAATGAATGCCAGGGGCATTGCAATCTACCATGCAAACGACGTTGGACTTCTCTATATTATGGTGGTGTATATAAACCGGGTGAGGCCGTGTAGTCGGTCTACAGAACAACTTAGAAGACACCTGCTGCAAACATTTGTTTGTTTAGGTAGAGTCTACACCAGATGTTTCGGTGCCCGGTGGAGGAGGCAAAAGTGAGAATTTCAGATCTGAACGAAAAAGGAGAGCGACTCCACCACCTCTGGAGTCTTGGTGGTCGGCTCTTACCAATACATTACCGGGGAGCAATTTCTGAATTATAAATGCCGTCATGTAACCATGTCTCTGTAACACAAATCTACATGAGGGGAATGAGATGAGATAAGGGACAGAAAAGACGCCAATTTATTTACAAGACTTCTGGCGTTTCGATTTAGGATTAGCAGGTGATCAGAACAGCATCTGGACTGTCATTCGAAGAGTGAGACAGGAGGGTACGCCACAGCTGGTTTGTCGAGAGAAGCAGAGGACCTTACAAGAACACAGGATGCAGCATCCCAGTTATAACGGATGCCGTCGATATAAAGGTGGCCTTGCCGCATCTTGATTTTTGAACCACTAGAACGAGATGGAGCTGATGCATCCCAGAGTTTCTTACGGACTAAACGAACCCTGGCTGAAAAGTCTTCCGTCACAGACAAGTCTGTTTCATTGAGTTTGAAGGTGTTGTTGAGAATTTGAAGTTTATCCCGAAAGTGTAGGAACTTCAAGATGACTGGACGTGAATGACCAACTCGAGGTCGACCAATCCTGTGGCAACGTTCTATCCGCAGGCAGTCGATTTCCAAATTTTCAGAAAAGCATTGGGAAACTTTCTGAAACAAGTCTTTGCCATTCTCACCAGCGTCCTCAGTGAGTCAGTGGAGGATAATGTTATTCCGACGTGAGCGATTTTCAAGTTCGTCATTTTTAGGGACAAGATCAGTTACAGTTTTGGATAGGTGACCAATTTCAGCTCATAGCGTATCAAGGGAGGTAAGCGAGTTAGAGTGTGCAGGGGACGATACAAGTGCAGTTATTCTGGATTCCAAAAGGTCGAGACGTTGGCCGACGGTTTGCTGGAACAGTTTTTTGAATAAACAGCGCGAACGAAGACGAGCACAAAAGACAAGAAAATGGACGACACAGCGCTGACTAACAACTGAGGGTTTATTGCTGATCACACAAGTATAAATACATAGATGTCGGCAGAGAGGGAAAGGTATACAAAGTGCAAAACAAACAAAAAACCATAAAAGTGACAACAGCAACAGAAGCGCGCTAGAAATCAGCGGAGATTATCAGCCCCCAGGAGTGACAGCTCTTTTTCCGGTAGTGTTAGCGAAGGAGTGCTTATACATGCATTTCCCTGCTTGAATATGTTGTAGGCCTCGATAATTTCCCTCGCAGTTTTTTCCTGATTTTTGGCAATGACCTTGGTTTCATGATATAGCGGTACGCACTGTTTTTTCTCTGTCTTTGCCCATTCACAATCACGGCAATGAATGCCGAGGTGACCGGAAACTACTTTTGACACAGCTATAAAGTGTCAAAAGTAGTTTCCGGTCACCTCGGCATTCATTGCCGTGATTGTGAATGGGCAAAGACAGAGAAAAAACAGTGCGTACCGCTATATCATGAAACCAAGGTCATTGCCAAAAATCAGGAAAAAACTGCGAGGGAAATTATCGAGGCCTACAACATATTCAAGCAGGGAAATGCATGTATAAGCACTCCTTCGCTAACACTACTGGAAAAAGAGCTGTCACTCCTGGGGGCTGATAATCTCCGCTGATTTCTAGCGCGCTTCTGTTGCTGTTGTCACATTTATGGTTTTTTGTTTGTTTTGCACTTTGTATACCTTTCCCTCTCTGCCGACATCTATGTATTTATACTTGTGTGATCAGCAATAAACCCTCAGTTGTTAGTCAGCGCTGTGTCGTCCATTTTCTTGTCTTTTGTGCTCGTCTTCGTTCGCGCTGTTTATTCAAGATGCTTAACCAACTAGCCCGCCAAAACGTGTTAATGGAACAGTTTGATTTCTCCAATGTTCTTAACCATCTGCCTCTGATCTTCCAGTAATTCTGAAAACAAATCAGAAATAGTGAATGGTTGGGGCTTCCTGGGCTAGTACATGCGCTTGAGTTAGGTACCGCGACCGTCTCAGGTAGTGGGTTAGGCTCTCATTCTTAGATCGTGTAACAGGTCCGTCGGATCGGTTGTTTGTAGATCGATCGGGTTTTGGCGGGCCCGGGTTTAACTCCACGTCGCCACACAACGCGAGTCAACACAGGCAGAATACACGAAAGCATAACGAGACAAAAATCTGTGGGCAAGGGAGCGGCAGCAGGCAACGACTGTCGGAATGAACGCAACGGCCGTTTTGAAAATAACGTACCTGCGCGAAAAAAAAAGAGACGATATAGCATCGTCGCGCTGTCGCTGCAGCCGAGCCCCTGAAGAAGTGAACGGTGACGTCACGTAAAGGTGGCCAACCTGCCTCCTAGGCTGCTTCTCGAGGGTTTTGCGTGGATTTTTCGCTCACTGTCAACTACATCGACGACGACACCGGATTTCCTGCGACACGAACTCCTTAAAGCTGTTGCATTAAAAGCCTTACAGCAAATGGCACGTCTGCAGAGCGGTGTAGCAGAAACACGGCGATCTATGTTGCATAGGACCGCACTTTAGTGGAATAAACGGCGAAAGCGACGCTGTCTGTATTGCGCTGACTCTTCCTCTAGCAGAAATCACTGGAGTAGCGCGTGCGTTAGTGCACTAACCGTGTTTTCACTGGACAACAACTTTCACTGGACAGTTCAGAAAGCCCCACCACGTTCCGTACACTACTGTATTCATAGCTGCCTGCGCTCTTCCATACAAATCGAACAGGCCGCCGCGGTGGCTCAGCGGTTATGGTGCTCGGCTGCTGACCCGAAAGACGCGGGTTCGATCCCGGCTGCGGCGGCTGGAATTTCCTTGGGGGAGAAATTCTAGAGGCCCGTGTACTGTGCGATGTCAGTGCACGTTAAAGAACCCCAGGTGGTCGAAATTTCCGGAGCCCTCCACTACGGCGTCTCTCATAGCCTTAGTCGCTTTGGGACGTTAAACCCCATAAATCAATCAATCAATCAAACAAATCGAACAGGCTTCATTGCAGCCGGCGACAAATGACTAATCACCAGCTCGCATGCAAGCGGGCCGGGCTGCTATCAATGCGCGTTTCTCTGTGCGTGCACTATTCACGGAGCGGTCGCGAAAAAGCTCACGCAACGTACGGCGCAGTTGCTGCGGGCACATCCCCTTCAGTCGCGACGCACACAAATGTGAACGCAACTTGTTTTGTCTCAGTTTCGGTTACTGCTGGGATAACACGTGCCGTGAAAGGCTGGAGCTTATCGTTTGAACCCTTTGCGATGCACCACGTAGAACCATTTTAAAAGCCAGGCATGAAAACTGAACGCCGAAAATAGTTTTTAAGAAGGACGCCTCCGCGCTTCCCCACAAGCGCCAGTGTGGTTCCGGAACGTACTTGTGTACCCGTTTGCGTGTTTCGCGCGTATCGGCGAGTTCAAAAGCCGTAAAATAAGCTGAATTGTGTAAATAACGACTTCTTACAGAAATGGGTCAAAAGAAATACAATAGACATCCGGGGAACATTGCAGAGTCATGATGTAGTGCTATCAAGAGCCGAAGAACTGACAGAAACTGCATATTTAATCATTAGGAATGGCTGAATTTTTTGTGTTCTCTCTAGGCAAGATCCTTACAAAAATTCGAAAATTTGACACTTTTTCTCTGGAATGATCTGAACTCGTGACTAAAGAGAATACAGCGCCTTTTAAGCACGGTATACGCTACTGAGAACGAACTGCGAATCGCACCGGTATTATCCAGCGGCACGCGTGAGCGAACGTTGGCGAGGGAAATAAATGCAACTGCGAAAGCATCCACACGAGGATACCTTGTGCCTTCCAAGCCGCTGACAGGTTTTCTTCGTGTCTTACATATCCATTCTATTGTGTGGCCGCACACTGCACGGGCCGTTAAAGTATTCGAGACGCTGTTGGTTTCTGCGCTTGCTCGAGTCGTTCTTACCTCTGTCGCGTCGCGCTTTCCCCGCGGGAAGGGCACGGGTAACTGTGGTACCGAATTCGTGGTCGCAAATAGAGAGTTGCTGTAAGTACGTGCGCATTCGAGGAACAGGCCCTCGCTCTGGCGAACGCGTTAAGTTCTCTTCTCGAGCACTCGCTGGCGGCTCGGTCCCCTCGGGAGAAGAGAAAAGAAGGACACGAAGCCCCGAAACGCGCACCGGCCCGCCGGTTCCCAAGTCGGCGGCGCCTTCATTCAAGGCGCAGCCATTACAGCCTCGCGGCGCTGCTGACCAAGAGGCGACCCCCGCCGCCGCGCGCGCAAGTGCGAATTCCCACGGTGCGCGGGCCCGCATGCGGCTGACCGGAGGACCGCTTCCACGCCGACGCCGCCGCCGCTCGGGGCTGTGCGCCGCCCAGGAGTCGACCCCGCAGCGCCAGAGCGTCGTTTCCGTGTCGGGGTGGCATGCGAGAGAGCCAGCGGTGCTTGACACGCGCTTGTAATTTTTCGCGCCCGTATATTGCCACCGTGTAGCCTGTCGTTTTTCGACGCCGCCAAATTAGGAACCGTTGCAACCACTCCCCACTGCAACGCCTAGGGGATAGAGTGCAGGCGAGATAAAAAAAAACACAAACAGACAAGCAAGCAAGCAAGCAAGCAAGCAAGCAAACAAACAAACAAACAAACAAACAAGCAAACAAACAAATGCTTGTTTCAGTTCTTAGCTTTGAGCAACCCAAATGTGGCTGTGAAGTCGAGCCAGTGATCCTTCATCCGTAGTCGGTGTGACGAACGGACCAGGCGTAGTTCTGTCGCTGTTTTTTTTTTTGCGCAAAGCTTGATGCGATACGTGGGATTTGATGTTCAGCGTCCATTTTTTATTTTATTTTTTTTTATTTCTGGGGGATTTTTCGCGCGTTCACAGATGTGCTCGATTGTGTCTTGATAATCGATTACGAATTTCGGGACGATCATAACATTCACCCTTCCCATCTCCTTCCTCCACTCCGTAAATTAATTTGGTTTAATGGAGTTTAACGTGCCAAAGCGACTCAGGCTATGAGAGACGCAGTAGTGGAGGGCTGCGGATAATTTCGACCACCCGGGGTTCTTTAACGTGCGATGACATCGCACAGCACACGGGCCTCTAGAATTTCGCCTCCATCGAAATTCGACCGCTACGGCCAGGATCGAACCCTCGTCTTTCGGGTCAACAGCCGAGAGCCATAACCACTGAGCCACCACGGTGGCGGACCGATGGGGAATGACAAGTGGAGGACTGCAAGACGGTCAGTGCGAGGCGCAGGTGGGCCCTTCACTCTTGCAATGCCCCATCCAGTTTCTCGCCACCTTTCGTGTGATACCTGCTGCAACCGTGTATACAGTCTGAGTCGAACACATTGCACCAGAACGATGCCGTTCAATGTGAATTTCGAATGGCTGGAACAGCGCTGAAAACGCACACAGGTTACTTCCGTCCCTTCTGTCCTCGAACGCCTTGTCTTGTCTTCAGATCACTGAGCGAGATAAATCGTAGTGCTGTATTCCAAAGCCAGACTAGATGTGATGGCGGCTAAAGGCTTTATTTGTAAAAGTCAACACGAAAGCATGTTTTTCTCCGTCTCATTTTATTTGTTTACATGGACATGAAAGGAGAGGTTGGTTGCGTGGGATTAACAAACGGCAGGTCAAGACAGGGCCAGTTTTTGCACTATTTCCAGAATGAAGAAATATTTTGCTTTAATCACTAGGATATAGCGGGAGACGAACAGGAACTGTCAGGCTGTTTTCGTTGTTTTGTCTTCGCCTTTGCTCTGCAATGTCTCACGCTCGGTATTAACGAGTCTCATATTTCCTGACAATCGTGTTCTTATCTCTTGTGTTTCACGGTGATACTCCCAGGGTTCCCCGGAGCCCACAGGAGGCTGTATGCGTGCCGGCAAATCTGGCCCTGGGAGGGTGCATCCAACAAATGCTTAGCTCATAGCACGCGTGGCTTCTCTCCTTTCTGCCTGTGTGTTCATGCTAAGCACTTTTTCGCAATGTATGACGCAACATTTATGAGACTTCTCTCTTTTGTCTGTCAAATGCTGTAGTTCTACAAAAGCTTTCCGAACTAATGTCTAAGATACGACTGCGTTAACACTCGGTTTCGGCGAAGTATGGGGCCTGTAGAAGTTGTATCTTCATGGCGTAATATATCCGAGCCCACTTGATGTTCCTGGGTTTTATTTTTGCTGGATGGTGAGAGATAAGCGACAGTGGGAGGAGCAGCTCTTTGAACAGACACAAGCGGACACTTCGCTGCTTGTGGTCTCGCGTGACGTCCTGCGTGTAAGTGGCGAACCGATCGCAATGTTATAGGCTATTATACATATACTTTCGAAGTTAAATCCGAAACCAAAAGCAGAAAACGGGGTTCAGTTGATTGTTTTCAGTAAATTGGTATGTATGGCATTCAAGGCACTGTGCTATCTGCTCGCCCCCCCCCCCCCAAAAAAAAAAAAATAAAATAAGAAGTATCAACTCAACCATAAGCAGAAACTAGAGAACTTTAGACCTCTTTTCTAACAACGACGCCCTCTTTTCCGCTGAAATTCATAGTAATAACAAATTTTGCGCCTCTGTAGCGCATCTATGGCTTTTGTGTTGTTACCGGCCTGAGACGATCCCGCTCACTTGTCATGCCGAGCCGGGCCGTATTAGAGAAACCTGGCCCGTCTCGGGCGGCGAGCAACGGTCGAGGGTACCGGGCCCGGGTATAATTGCGGCCCGTACAGTGCTCTACTTCGTATACCAGCATAGCGACTAGCCAGCCCAGCCTCCGTCGTAATTTGAAATGAAGAAGGATGGATAGCTGGGCGAGTTTGTAATAATACATCGTGGGAGGGAACAGCGCGAACAAGACGACAGACGAAGCAAGAGGACAGACGAGCGCTGACTCGAAACTTAATCTTTTATTGAAAAAAGAAAACATATATACATCATAATCACGTGAACAAACAGAGCAACGAGCATTGGTCTAGCGGAATCAAGATCACCAAACGCACAATATGCCACGTGGTGAACTCCGAACAAAGGCACCCCTGAGAACCGAAATGAAGCAAGTCACGAATTATCTAAAAACGACACTTATTTGTCAACTAATGCCAAAGAAGGCTGGATGATACACTGCGATTCTTTCTTCCTTATGAAATAAGCTTCCATAATCTCCCTGGTCAATTTATCCCGGTGTCTAAACAAAATTTTAGTTTTTGTGACCAAAGGGCGGCACTTTTTCTATTTCTTTTTATCATTTTCCTTCCCGCAATCACGGCAGTGATCTTTAAGATGATACTGATACTGATACTGATGATACACCAGATACTCTCATCTTAAAGATCACTGCCGCTACTGTGGGAAGGAAAATGATAAAAAGAAACAGAAAAAGTGCCGCCCTTTGGTCACAAAAACAAAATTTTTGTTTAGACACCGGGTAAATTGACCAGGGATATTATGAAAGCTTATTTCATAAGGAAGAAAGAATCACAGTGTATCAGCCAGCCTTCTTTGGCATTAGTTGGCAAAGAAGTATCATTTTTAGATAATTCGTGACTTGCTTCATTTCGGTTCTCAGGGGTGCCTTTGTTCGGAGTTCACCACGTGGCATATGGTGCGTTTGGTGATCTTGATTCCGCTAGACCAATGCTCGTTGCTCTGTTTGTTCACGTGATTATGATGTATATATGTTTTCTTTTTTCAATAAAAAATTCAGTTTCGAGTCATCGCTCGTCTTTGTGTCCTCTTGCTTCGTCTGTCGTCTTGTTCGCGCTGTTCCCTCCCACGATGTAATTTGAAATCCCTGGTAGGCCGTTAAAAAATCCATGGTTAGACTTAGCAAAGCCAGATCAGTTCTTTTTTTAATCGATCCTTCAACTTAACTGCACGATGTTGCGCCGCATAATGAGACACAGAACGGACGTGGTGAAAAGAGAAACGGAAAATGCTCATTTCATTCGCATCATGAAAGAAACTCCACCAAGAAAGTGACGTGTAAGGTCCTCTTATAATTTGTGTCGCAAGTCACATTCGGTTAATGAAATTAGTAATGATTAAGTAGTCTTTATTTGTCTTTGCCACGGTGGCATCCAAAACATGTGCTTGAAAACTTTCAAAAAGGGCGCTCTTTAGCAATTTTTTTTTTTTTTTCCTCACGAGGGCAAGGCAAGAAAGCTAAATCCGCAAGCCTTCGGGAATGTTGCCAGGGATTTTTTTTTTTCATTGCATTTTACAAGCTCTTTGGTCGTATGAGGCTTCCTTCCCAGTGAAATTTACGGATAGATTTACAATGGACTCTGGCGTAACTCGGATCGGCTGAGTGGTCCGGAAAGGGATAAAAGACGTACCAGCTGGGAACAGGACTCGCTTCTACAGGGCGAGTCCGCTGTGTTACCGTAGATCTAGTCTACCTAGTAAGTTGCACTCCCCTCCAATTCGATTCATCGAGCGAATCAGATAGTGCATAATCACAATTATTCAAAATGAATGGATTATGCTCCCAAGATTTCGAATAATTTTCAAATAATCGGCACGAAGTTCGACTAAGCACGCTGCACTTTTTTCGACGACTGTTCTAAAAACAGTGCTCATGCAAAGCGTGTTGACACGATCTGTCTGCGCAGGATGGAATGTCCAGCGCCGCGATGAGGTGCATTCGAGTAGCGACGTTCAAAATGGTCATACATGGCCTCTAAGACTGGACGCAAACAATGCTTTGATGTCTGATCTCGGAGGGCGTGGCTCATATAGGATAGCTCTAGCTCCTCTCATCTGCTGAGAGATGTGGAGCTAGCGTATTCGCTGTCGTCCTTAGTAGCGAAAGGAAATTTTCCTACATATACGAAGGTCATAGAAGTATTATACTGACTTCGTGTTGCCTATGCCATAATGGAGTCGTTTGACAGCTATAGCTGTAACTTCACAAGCTATATAACAGTACCGCCGCGCCGCCAGCACTTCGCTGTTACGCATGATTGTTCATTTTGTTCAAATATAGTCCCAAAAATAGCGAATGTCCGCAAAACTGTTCGATAAAGTTCTACGGCTATTCGATTCGTATCTGATTCGATTTTTAACAACAATACTCGCATTCGATTCGGTTTTGAAAAAAATCTACTAATCGAACATCCCTGAAACTTATTTTCCTAATGGCAGGTTTATATACCACAACGTTAATTACTTGCGAGAACGGCCTGCCTTTCGTTACAAAATAACTTCGATGTGGTAAATGCGTGACGTTGATCTGGTTCGTAACCCTTAATGTCACTTGAACTAAAGTTATACCTTTCACTAAACACTCCTCTCTCTAATGTGGCTTGATACGTTACTGCTTCCACTTACAACCTGAATGGCAGCATAAAGTCTGCTAGTTCATATAAGTGTCTAAAGGTTAATTTGTCGCTTGAGCTATGATGCCATCACCCCATAAACCTCACTCTAGCATTGGCTAAACACTCTAGTTATAGGCCTTGTAAGACGGAATCTTAAACAAGCTCCTCCACACACATACAAAGAACTAAACGACTCGTTTACTATCCCAGTAGTCCCTCCGAAAAAGAGTGCGCATCGATGCAGACAACTGTGGCACTTGTTTTATCTTCACGGATTATTCAAGTCTCACCAATGTCGCAGAATCGAAGACACGATGAACTCGATCCCTTATCACACGCCCCAAGCTCTGGCAGCTATAGCATTTTCCCGTAAACTTTATCACCACTCTTCGGTTCACGGTGACATCTTTCAAAAACCCGCAATCGTATCCCTATGACGCGAATACTCCTTTAGAATAAAACGCATCACATGGCGCACATACCTTACTCCAAGTCTCATTCCGCGCAGAATAATCGAATGGAATGGCGAGCTATACACTGCCTCTGAACTGGACTCGGTTATCTAAATTACAAGAACCCAACCGCTCTGATATTAATGTATCTGCTTGTATTATTTGCTCTTGTACTTCGCTTGTAAGTGGCTATCTTTCTTGAGCTTTCACACGCTTTTTGTTTTGGTCTTTACTTGTAACAATCCCGTTACTGCCATACTGTAATAACAATTTGGCTACATTTCTTACTAGTTATGTTTTTTATCATTTTCGCTTTCAAGAATTATTTGTTATTTTAATGTCCTTTTGAAGCGAAAGCTTCACTACGGGACCTCGTGCTTCGATCGCCGGTTGCCTGGTTTTGACCTTCAGCTGAGTTAGAGGTCAAACCATGAAAAAGAGAAAAAGAAATTGAATCAATATTTATGACTGGGAGTCGAACCCGCGACTGCGCGAACACATCTCCTTTAAGGGCCGCTCAGCGAGACCACTAGGCTATTTTCCCTTCCCCAGCCGGTAATAACTTCTCAGGAGGCTTCTTTAGGTATCGCGCATTAAAAAATAAGATATTGATGTAAGTTGAATTACGTGGGCCCATATCTGCTTACGTCCATAACTTTACTTTGAGACTTTGACAGTCACGCAAAGCATCAAACCGAACAAAAGCCTAAAAGTTTTGTCGTTAAGAGGCGAATGACAGGTAATCTTTCACTCCACGTGCATAACTCGGCTGGAGAGGAGGACGGACAAACTCAGACGGGCACGTGGACTGAGGTGATACTGAGAGAAAGCGGCATTCGTTGGCTTTGACCATAGCCGAAAGCCCCGAAGCTCGAGCCACCACTGGGTCCAGTGCTACCATTAGTCGTCTCGACCGTCGTCTATATCTTTGTTCTTCTCAAGTTTCGGCTGCTCACCGCGCCTTGCAAGTTGCGATCGCTGTGCTAGAAGCCGTGGATGGTAAGTACAGCACCAAACAGCCGGTTCGCAGGCTGACGAATCGACCCGTACACAGTCGGCTTTTTCGGCTTGCCTCCGCTGGCCACGCCGTGTTCGCAGTGGCACGCACGGCAAGCGCAAACGGCGAGCATCGGTGGCTCACTAAGAAGAGGGAAAAAGAAGAAAAAAAGACGGAGAAACGGCACTCGCGCTCGACCACCTGTTGCCCGAAGGCCGGCGGTAATCGAAGCCCTCGCTTCTTCTGCTCAGTTTCGCCCGCGAGTAGTACCTGCCTGACTTCCTGGCAGCGTTTCTCAGCGCGCGCCTTGCGCACAGAGGGAGAGCGCCTCCGTCGCAGGGTCCAATGTGCGTGAGAAATCCGTGCGCCGTCTTGTTTTCGCAGACCGCTCCGAGCTCTGTAGCTGAGCCCAGCATGCCGGAAGCGCACAGTTTTCGTTCCTTCCTGTCTGCTGCGCGCGGAACGTGACGATCGCGCATATATTAAACGAGGCGGCTGCTGCGGCGCGGCTTGATGGGCACGAAACGTGCCTCGCGCTGTCATCACTGTCGCCACACAGATGATCCGCTTATACGGGGTGTATTTTCAGTACCTGCGCTTAGCAGCGAACGGTGCGCGCATGGGGTGCTCGAAGGTCTGCCCAGTGCCGTGCGGTCGAGTTCATTCCCAAGAGGTGTATCTCGTTGTCAGACGCAAATTCCCACACTGCTCGTGCAGTACCCTCCAAATTAGGCGAGCAGCGACAACTCGCCTGTCCTGTTATTCGCGAGTGCGAAGCTCCTTGGCGAACGCGAAAGAAGACTGCGACCATGTTTCGCATAGAGCACCATGCCGCCCCCTCGCGAAGATCGACTTAGGTAAAAACAGTCGTATCTAGGAAGTTTCGTTAGGTCGGCATCATACACAGCCAAGGTTTCGGTTAATAAAATGACATCAAAACTATGCCTATAGCTTTCAAAGAAGTGGAAAACATCAGTAAACTTATTACACACTGAACGAACATTTAGGTGGAAAGCTGAAAAACCATTTGCGATTGCAGTGTGATAACGACTTGGTGAGGCAGAAGATCAAAGTACTTCATTACCGATAGCGTTCTTACACAGTCAGTGAGTGCGTTGCTCATACAACTTTAATTCGGTCATCAACATTCTTAATCTTTTGAGAAAGCGTGCAGACATCTGTAAAGTCAGATTTTAACGTGAACTTCTTTCGCGATATCCTTTATGAAGAGTAAAGCAGGTAGAACCAGAACAGTGCCCTGAGGCACACCGGGAACGACTGGAACAGGACCGGATGAATGGTCACCAATCTGTACAAAAAAGTCGCCTGTCGGACAGTTATTTGCCCAGCAAGTCACCGGCCCATCTCCGAGTACGTTGGCAATCATGGGAGATCCGATCGAAAGCTTTTGATAAATCTAGAAAGAGCATATCAATTTGAGACTGGTTATTACGAGCTTGTGCTAGGTCTTGAATCGTTTCTATTCATTGAGTATGAATAATCCACTTCGGAAGCCGTGCTGGTTCGGATGAAGTATATTAGTTTCTACAAATACTGCAATGAATGTCAAGATAGCATGTTAAAGTTTTTTGCAACATGTACAAGTTAAGGATATAGGCCGCTAATTTGCTGGGAACGAAACTGCACCCGATTTATGAACTGGAACAATTTTAGCAGTTTTCCACTCTGCTGAGAGAGGGCTGTCACGTATGATCTTTGGTATATCAGGCACATGTACTTGCGGATTGCTTTTGCGTACCGTTCTAAGAATTCGTTCGGCATTCCATTAGGGCCGCTGCATTTCTTTTACGTCAGTATTCAATGGCATAGAAAGTAGGCCAGTTTAGGAGATAGACTGTGGGCCAGCTAAATTTCTCTGTTCATTATCAAAGGCAAGTGGGCGTTCTGTAACATGTAGATCATGCGTAAATATCGACTGATAATAGTTACTAAAAACACCTGCCTGATCTTAATTTTCTACGCGGGATGTTACGCGGGTGCTTTGTTGATAGTTCACGTAATGTCAAAATTTATAAATCGTATAGTGAAAATTATTGCTCATTATTACAGTGAATCGACCGGTGACCTTTTGGTGGATCCCATGGTCACATGGGCATTCCCGGCAATGAGCTGGCTGACCAGCTTGCCTGCGAAACTAGCCGGGGACCCCATGGACGAGCCCACCGACGGATCAGGTGGTCAGGGCTTACAGACACACTGTCGACGAATACTACACGTAGCAAAAATTGGACTTAGCTGATTTACCACCACCACACCCATCCTTATCCATCCGTGAAGCTCGCATTCTTCACCGAATACAGTTTAATCTCCTACATACACCATCAAAACTTTATCTATACCGGTACACTTCCACACCACAGTGCCCAAACTGTGCACACACATATGCAGACATAGAACACTGCCTTACACAGTGCCACGCAGCCTTCCAGTCCCCCGCCTATCCTTTCCCCCCACCCCCACCGTGGCCCATCTGGCTCGCCTCCCCGGATCTGAGACTGCAACGTGCCCTCGTCGCCTTGGCCCAGGACATACTGAACGCCTAATAGAAAGGATGTTCTAATAAAAGTGTCACAACACCACCACCACCGTGAAAAGAATTGCGTATTAGTGAAAAATCAATAGTATTTGGAAAGTTGACACAATGAACCACGGTGGCTGATGAGAAGTCCGGAAACTAGCGATAGCTTAAGTTCACCAATTAATTCGTTAAGTCTTATTTCCGCTGCCTTCTTCGGTACGAAACCGCATCAATAACACGTTAAAGGCCTGAGGAGTGCTCCATCCAGTTATTGTGCTAATTAATCATCGATTCTCTGGTTCTCTCGGGGTATGTATAATAACGTTTGTCCAGCAACAAAAAAACCCATTTATGACTGAGGAAATTGCATTTAAAAATTTTCCCGCACTCGATTCGAACCATGTGACGCCCACACCGAAATGAGCTGGTTGGCGCCGTTTTGAAGAGAATGGCCGTGTAGCATCGACTCTGGAATCCGCGTCAAAAAATTCGGTGTGGACGCACGCAGTTTACCTGCGAAATTGGCTGGTGATGGCGTTACCTGTATTTCCCGTTTTGGTGCCCCGTTTTCGGTGAAGTTGGTCTCTTTGTCAGTAGTATGCCTACCGATGCAGGCCAACTTAAATAAGACGTGAGTGTACCTTTGATAAGTTACCTTTTGTAAATGATTCACAAGAAGGTTCTCTAGCTTGTTCTGTTGCTTTGCCGAAAATAAAATCAGAATGGCTATAGAGCCACGGTTCTCTATATGCCGTTAAATGTCGACTTCACGAAGTGCGTGGTGATGGCTACTTTGTAAAATCGGAAATATGTAGTCAAACCGATAAACATACGAACGTTCGAAGTGAATTAAAAGTTCTGTTTCCGAGCCAAAAAAGGAAGTTCCGTTTCCTTGAATGTTCTCGGTCGACAGTGGCATACGCACGTCCCATAGTTCGCAGTGTCATTTTCAAAATTTCTCAGACTACTGGGCTTGCTATAAACCTATGTAGCTAGGGGTTGAAGTTTTCTATTTAAACCGAAAACCATCGATAAATATACGCCGAAATATTTTTTTTTAAATACGGTTTTAACCGAAAAAAAAGGCCATTATTTCTGGCATGCATGTCGCAGGAGATCGAATTTTGACTGCACTGACTTAGAAAACCTAATTCGGATGGATTCGCATTTTGACAGAGAATGCGATATCATGACGGATATAGTAAACGTACACTACCATCATTTGAGAAAAATTTATAATGAAAGCGTTTAAATGATAAACAGCTGTAGGCAGACATGACCTACCCTGGCTTGCATGATATGTTCGAATTGCGCTCTGAAATCTGGCAGCAGAAACAACTCATCGCTGGATATACATAGCTAAGAAGTCGACTAAGTCATCATTAAGTTCTTTACACAGGATTAGCCCCTGCGCTTATCATCAAGTACTGATTGAGGCTATTTAAATTAAGAGAAAATAAAGATCCTTCCTTGAGCCTCTAATGTAGCGATTATAAGATGACTAAACTGGCCCTGATACACCCGAATGTGCGAATAAATGAGAAGAAAATACTACCAGCGATCCCACATCCGGGATCCTGGCGAGACTGCCCCGATATCCCCTGGTGATGTATGGGGAGGTTGCAGGGAAAAACGTTGCTGTCATGAGGCACACGGAGAACAATAGAAGCCTCCACCAATCAAACGGGCCCGTTTGCTTTGTTTCCTTTCATTTGAAGCAGGATGATAACGGTATTAATTTACTTCAACCAAAATGCCTGTCACCGCCGTAATTCGCCTCAGCTCTCAAGTCACCTCATGGGTCAATTTTTCGCTTTTGGACTAAAACCTGCAGTAAATTCGGCGCACAATTTTCAGCCAGTATCAGAGCGTCGCAACTGGCGGAGTTGTCCACACTAAGAAAAAAGAAGGGAGTAAAAGGGGGCGAGTGGTTGGTTCTTTTGGGGACTAAGTGATTTTCCCACAACCATTAGTACTTTTCGGGACTAAGTGCGGAGGGTCTAACTGTCGGCTCGCAAGGATAAGCTGTTCCCTATAGGAGCAACCATTTAAAGAAAAAATGCAAACAAAGCATCGACATCTGGAGTAATTTAGAGCGGAAAGTTTCCGACAACACTGGTCACATATGTCACAACACACTCCAATTATAGGAAGATTGGAACCCATGACCATCCGCCGCCGCGGTGGCTCAGCGGTTATGGTGCTCGGCTGCTGACCCGAAAGACGCGGGTTCGATCCCGGCCGCGGCGGCTGGAATTTCTTTGGAGGAGAAATTCTAGAGGCCCGTGTACTGTGCGATGTCAGTGCACGTTAAAGAACCCCAGGTGGTCGAAATTTCCGGAGCCCTTCACTACGGCGTCTCTCATAGCCTCAGTCGCTTTGGGACGTTAAACCCCATAAACCAAACCAAACCAAACCATGACCATCCGATTGCGAATCGCGAGCCCGGATATTACCAGGCCACCACTCAAGATGGCACAGAACAGGAAATAAGCACGTAAAAGGATTGGGTTTACCGCTCGCAGTTTTCTCAACCGTATCGCTGTTTAGAGAAAAAACATGGTGATTTTGCTGTCGTATGCTTTTGCAGCAGGCTGCAGTAAGCCTTAAAGCGTACGAACAACGGTTACATTATTACTGTTATCAGTGGCTCTTTATTAAATAAATAAAAATGGAAAAAAAAGATGTTGCTTGCCACGGCATCTGCTATCGAAACCTGAAGCACCTGAGCTGCGGCTAGCGTGACAAAAAAGGGCAGGGAGAGGGAAAGAAAGGGAGAAGCGATAGAATGAAGTTTTTCTTTTTTTTTTAGGTTTAACGTCCCAAAGCGACTAAGGCTATGAGAGACGCCGTAGTGGAGGAGGGCTCCGGAAATTTCGACCACCTGGGGTTTTTTAACGTGCACTGACATCGCACAGCACACGGGCCTCTAGAATTTCTCCTCCAAAGAAATTCCAGCCGCCGCGGCCGGGATCGAACCCGCGTCTTTTGGGTCAGCAGCCGAGCACCATAGCCACTGAGCCACCGCGGCGGCCGATAGAAAGAAGTGGCGAACCATGTATCGTATACTCGTATACTATCCACAAATCGTTGTTTTGCAGCGAAAGCTACATAACTGTAGCTGGGACGCATTTCACCGTGAGCCTCCGAACGACCTTGAGATAATTCATGGCTAGTGTTGCTATACACATATACCTGACCATACGTGGGCCACTTTTGACCTTGAACTTCGACCGTGACCTTCCACACTGACCTTTGACCTTGACAATTGACCTCGAACTTTGATCTTGAACTTTAACATTGAATTTTGACCTTGCTAGTTGTCGGCAGAGGCAGTAAGAAAGCCACATGGTAATCACGTTGTGTCGCGTGATCAATAGACCTTTCCACAAATTGCAGCGCCGCGCCATCCCCTAGCGGATCTGCGCAAAGCATGATGGGAGAAAGGAGCGGTTGCCGCCCGCGTCGTCTGCTGTCAAGCGTGTTGCTGTGTTGTGCCGCCGTGTTCAGGCGTTGTGCGTCTTCTCGTGCGCGTTGTAAATGTTGCAGCGCACTGCTGTGGTGGTTATCTCTTAGTCTTTCTGCAATTATGTGGGGATTTTTTTAGACATTCGACATGTCTGCAGATTAGAATCGCGGTGGCGGTCAAAGGTGCTGCGTGCCCGGCTGTAGTAACAACACGAGAAAGGACATCAACATTTCATACCACGTATTCCCCAAGAACAAGAAGCTGAAGCTAGAATGGGTGCGCAGAATAAATCGGTAAGGTTCGCAAGGGCGATTTACCCTGTGGAAGCCTTCGAAACACCACAAAATATACGGTACGCATTTCAACCCTAGCGGGCGCAAGGGATACATGGATCGTCTCTCCACGATCTTCCACACCGAGTGTATGCGGAACGGACGCCTGCTGTGATTACGCAGAGCAATGGGCACATGCGAATCTCCAACTTCGGCTGGTGACCGGGGCAGAGGGCGTCGCCGCGACTAGGTACGGCGGAAGCCACAACCGGCAGCCTGAAGGCCGCCCGCAATGCTGCTGCATAATTTTCGTTTTTTTTTTTTTTTTGGGGGGGGGGGGGGGGGGGGGGGCTTTTATGAATAAAGTTATTCACCACCACCATGGGCACATGAGCGGCGAGGGCTCTGTGTATACATGCATTGGGAGAACGCCGGTCTGCGTCTGCTGGTGCTCGGCTGGTGATCCGTGGCCGCGGAACGCAACATCCGACTGTGTCACGCTTACTGTGTCAACCCACTGTGTCATGTTTAGCAAATAGCTCGTGTTCTGTCTAAGGGAGTGCTTGAAGATTATATATTACAGCAGTGAACATTTACCGCGTCAGCATGAAATTTCCCCAGGAGTGCGCCGATGAGGACAACTGCACTGCAAACCGAAAAACACCCGGATAGGAGTAAATGGCTCATCGCGTAGCGCACTCCCGAAAAGGGGTTTTTATACTCCTCAGAATAGGAGTATATCGTCTACTCCTCTGCTTGAAGGGATACTTTCGGAGTGCTAGAAGGAGTAAAGTGTTACCGCTCTGCAGACGGGAGTTTATTTAGGAGTAAAGTTGTGATCACAAAGGAGTTAGCATGGCAATTAATAGAAGTATTATATACTCCTTTGCAGCTACTTTTATAGTACATTTCAGGAGTACGTGCCTGTTCCTTTTAAGTAGTTTTGACAGGAAATTTTTGGATAAATATTTCTTACTATAGGGTTAAATTTATGATTCCCAGATGAGTATATTACTTCACTTGATGCGGAAGCCGATTTGAAATAAAGTATTCGTATGGAAGGCTCATTTTAGAGCTTGATATTCCAGGATAAATGCGTCGATGAACTTACAGTGATTTATTTCAAACAATATTTTATTGGGTACAAAACATTTGAGACATGTGTTCGGCAGCTTGCTTTCGACGGTTACAGAGAACCAACGTCTTGGCCCCTGTAGAAAAGAAGAGTGCCTTAACCCACGCTGTCTTTGGGTACATAATTTAAATACCCAAAGGAATGAAAATAGAGATGCCACACTTGAAAGCAAGGAGGGAACCTTGAAATGCTTCGCTGTCAACATACAGGCTCCTTCTGAAAGAAAGATTAGAAAAACAAATGCATCAGTGGAATTGCACCTCTAAGCTTGAAGTATGACGTGCTTCAAGTGTAGAAGTCAACGTCCCAAAGCCGTGCAGAGTGCACTTTTCAATAAAGTAGGTATTATTGAAGTTTAAACGTTTTTCATGACAAAAGATTAGCTAGCAGAACATAGTAGGTAATCAACTTGCTAATACATACCTGTACGCTGTCGGATGACAGCGGCTAAACGCGGTTTTCAGGGAATCACAAATTCCAGAGAGCCGCTTTCGTAAACGTTAAGGCAATACGGCGAATGGGAAGCAGCATCGATAGGGAACATTTTTTCCGCAAAGCATAAAACTGAAAAAAATAAAATGGTCTTACTGAGGCACTTGCGCATTCGCGCTGCCTTTGGCTGCGTTCCTGCACCGAAAGAGGCCTCGAGATATAATTTTTTTTTACTTGTCAGAGGTTCCTCATGCTTTTCAGGCACCATATCAGAAGCAATTACTGAAATCAAAACATGCAAACTAAAGACAGCGCTTTGCATACACGCAGCGGAAGCTTACATGCAATTTCCTTGATGGGAGAGCCCGCAGCTACACATTTTCAGGACGTCCTCATTCTGTGTATAGGCCAAAGGCAGGGCAAGGGTGACTGACATAGCAGGCATTGTTAGGAATAGAAAGCTACCACCAGACCCACCCTCCCGCCGCCACCTGTCTTCTGTTAAGCTTTGCCCTCACATTCGTGGCCAGGGTTCAAAAGAAAACATTCTACACAGGTCTATGGCTGGGAAAGGAATATACTTTCGGGAAAGAACGCCAACCAGAAAAAAAAAACATGTTTGGGAATCTTCTTGGTTCTTTCAGCAGGTGTGACTGCGAGTGAGTCACAGCTTGCCTTTTTTAAGCCTTCGGTTAGTCATCCGCCGGGTCACTGATCGTAGACAGTTGATGCAAGGATAGTTCCCTCGAAGTCAGTCTTGTCAACCCGCGCTTCATTCCTTGTTCATTTGTTTGGCATCCGCTTTGTGCTGCTTCAGTTTTTCTGGGAAATGCTTGCTTTCGCCAATGTACTACGTCCAGCACGAGCAGGGGATCTCGTACACTGGCGTAAGCTTTATTCTTTTTCTTTCGCTGCATTCCTGCGATCAGCAGTCTGAACCGGAACGCTTGCCTCCACGAGTTTCACATAATGGAATGTGTTCGGAAACTGCACGCGAAGTGGAAACTTCTTTTAACATTTTTCAAATGCGAAGAGCTTACAAGATACCACATTTTGGAACTAGACGCCTAACCATCCAGAAAAGGCAGCGTTCAGTATGGTTGAAACCTCATGTCCGCTGCCGAAAATCGCTGCAACGTTAAGATGCCACCAACTCGGAAAATGTAACAGTTTAGCTAATCTCCGTGAGCGCTAAGGCGTCGCCATGTCCTGTGCTATGACTGAAAAGAATAAAATCGCTTGCATTGTTTGCATAACAAGGCCCTCTTAAAACACAGGAAAGGAAGCAACCGATTAGGGCACGGTTCTCAGCACTGTTCGTAATAACGTGACAAAAATTCACAGACCCCAAGGCTGTGCATTTTCACCTGTCATTGCCTGTACAGCTTTTCCATATTCATGGGGCGTGAACGCATGAAGAAAATTTGGTCCCTAGAAGAACTGACCGTACTTCCAGCTGTACATGTTAGCGTAACAGCCACGACTGCAGTGCCACACTCTTTTTTTCAGCCGCATGCAACAACAAATTTCTCAGATACTTACTTCATGCCTGCTGTGTGAGTTGGCTCCACCGGACCACAATGAAGCCTTTGCTGTTTTGCTGTTCTCGTTAAGCCTTTCATCTCGGCGCACCCGTGGTTCACAGCAAGTCTACGCACACTGAAAAGGGAGCGGCGTTAAGTGCATGCGCGTCTATGGCATCAAAGGAGAGTTTAATACTGCTTACCAGAACACACGACGATGATAATCCGGTCTTTAGTATTCTTGCAATACAGCGAAAGAACGAGGGGCCGACGATGTCGAGAAAACTGGTGCGTCACACACACATCGCCATGTCGGCGCGGCGAAACGGCAACAGCCAACACTTGTATGCTGCGTAGACAATGAATGACTAGCCGCTGCTTCTGCACATATTGCTGGCTTGAGTGAGACGTTCATTGCAGCACGTTGCTGCTAAGGTCGATGATGTCCAGTCTTACGTCACGACAAGAGCGCGCAAAGGAGCGGGTGGCAAACTGGCGGCTTCGGGGAGGTCGACGCGTCACACACCGCCATGTTGGCTCGGCTGAGCTCGGCTGGCTAAGCCTCTCGCAGACTGCCGTCGCAGGCGATGCAACACCAAGCGTTCTCCGAATACACTGGGGGCTTCACAGGCACTGTCTGTGGCGCACATTGGTGCGCGAGGTTGCGGCGATCCGGTGTCTTGTAACATGACAAACGTGCGTGAAGCAGCAAAAGCACAGGCGAGCAGGCAGCGACGACAGAGCCGGCGTCGTCACCTGCAAGTGCAGCGAACCGGCAGCTGCCACTAGGCGGCGGGCAGACACTAAGGAGTGCATAAAGGGACTGAAGGAGTATTGAAGCCGACATACTCCTTCTTGGAAAAGTAGTAAAATCATGTAAATGCTTTATTTTACTCCTCGATTTCGCGACGGCAGTAAAAAAGGAGGATTTCCTCTCTTTTACTACTTAAAGTCGATTGCGCAATTTTCAATAAGGAGTTTAAAAGCGGACACTAGCCATTTATATTCCTATTTGGGCTTATTTGTGTTTACAGTGTGCACTCATACTGTTGTTTACATCGCTGCGTACGAACAGTTAGTACTCGTTTTTATGACATAAAACGCAATCGGCGCTTTAGTTCTATTAATCAACCTGTTTTCTTTTTTACCGGCTGTAGCCGTGCTTGTTTACGCAGTGCGATAATGTGTGGGAAGTGATGGTGCGATCGCACGCCTGAAACGCCGGTGCTGTTGACATCGCGCAGGACCGGCGCTTCTAGTTTTTTGTCCCGGCTTCCTCCGACGTGATCAGTACTTTATTTTAAACTACTTTATCCAGAAGTATGTTTGGCGACCGTTCGCTTTAACTGAAACGGCCTAACTTGTCATCCACAAGCTAGCGACGGCGACGACTGCTGCTGGCCGTAAAGCACGGCTCGGCAGTCTGGGTCACACCGGCGTTTCACGTTCATCATATGCGTGTCCAGCGATGTAAGCAATAATTAATTTCAGGTCACTATTGCCAAAACTACACTCGGTGACCATTTTCATTCGCTAAAGCTAGTGATTCGCTCATCACAACCGCCGCAATCACAGATCATATCCCACGGACCCGCTAGGCCTAGTCGTCGCGGAAGGGAAGGGAGTCGTCGTCGACTGAAATTAGTTTGGCAAGCGCTTATCGCTGGTGACTGTTCAGGTGTGCACATGTGAAATATGGCCGTTCGTTTCGCTCATTTAGAAGCGCGAACATATTTGCACCGCCGCCTCATCACCGTGCTTTCGCTCAGCCGCCGACAAGGCTGACCGTCCGCCGATCGGATTCGTCGGTGTCGTTGGCCTGAAAAACGTGTCCCACTGCAATCATATTATAGTAAACTAGATATTTCACTATAATCACATGCTGCTGTTGACCGCGATAGTGTCGTTGTCGGAGCAGTGTGACCACCGCCGTCGTCATCGTTGTACACTGAAAACGAGCTGAGGCTTTCGAATGCGCTTGGAAGGTTTCGTGTAGCACCGCGCGCGTCCGTCGAGTCCGAATGTCATTCCAGTTCTCGAATGTCAGTCGACTCAGATGTCATTCGAACGTTCCCGTGTAGCACAGGTATAAGAAACAGCGATGGCGACGAGATGGTAGAGGAAGGCTTTCCGGTGATCAGGCGCAGTCGGAGAGACGGAACGAAAAGACGCGAGAGCAGCGCCGCGGGCGCCGCGGCGCTCCGTTTTCCCAGAGTGCTTTGCGCGGCCGCTTGGTGGCGCGGCGGAATTTGTGGAAAGGTCTATTCACAGCTGGGACGTCAGGTACGGGGTATATATAAGCAGAGCTGTGCACTTGACTTAGACGCTATGGAGGAAGGAGAGAGCGCCGAGGAGCGCACGTATAGTGAACTACATCTTCAAACATTGCGGCAAGCCGCTTCTAGCTTTCGCCACGTGACACTCGATTCGGCAGAGTTGAACCGCGGTCTAACTTTGTTTCTGTTTTTTTGCGCATAAGATGGTCTTATTTTTGGTAAATGGGAGCGGCACATAACGGGCTGTTGAAAATAAATATGGAAGCTCTTGGTTCACTCCGCTTTCAGTGCGAAAGCACTACTTCACACGGTTGCAACAAAAACGTTGTGTGGCTCGAGCTTGGGAGTAACTCGGGTAAGCTCGGGACAGTTCGGAGGAGCGTCATGCAAGCTGCAGCCAATGGGAGGAAGCTCGGGAAAGTTCGGAGGAGCGTCGCGGTATCATCATCGCCAGCTTGACTACGGCCACTGCAGGGCAAAGGCCTCTCCCATGTCTCTCCAATTAACCCTGTCCTTGGCCAGTTGCATTCACCGTATCCCCGCAAACTACTTGATCTCATCCGCCCACCTAACTTTCTGCGCCCCCTGCTACGCTTGCCTTCTCTTCGAATCCACTCCGCTACCCTTAAGGACCAACTATAGCCAATTGGAGAGTGACCTTGACCAACCTAGAGAAATAAACATTGCCGCGCCTGGGTTTCGAGACCGCGGCGGTGCGAACAGATCAGCTTCGCTGGCCACTGTAACAGAGCCCTACGCTATCGCCGCAGCCGATCGCACCTAGCGTCAACCTGCAACACACATGATGATGATGATGTCCTCGGGCTGAATGGCACATACCCACGGCGGGGGACATTCGCGCTGTGCATTGCACGTCGTCTTCTTCATCAACTTTCATCTTAGGCGAAGCAAAACCATTTGCTAACAGGCTAAACACATGCTCTCGCACATCTGGTCGGTTTAACTATACGTTAAAATCCTATCATTTTATTGTTACTAGCGGGCAGCGGCTACGGGGAATCGACTGTTAGCTACTCACCGTTGAGCTAAGCGTCACCAATGCTTACACAACAAGCACATATTTAAACGGAGGGGGGAGGCGGTCCGGGCACCCCCCCCCCCCCCCCAACCAACCGTTCGAAAATTACCTTGGGACCCTCCCGAAAAAAAAAAAAATCCTGGCTACCTGCCTGTTACACCGCATCCCAAAGCTCGTAAGCAGACGGCAAAGAAATGAAATTATGAACACTTGCTTAACTCTACAACTCACACTGACATGCATTGAAGCGTGTAGTACATATGTACTTTCTCAGCAGCCGCTCGCTTCGGTTCCACAAAGCCTTTTCACTCCTGAGGAGTCTATCCGCTTCGGCACGGACAGCGGTGCTCTCGCTAGCCTTAGACATACTGCGCTTCGAAAAATCCAGTATTGCAGTCTAGGTCTTCTCGTGCGATTTTCGAGTGCGGCTATGCTGCGGTTCGTCCCCCCGTCAGTCGCTTTCTCACCAGTTAGTCCACTGAATTCGCGCACGGCACGCATTTGTGCCGAGAGCCATGCCGAGTGAAAATTCGGGAACTGCAGGTTATGACGACTTAAGTAGTCTTTGTTCCCGCACTAGGACGTTTTTTTTTTCTTAGACTATTGGAGCTGGCAAGATATGCGAGCTCTCCGCATAGGCTGCAACCACTCGTATACTGGAATAACCGCGGTGATTCGGTGGCATTGGCGTTGGAATGCTGATCCCAAAGCGCCCGGAGCGAATCCCGGCCGCAGCGGCCGCATTTCGACGGAGAGAGGCGAACTGTAAAAGACGGCCCCAGTGTGCTGTGCGATGTGACTGCACCCTTAAACAACCCCATGTGGTCGAAATTAATCCGGATCCCATCATTACGGAGTCCTTCATAGCCCTCGGTGCATGTGTGTGTGCCGTATGGACAAAGCGTATAAAGTGAAATCAAAACCGTGGTGAGCGCGAGACACGGGCAACGTTGAAAGCGAAGCTACTTGACACGGCCAGTGATCAACCAGTGGCAGCGATTTGAGAAGTTTGAAAACCAGTCGCTAGGAATAGGGAAGCGCACCTGAAGTTTGCTTCCACTGCACCAGCGCCACTTCTCCCCTGCCGGTCATTTTGGCGTTGCTGTCCGGGCACGTCGCCGGCGGAGCGCATTGAGCCAGCAGCCTGTCGGCTGGTACGCGCGTGCTGCTCGCGCAGCTGGCACTCTCTCTTTCATTGTGAGCACGTGCCGTCCTGCTCGCGGGCGCTCAAAAGTGGTGTTGCCGCTCGCTGTGAATTCCGCGGCGTTCTAAGAGTGGAGAAACTGGTTGTGTGTGCGGCTGTCACAATAGTTCTCTGAACATCAACGGCCAAGGAATGCCCGTGTAAATCTACAGATTTCCTGGTGATGTCCTACATTCTTGGGAAAAAAATTTAATATTGGAAAATTGTAACGTACAGTAACGGAAATATTGAAGGTAATGGTCCACCCTTTCTATATGCAGCAAAATCTTAAATATTTTTCATCGCTCGTATCGAGCAGTTGACGATAGGAAAAACGTTAATACGAAAAAAAAAATGCAAGCCTATCGATGGGAGATTGCTATAGTCAAATCTTCCAGTATATGAAAAAAAAATGTGGTCATACATTTTTTACTATTCAAAAATGTTTTTGTCCGGAATTGTTGCGTATGAAATGGATCAGAACGAGAAACGGCAGGCCTCGATAACTGCTATGGGCAGGGTGAAGTAAGCTTTTTCCTGTTACTAAACACGTTTGGTATGTCGCACGCGTAATATTATTTCTGCGTAGTTTTTGCTGTAATTCACTAAGCATGCAGTGTTTAGTAAAGCTCGCGCTAACGAAACTCATTTTTTTTACCGTTTTTTATTTTGGAGACTGACTGCAGCTAGCGGCATTATGCAGACGCGTGTGAGGCAAGGTCAGTGATCGCCTGAATGTTCCGACTTGTGACGCCGGGCTCAATTTTCGAAGTTGCTTTACATGTAAAAAATTTCAAGACATAAAAATAATCGAAATGTTTGCTTGCACATGAATGAGCGTTTGCATATGAGCGATGGCTCTGCAAATAATTGTTTTGGGAATGCGCGTGCGCTGTAATCGGAATTAAAATAAATATACGAACCGCTTATCTCCGTTGTAGCGATTGACAAACTAGAGCATTTTTTCTCTTAGCCGTATATAGCAAGCAGCTGGTAGGCGCATTTCATGCGTGTTTTCGTTTTTCTCCTCAGCCTCGCGTGTCGCCTTAAGGGCACTTTATTTTAAGTTAAAATAAAAATTATTTCCATCATTATTCATCGAAACACGTAACAAAATCATTATTATTTGGCCAACAAACCTGCATGCACCGAAGTGCTCAGTCACCCAACGAAATTAAGCATCTTGCGAAGATGGCCGTGCCAAAAAAAAATGGTATTTACCTCGAATTCCACGTCTTAAATGATCTCGTCATTTACTTGCGATACACATTTCGCCGTTACGGTACCGGCTTTTTCGTCAACAATCTGCTTCACGTAGTGAGCCTGATCCACTAGCAGTTCTTTTTTCAAGTTCGCAGCGAAAAAAAAAATTCACTGTCCACTATTTCTTTTAACCTACATCTCAGAGCGTACTGCTGCGACCGAAAGAAGTGCGAACAGCGGAGTGCCTAGGCTCTCCGCTGTTGGAATTTATTTTCGTCACGCTTATACTTGGCTCGCAACACAAATACGCTAGAGACATCCGTGATACAATAATGTACCACTCTAGCGTCTTTTTGTTACTACCGAGATAAAAACGCATTGAAGATAAATTCCGACTGCGCAGCGCGTGGGCGCCGTGCTGTTCGCATTTTTTTCTAGCGCCCCTGTACATTTTGCCAATAGGGGACCGCAGCTTCGCAGGGGGGCGCTGCGGACGCCACTGAAAAGCGCCCTCTCCGGGCGACTCCGCACTTTTGTCCGGGCAAACCGGTCTCCCTCCCATTGAGTAGCTGGGCGAGCAACGCGCTTTCTCCTGAAAAAAAGCCAGTTCTGCACGTACTTTGCACGTGTTGGCCAGCCTGCAAATCTCTTTGTGCAGACGCGAGCTTTTTCCCTCGTGCTTGAACGCTGACGAGCTTCAGAGGATTAGCAAAATGTACAGGGGCGCTAGAAAAAAATGCGGACAGCACGGCGCCCACGCGCTGCGCAATCGGAATTTATCTTCAATGCGTTTTTATCTCGGTAGTAACAAAAAGACGCTAGAGTGGTAGATTATTGTATCACAGATGTCTCTAGTGTATTTGTGTATTATAAAATTCAACAGCGGAGCGCCTAGGCACTGCGCTGTTCGCATTTCTTTCTGTCGCGGCAGTACGCTCTGAGATGTAGGTTAAAAGAAATAGTGGACAGTAATTTTTTTTTTTCGCTGCGCAAACTTGAAAAATGAACTGCTAGTGGATCAGGCCCACTACGTGAAGCAGATTGTTGACGAAAAAGCCGGTACCGTAACGGCGAAATGTGTATCGCAAGTAAATGACGAGGTCATTTAAGACGTGGTATTTGAGGTAAATACCATTTTTTTTTTGGCGCGGCCATCTTCGCAAGATGCTTAATTTCGTTGGGTGGCTGAGCAGTTAGGTGCATGCAGGTTTGTTGGCCAAATAATAAGGATTTTGTTACGTGTTTCGCTGAATAATAATGGAGATAATTTTTATTTTAACTTAAAATAAAGTGGCCTTAAAACGACACGCGAGGCAGAGGAGAAAAACGAAAACACTCACGAAAAGCGCCTACCAGCTTCTTGCTATGTACGGCAAAGAGAAAAAATGCTCTAGTTTGGTCAATCGCTACAACGAAGATAAGCGGTTGGTATATTTATTTTAATGCCGATTACAGCGCACGCGCATCCCCAAAACAATTTATTTGCAGAGCCATCGCTCATATGCAAACGCTCATTCATGTGCAAGCAAACATTTTGATTATTTTTGTTTTTAGAAATTTTGTACATGTAAAGCAGCTTCGAAAATTGAGCCAGGCGTCACAAGTCGGAACATTGAGGCGATCACTGACCTTGCCTCACACGCGTCTGCATAATGCCGCTAGCTGTGGTCAGTCTCCAAAATAAAAAATGGCAAAAGAAATGAGTTTCGTTAGCGCGAGCTTTACTAAACACTGCATGCTTAGTGAATTACAGCCAAAACTGCTCAGAAATAATATTACGCGTGCAACATGCCAAACGTGTTTAGCAACAGGAAAAAGCTTACTTCACCCTGCCCACAGCAGTTATCGAGGCCTGCCGTTTCTCGTTCTCATCCACTTCATACCCAACAATTCCGGACAAAAACATTTTTTAGTAGGAACAAGTGTATGAACGCATTTTTTTTTTTCATATACTGGAAGATTTCACTATAGCAATCGCCCATCGATAGGCTTGCATTTTTTTTTTCGTATTAGCGTTTTTCCTATCGTCAACTGCTCGATACGAGCGATGAAAAATATTTAAGATTTTGCTGCATATAGAAAGGGTGGACCATTACCTTCAATATTTCTGTTACTGTACGTTACAATTTTCCAATATTAAATTTTTTTTTTCCCAAGAATGTAGGACATGTCCAGGAAATCTGTAGAATTCCACGGGCAGTCCTTGGCCGTCGATGTTCAGAGAACTATTGTGACAGCCCCAGACACAACAAGTTTCTCCACTCTTAGAACGTCGCGGAATTCACAGCGAGCGGCAACAACACTTTTGTGCGCCCGCGAGCAGGTCGGCGCGTACTCACAATGAAAGAGAGAGTGTCAGCGGCGCGAGCAGCACGCGCGTACCAGTCGACAGGCTGCTGGCTCAATGCGCTCCGCCCGCGACGTGCCCGGACAGGAACGCCAAAATGACCGGCAGGGGAGAAGTGGCGCTGGTGCAGTGGGAGCAAACTTCAGGTGCGCTTCCCTATCCTCTGAAGCTCGCCAGCGTTCAAGCACGAGGGAAAAAGCTCGGGACTGCACAAAGAGATTTGCACGCTGGCCAACACGTGCAAAGTACGTGCAGAACTGGCTTTTTTTCAGAGGAAAGCGCGCTGCTCGCGCAGCTACTCAATGGGAGGGGTGACCGGTTTGCCCGGACAAAAATACGGAGTCAGTCGGAGAGGGCGCTTTTCACTGGCGTCCGCAGCGCCCCCCTGCGAAGCTGCGGTCCCCTATACCCTTTACTAGCCCACCCGTTCACATGGCGTTCATCGCCTGCCCAGTCGGATCTTTCCCTTCTGCGCTGCTGCCACGTGCGTGCAGCGCGCAGGCAGACTGTGTCACCCTTGTGACGAGCGGCCGAGGGGTGCGCACCAGTGAAAGAAAACAGAAATCATACCGTATAGCCGACAGCTTTCGGGAAAAATGCTAGTTTTCACCTGGGTTTATAGGTCTATATCTTCGGATACAACGAATGCAATCCGCGTGAACGTCAGGTTCGTTATAACTGCTCTCGACTGTATTCTAATTCTCGACGCGCCGTCTTCGGCGCACCGTTAATAACGTCTGAGTACAAACCCGCGCTCCGGTCACTGCCGCCAGCGAAGAGTTAAACGAACGCGAGCAAACGGGAAAGTGTAGCACTTAATTTAAGTCGGCGTTATCGCGCAGCCAGCCAGCCCACGACCACCGTGCGCGGCGTGCAAATGTGCCGCGAGGACCGGCACGCATGTCGAGCTTTTCTTTTAGCCCCCTAATGTACGGCGCATCACGTACACAGTCTGGAACAAAAGTTTACGGGATACGTGCACTCGGGAAGCAATTTATTGCAGCGTTGCCTCGCGCTGAAACTGAATAGCAATGTCCTTGTTTATGCCCCGAAAAAGAACATCAAAGACCCGTCGCCTTGTACGAACCGCGCATTCCAGCATATTTATCGAAGCGAAGTCAGTTTAAGCTGCTCGAGATTCAGGAGGCCTGGTGTAAGATCCCCCACCGCAAGAGCTAAAACCGTATGCACTTAAGACGACCTAAAATTTCAACGGGAGACTCTGCCGCTTCAAAAACTGCAGAATAATTTCTAACGTCAGTATTTACTGGACGCAGCTGAGCACGTCCGCGCAATTTCAATGCTTTCAGGCGTATAGAAATTAATATCCTAGCCGCCGCGGTGGCTCAGCGGTTATGGTGCTCGGCTGCTGACCCGAAAGACGCGGGTTAGACCCCGGCCGCGGCGGTTGAATTTCTTTGGAGGAGAAATTCTAGAGGCCCGTGTACTGTGCGATGTCAGTGCACGTTGAAGATCCCCAGGTGGTCGAAATTTCCGGAGCCCTTCACTACGGTGTCTCTCATAGCCTTAGTCGCTTTGGGACGTTAAACCGCATAAACTAACTAGAAATTAATATCCTATTCTCAATTCTACAACAATGACATTTTCATCACTAAGTCTACCAGTTTCTTGCGTTCCTCCAATGCAGGGAACGAGTAACGACGAAATCCTGAACGTTTCCACGACATTGTCATAGCTCGCCATTACAGGGCTAAAGTCCCGACATAGTCGAGAGGATTTTCGTTAATTCGCAAGCATGCTCCCTTACCGTAAAAATTTGTTCTTTTTCTCTCTCTCTCTTTTTCGCTGCAGAGCGCAGATCCCATCTACCGTGCGCAGTTGCTATGGGCCGCAACGCCCGCGGCTACACGTGTCCGCGGGTGCAACGCAGGGGGCTCAATACCACTCGGCAAGTGCGGGTAGCAATTACATATCGCCGTGCCGCTGAACGGGACTAGGGCCACGCAGTGCTGCCAAGGGTACGGCCGCACATGTTTACGCGTTCGGCACCGAGCGTAGCTGCAGGTTGCGAGATTCTCATCGTACACTGCGCCTTTTCCCTCAGATCTCGCGACACGGCCAAGGCAACATATCAGCGGGCGATCTATCTTCTCGTGAGCACGCCGACAGGATTCCGAGGCTTCGAGGGGGGAAAAAAAAAGAGAGAGACTGAACAGAAGCCAGACAGACCCGCCTTTCCATTGATGATACCCTCGTCGCGCACTCGGCCGTGGCCTCCGCTGCGGTGCCCTTTTTTTGTGCGAGTGTGTAATTCAGCCTCTTTCGCCCAGTACAGAAGGCGTATACGCGGCGCGCCCGCGATCGGAGGCAGAAACCGCACGGTTCGCGGGGCTGGCCGCGAGGCGACGTCCCGAAAAGTCGGCGGCGGCAGCTCTTTTTCAACAGGTATCTATCGATTCCTGGAAGCCGACGACGCGTGTCGACGACTCCGCCCGACCGACTCGCCGATCGGCAGAAGACGACAACAACGCGAGGACAGCAGCGCGAAAACCGGTTGGCGGGGCAGACGACGACCGCAGCGGCTCGGGTGACGCAACGACGCCCCTGTGTACGGTCGGACATTCCACGCCGCCGCGGCACCCGGGGCGCATGAATGAGGCGCCAGAGACGAGGAGCGGGCCCGCACTAACGGCCGGGCAGCGCCTCCCTCCACCGGGCACCGCTCCCTCCCCTCGGCAACATGCAGGAACGAGTCTCTCGCACACGATTCAACGCTCAACAAAGAAAACATTTATTGCGACATCCTCGGGATGCTTCAGGAAATGCTGCTCTAATGCAATGCTGGTTAGCGTTGGAATCGCCAGCGCGACTTTGAAATGCCAAAGTATTCTAGCACCGAAAGCGAGACATCGGCTACACTGACTGCGATGCCACAGCAGCGAGAGAAACCAAACGCGACTAGCCTTTCGGCCTACACCTACAGCAAGCTCTGCACCGCGGCGCAGAACCCATTCCGGCGGAAGATGCAATCCGGAGGTCACGGTTCAGGCGGCGCGTTCAAATGTCGCAGGGCAGGGGCTCGTCGTAGACACCCTGGACCCTCTTGTTGGCCGGGTCGAAGGGCGCCTTCGGGTGGAAGGTGGCCTTGTACTTGCGGCCCAGGGACTCGAGCCAGTAGCTGCCCGAAGCCAGGTACTCGGGCGAGACGGGGCCTCCGTCGGGTCGCTTCACGTAGCCGTAGGCCAGACTCTTGCCCAAGGCAAAGCCGTACTCGCCGCGCCGAGTGAAGCCCACCACTTCGTCGTCGCGCCAGATCGCCTCCAGACCATGCAGTGGAATGTGCCTGCGTCACAAAACAAAGAAAAAAAGAAGAGATCACGTTGAAGGTCTAGCCATTCTTCACGGACAATTACGGTACAGAGCATAGAAGCCGTAAGAGCCAGTGCCATCAAGTGTCATTTTCGCTTGTGCTGCATGCTACTGAGAAGCCATGATCCCACTGCGTTCGAAAGACCACCGGCTGAGCACTGAAGGAGGTGTGAGGGATACTTTCACACAGGAATTCGGCAAGCTGGCCATTACAATCCACCAAATAGCATGGAAGGCTGGCAGCTTCGGGAAACAAGGTCTTTCCATTTTTACAGCGATAGCTATAATAGCTTAGTAAAAAAAGAGCCAAACATAGGGGGTACAACGGCGGAGCCAATGCAACACCACGCAGCGTCACGTGCCACACTGTGAAAAGGAGGAAAGCCTGGCGTGGCGATAGCGGAGGACACAGCGAAAGCCTGCGGAACGCGCGCACCAATTTTTCTCACTTCGCGATTCAAGCATCCACCTACAAAGTGAACCAGTTGTGCGCACTTCCTTTCCTCAAAACCAAGAGGGTGTTTACAGTGTTAAAGATTAGATAGTTAGTTCCCAGTCTAGCTTTGTTCGCTGTCGGGACCCTTTGCTGTATTTGAGGAAAGAACAGACGCATAACTGGCTCACTTTACCGGTGGCACCTAACCGTGCCTTGAGGGACAAAATTGCATACGCCAGCTGGAAGCAAGCTTTTAGTCGGCGTTCGTGTTTTTCTGACATGGCGCGGTTGAGGCGTCCACCGGCAAAGTGAGCCAGTATGCGTCTTTAATTTCTTCAAGTTCAGCGGGGGGTATATACTGCGAATAAGACTCTACGGCAACTAGACAGCCTAAATTGCTTCGTGCAAGCGGGCCCTATACTGTGCCGGGATGGAAAGACTGAAAGGACACTCCATGATGCAGAACAACGCTATGAATCAGGCATGCGTCTCTCGTCGTGCACAGCGCTTTCTAGCCGCGTCCTGCACTCTACCAGTACGAAGCGCCAGGTTTCATACCTTAACCTTCCCGTCTTTTTAAAAAAATGAACCACTATTACAGTGACCCTTGTTGTGATCGGAGGTCCAGCCAGCGGAGTCAGAGGAGCCAGGCAGGCGCCATCGAGGTACCTCGACCAAAGGCAGCTAATCCCCTTCGCCGGTGATGCTGAATGCGGTGCTTCTCCCGCACTGCGCTTTCCCGTGCACCGGCGGAGGCGACGGCGGAGCCAATCCATTGCCCGCGTCCCCCTGACCGGCCCGACAAAGCGGGGGTGGACACGGCTGATTCGTCCTTCCCTCCTGAAAAGTCTGCCGGTGCGAGCCGTCAGATTTCGTGTTTCCCACGGCAGGTTTTCCGCATGGCAGCCAACGACCCTTTGGGCCCGGTCAGCATGCGGGAAACCGCAGTCCGAGACTGCAAGGCGCCGAGATTCCTCCTTGCCTGTGCAGCCGCCGCGGTGGCTCAGTGGCTATGGTGCTCGGCTGCTGGCCCGAAAGACGCGGGTTCGATCCCGGCCGCGGCGGCTGAATTTCTTTGGAGGAGAAATTCGAGGCCCGTGTACTGTGCGATATCAGTGCACGTTAAAGAACCCCGGGTGGTCGAAATTTCCGGAGCCCTCCACTACGGTGTCTCTCATAGTCTTAGTCGCTTTGGGACGTTAAACCCCATAAACCAACCAACCAACCATCCTTGCCTGTGCGTGCTTCGGTGGGGTGTGCGCGAAGCGGAGCCTATGAAGAGGCTGGAGGCCCATTGGACGCTCGACCAGCTACCGGATTCCCTAGCTAGGTGCCTGGGGAATATAAGTGTGTCACAGCGCTTCTTTTCTGACTCTTGGTCTCCTTGTTATGTTGTAAATATGTAAAATAAATCTTCAAGTTAGCTAATTCTCCTGAAGGCTTCCCTCCGTAGTCTGCCCACTTCATCCTCATGCGGTGGAGACCTCGGTCCCGATCCCCAAGCCCGTCACCCTGTAGGTTCGCCGAGACAATGAATGACTCGTTGGGTCGGCTTGAGTGCCAAGATGGAATGCGCGCAAAATGTTCGTCAATCAGTAAAATGCTCAAAGAAAGGAGGTAGATACATGAATATCTTTCCTGCATCCGCCATTAAAGGGTCCAATTCTCCCCTCCCCTCTTCTCCCGCACCATCTTTTCCCATGCACGAAAATTCACACAGCTATTTTTATATTTTACTGCAAACGGGAAAGGAGCAGCTTATAGTCGCCTCGACTTTCGAGACACAAAATGAAGTAGCAGACCAACTTCTGTGCGCTTCTGTACACCGCATTTAGATTTCTATAGGATTATGTCATATTGCGAGAGGTATGCGCCCATGCAGACGAGTAAGCGCGAGATGCCACTTGGGGGAATCCGACTCGGGTCCGCACACAAACCACCTCGGGCTCACAAGATGACTGCTGCTCGTTATTCGCCCCAGTGGCCACGGTATCCGTGCATCGGCACAGCAGGACGTACGAGCACAACGGCAATTAGTGGCAGCACTGCGAAAACATGAACCGTGTTGCAGCACTTCAGGACTCCTGCTCACACACTCAGTCCGCTTTCCGAACGTCGTAATCGAAAGGCTGTCTGCTGAAACGGAAGAAAAACGAAAGAAAACGGAAGAGCTCGCATTCAAAAATTACGTGGGAAAATAAAAAGGGGGATCACGAAAGAAGGACGCATCCGCAGCAGGCAAAAAATTGCAGGGTTATTTCCCATATATGCAGAAGGTCATTGGCTATACTTTACATTCATACATATTCTTGGGAGTCGTCATACCCCTCCTGGCGCAGTGGTGCAGCAGCACAGCGATGCGCCACTGCCCTGCGATGGCAGGTTCTCCCAGCGGTGGGCCTTATGCGGTCCAGGTCATTAGCGACCAATCATTAATTTAACTGCCACCTGCCACAGTGGGCAGTTTGCTCCCAATCCGGTGGGCAGTTTGTGATGACGCCTCAAGGTCACGTGACCTAGGTGGCCCACCTGCCTCCTAGGTTGCTCTCTGGGCACCACCTGCCAGAGCCATTCTCGCTATTTCTCTCTCTCAACGACGACGCCGACAACGACGACATCGGATTTTCTGGAGAACGGGGCCTTTAACGCTACCGCGTTAAAATGAACGCACACGCGCGCCCATCGATGACTTCTCAGGCCGACCTCCCCACGACAGCTAAGCCTAACAGGATTAGTGGCGCACATTTATTTTGTTAGTATCTCACAGGCCCCCGAAGAGCATTGAGTGAGGGGAGCATATAAAAAAAAAGAGATGTGCAGAAATAATAACGAACAAGTTTTCTGAGCGCGCAAGGCGCACGCACAAGTTCTGAGCTCAAGCTAGCTGCGCATCGCGACCAGGTGATGACGAAGCGAGGCAGAACAGTAAATACAGAAAAAAAAGAGAAAAAAACAGAACTTTTTCGGCCGCTCTAAAGTGTGAGCACATACGTAGCACTCGCACCTCCCAATGCCGCACGGCATGATGATGAAACAGTTTTCACAGCACGAGGCAACGTTTGCCCCTCCAGACAGCACCGCTTATGCTGCACTCAGCACAGTAAAACTGGTCACATGTCGACAGCGCGATATTGTAGTGTAACGCCGAACATGAGCCAATCTCTTCCTTTACGTCAGGCGGCTTCCTTTACGTCAGAAGCGTAGCTTGTCGGGCCAGTTGGTGCATGGTATGCAGAAAACCAGCGGAAAGGACGCGTTCACAAGCAGGAGAAGTACACACGACAACGCTGGACAGGACAAGTACATACACACGTCCAGCGTTGTCCTATGTACTTCTCCTGTTTGTGAACGCGTCCTTTCCGCTGGTTTTCCGCTTACCATGCACCAACTGGCCCGACAAGCTACGCTGCCTCGCGGAGTGTCGCCAGGTCCCTTCCGTCGCGCGGCGTCACTTAGGCCGTCTTTCGCGCTCATCGGCAGCCAGCATTGTCCAGAAAAGTGAGGCTTTTCACGCCGGCCCCGCGGTGGTGCTTGCACAGTCCGCCTCGGCTGCTTCCAGATGTGCACCAACCTGATGCGGACGGAGTGATGCGGAGTGAAGCGCGGACGAACGCGAACTGCGGGTGCGGCGCTGGGGCACCAGCGGCTGTCTGGGGCGCACAAAGGCATCCTTCCTATCACAACGACGATCAACTCGAGGGCAGACTTTAGTTGGCGGCCTTTCGAAGTCAGGCTCTACCCGAGCCCACCGCAACGAGCAAGGTCGCTTCTCGAGCGTGAAACGGCACGCGTTCGCATCGCGGTCGCCGTCCACACGTGCGGGGAAAAAAAGAGGGTGGGGTGAGGGGGGAGCCAGATAATCCGTTTATTCGGCGCCAAGTTCACTGCTGGGCGCTGCAACGCTTGCGAATATGCTCTATCGAAGACGCCGCGGTCCCTAAAGCGACAGAGAGGAAATAGTGGGCACCAGTGTTTCGGTTGCATGTTTTCTTCCGTGTTATCATGCGCAAGACATTAATTAGTATACCACGTGGTATTTGCCTACGAAAGACCAATAATTTATAATTTAGTTTTTTTCTCTCACGCAAAATCGGTTTTAACAGCCCAACGATGACTTCGAAATCAAAGCTAGCTAAATAGCTCACGTAGAGACATGAAAAAAAACTGCAATACAATCACTGCTTAGTCATTTTAATTTACTACAACGCATAAGCCAGCCTATCTAGGGAGTAGGTATAAATAAAAATGAATGAAACAGCAGCAAATGTACTGCATTTCTGTAATGCCTCACGTGATCTATACGGAAGTTGGACGTCACAAGCATCGTTCTACTGTTGAGACCGAAACAACATTAGAGAAGAAATTAAATTATTAATTATTTACCGGTCGTATGCGAACATCTAGTGGTGATCCATGCACACAAATGTCTTACGCATCGTAACAAAGAAAACACCAACCAAAATGTGGTGTCGATACTCTTTAACGCGTTAAAAGGCAACAAAGTCATTTTCGTCAAAAACCCGAGTTCACCAATTTCTAGATTTTTCGTTTACTACTGGGCTTACGAATGGTATATTCGGGAAGTATCGTTTTGATCTGCGTCTAACAAAGCGAGAGATTCACGCTTAATCGAGCGTCGGTGACGGAAGCGCACCGCTTCAAATCCGGGAAAACGAGAGCTCTGCGAACACAATAATTCAAAAGGCGCGCGCGGGACGCGATGTAGGCTTGGCGTGGCGCGCGCTGCTCTCGTTGGAAAAGTTCGCCCCCCGCTCTTGCTGATCCACATGTTCTCACGTTGCGAGAGCGCGGCGAGACACGTGCAGCGACAAAAAAAAAAAAAAAATGGGGGGGGGGGGGGGGGGGCAACACGGAATTTTAGAAAACGCGAGGCCTCACTGCCTAGGGAAAACGAAACTTTAGCTACAGCTTTGGTGTAAACGAAAGCTAGTGACCAAATAATTTTTTCCCTCGCCACTACGTTTATTCGTCATTGTCATAGCCGCTACGAATGCGTATCACTTCATTTTAAAAACTTCTATCAACAAAAAAGAAGGCTCTCGAGGCATTCGACAAACGGAAACCGGCATCGCTTCTCTAAGCCCAGATGCCCGATATTGGGCAAGTGCTGTCACCGTGTTCGCCTGATTTTGGCCAGCAATAGCGACATGCCGCAGCCTTACCGGCGTGCGGCGCCGCCTCAGTGCCAGACCTCCTAAGCACCTCCCACTGTGGATGTCTACCTGACTCCTTCCGAATGAAAGAAAGCCCTTAAGAACCAAAGTGGGCCACGCGGAAGTATACGCGCCGCATGGTGACGACGCCGAAGAATAAACTTCGAGCGGATGCCGTTTCGTGAAGCTGACAGCCTCACAAACAACGATAGCTCCCTCTTTGCGCCCTACACGGAAGCATGAAAAGCTCGAGTACTCTGCTTCATTAGGTGCGCTCTCGTGCAGGACGGGAAGAAATGAAACAGCGGTATCTCTCGCTGCTCTGGAAGTGACCTTGGCTCAAAGAGCACAAACAAAGTGCAAGTTGGACATTCTTCGTAGCTCGCGAGCCCGGAGAAAACCGGGTAGGCATACTTGTCCCTATAGCATGAGCACAAACACTCATGTCGTCAAAAGCAGGTGAGAAGAAGAGGAAGCATAACGCTTGGAGGGGAGGGGGCGACCACTCCCTCTCCCTTCCCCTCGGATTTTCGCCGGGTTTAAAATGTTTAAGCTATATCGATCGTGAGATTTTTTTTTTATCATGAGCATTTTTATCCTCAGAAAAGGGGTCACGTGATGCGCACTGCTCATACTCCGAAAAGTTTGGTTTGGTTTATGGGGTTTAACGTCCCAAAGCGACCAAGGCTATGAGAGACGCCGTAGTGGAGGGCTCCGGAAATTTCGACCACCTGGGGTTCTTTTACGTGCACTGACATCGCACAGTACACGGGCCTCTAGAATTTCTCCTCCAAAGAAATTCCAGCCGCCGCGGCCGGGATCGAACTCGCGTCTTTTGGGTCAGCAGCCGAGCACCATAACCGCTGAGCCACCACGGCGGCATACTCCGAAAAGTGTCTGCCGTACTACGACGGCAGCGCACAGGGTAAGGACAACCTACTCCCCAAGTTTTATTCCCCTGGAATGGACGAAACTTCCGCACAGACAAGCCCCTCTCGCGCCCCGGGTGCTGGGAACAACGGGGGAAGGAGAAGAGAGTGCTCACTCGTCCAGCGTGAAGCAGGCGATGCGCTTGTGGAGGCCGGCAGCCTTCTGACGCTCCAGCGCCTGGCGGCCCAGAAAGTCCGTGTCCGACTTGAGCTTGCAGGTGAAGGCCAGGCCGGCCTCCAGCGGCGTGTCTTCCATGCGCAGGTCAGCGTGCCAGTGTTTGTAGCCTGCGCACGGAGAGAGAGAGAGAGCTCGCGTGCATCGGCCAACAACGGCACCGCGGGCAAGCACGTTTGGCGGCGGAAACTGGTGCGGCAGCCGGACCGCAAGGAGCTCCAGCCGCTTGGGCAGCCAGCGCAATTACATTCCAGGCCCCGGAAGAGTGCCGTCGACTTTCTGCGCAGGGACTAGGGAGGAAACACTCGCTCAGAAGGGAACCAAGCAGGCTACGCAGGCAGCAAAGCTTCCGTCTCATATACACGCGGAAACGGCTAGCCAATGAACAACCTGAACCACGAAATCTTTGAATAAACCGGCACAATGAAGACAGTGTTTTTCATAGGAAACTGTACGCGAAATTAATTTATTCTGTAGCTACACCCCCCCCCCCCCCCCCCCGCCACACACCCACACACACACCTCCTAACAGTACGACAAGCTCACATCGTTCATCGCGCATAGTGGAGCAATTCTTTTCACATCAAGTTTCACGGTTATAATTAAGCAAATCACAAATAAAAACAGGTCAGACAGAACAGAGCACCAGTTTTCAAATATTCCGAAGCTTTCTGTGGCGCAAAAAGACAGAGGTATACCTTTATTTGCGGTTCCTACCTGCCTACATGCAAGTGCGTCCTGCGTAAGTAGGATCGCACGTCAGAATACTTGGTCAACGATCCCCTTTCTCTCAGGTGAAGCGGCACAAACGGGAGAACAAATAGAGTTAGAGATATGCAACGACGCTGTTTTCATGTAGCCATGGATGCACTGCGATACCGCTAATGGAGGCACAACTTTACAAGTGCGTGCCACCCCGACGCATCGTTCGTGAACCATTCCACAGCTATTCACAATGTTCACAGCAGGCGTCCATCCAAGGGGGTGACGGGAAAAAAAAAAGTTTTTCTATCGATTCCGTGCTTGGAAAACTTATGCGAGACCCTACACACTTGACGCTGCTTGCATGCTGACTCTCGCTCCCACACATGGACACTAGTCTGGTGGTCTGATGGATAAACCGCAGAACGAGTTTGTTCGCGCGAGACTCGACTGAGCTACAAAGCGGATTTATTTTGACCAGACGGTCTCATACAGCTCCAATGGGATGCTGGCAGCAAGTACGCAGCTCACTGAGGTTACTAGCGTGATCCCTAGCATATGGAGGCGTCGCCAAGGGTGAGGTTAAGTATCACATCACACAAGGCCGTATTACATGATCCTTCCGACTCTTACAATACAACCGCCATGCCACTTGTTGGCTCAGAAACGACAGTCCCATATGATTCACCCGGCTTTGGACCCTTAGGGCCACTGCTGCTGCAAGGCGGAGTATTCCCGGTTGTGCGAACACCTCGGCGCAAAACATTTCGCATTTTGCGTGAGCAGGCCAAGCAGCTGTATTTCGATTAGCCGCGGTAGTCGAGGATAAACGCCGGGCGGTGAAATCTGCTCTTTCAATGGCGGCGACAGGCATCACCAGTCCGCAACTTTATACGACTCATTCTTTCCTCTGAGTATTTCTACGCCAAGAATTACACGGCTCGGTCTGCACACTGAGAACGCTACGCATTCATCTCATTCTTCTCCATGACTTCAGGAAGCAAGAAGGATGAGCGTACGCCGCTGACCACCGGTAGAGTTCCTGTATATGCTCCCGCAGGGAGCATATACGCTACCTTTGGTAGCATATACAGTAACTCTAACCACCGGTTGCTTGCAGTGCCCTCTTCCTGGCGTTTCTCCCTCCCCCTCTCTCAATGCCATATGGCGTTACGGTCTGTATGGTGTATGGCGTATGGGGGTTTAACGTCCCAAAGCAACTCGGGCTACGAGGGACGCCGTAGTGAAGGGCTCCGGAAATTTCGACCACCTGGGGTTCTTCAACGTGCACTGACAACGCACAGCACACGGGCCTCTATAATTTATCCTCATCGAATTCGACCGCGGCGGCCGAGATCGAACCCGTGTCTTTCGGGTCAGCAGCCGAGCGCCATAACCCCCGAGTCACCGCTACGGTCTGCAGACATTGCGACAGTCGGCATCCTCGCTGAAGCTGGCCGTTTCCATTTGCGGCTGTTACATTTGAACAGGTTGCGCACGTACTAATCGGACGTAGGCTGAACCCTGGCAGAAGAGTCTGCAACACTCGCAATTGCGTGCCCGTTCTCGTACGCGCACAAAAAGCGTCGCCGTGTCCACTGCAGCGATGAAAGCAAACTGAACGCGGAGGACGCCAAGAGGCGACGCCACCGTCGCCGAGCGTTCCCGTAGAGGCAGTGCCCCGCTTAGCGCAGTCGGCGGCGTCCCCAAGCTCGTGCCGGCGGCATCCGCGACACGGATGCGGGAACTCGGGCAGCGAGAAGCTCCTCCGTCGCTCTTCTCACATATTTCACTCGCCCCAAAAACGCAAACCTGCGACCGAGCATGTTTGTTCCCAGGGCGGGAGAGGAAAGGCCCCCATCTCCTCCGGCTGCACTACACAACACACCCTGCCGCCGGGGAAAGAAGCCTCCCACGGGGCCCTTTCTGCGACTGCGTTCCCTCTTTCCCTGCGCTCGCCGAGGAGGGCCCCTCCCACCGTGGGGCGCGCCACTGGGTCACAGCCTTCCCACCAGAGCCCTTTTGCCGACGGGATGCACCCTCCCACTGAAAGACGCACGCTCGGCTACGTGACACCAAAATGAGCCTGGAAGGCAACGACACTAACGTACTCTTCTTTCCAGCCAGTGATGGAGCGTCGACCTTGAGGGGGTGCAAATGATGGCGGTTTCCCCAACCAGCGACAAGTGTTGGCCATAGTGTTAGAACGTTGACTGCTACTCCGGCGAAAGGGACACAGACAAGCGTCCAAGTTGGCAACCAGCGGCTCTTTTTTTTCGAGTGCGTAAAAAGCCACACCCACTCCTGAGAAGACGCATTTGCCGTCGTCGGAGCAGAACGGGATTCCCCGCAGAGTCGCAAGCATCAGCCACCATGCCCTTGCCAAGCTCGCGCTGGATTGTCGAGTGCTCCGCTCTGCGGACCGTATACATGTATACAACACACACACACCTCTGAATTGCTTCGCTGGTTCGCAGAGTCGGCCGACACCGCTCAGACTAACTTTTACACCGGCGTTCCAGTATAACTAATTTAATAATGTTACCAGCACACCTCCGCAGAAAATCCAGCCATTTATCCCAATCCTCAGAACTGCGGCACACATTTTAATAACCTTGTCCCCGGGACAGATAAAAACCATGCGTGTCGCAAAGGCCCGAATACTCTTAAAGGCCGGGTGTAGCATGTCATTAACGATTCCCCCCAACCAAGGGTGAGGAGCATGCCGTAGCCCGAGAACTAATAAAAGCTTTTACCATGAAGAAACCTGGCCTCAACCGTGTCAGCCAGACGTCAAAAACATTGTACGCGAGTGAAATTACTTTCCCCAGCAACTTGCTACGGAAAAGAAAAAGCCCTTTTTTGTACTGCTTTTCTTTTTCGTGCCTCCGGCCCGTGTCCCACGCTCATTTTCTTAAATCTGGTACTGCGCTCGTCCCGTGTTTATGCAGTGTTGTTCAGTACGCGCCAACATTCCTATTTTACCACGAGAAGCATGTTTTGTCTTTCAATGCAGAAATGCATTTTAGGGCTTGCATGCGAGACTTCCACTCGCTTGTTCGTCCAAGCTGCAATGATCCGACAGAGAACAATTCAGGCCCGAGATAAGCAGGATGACAAGGAACAATGCCCCTGGCTTTAAAAGCGTACACCGTATGCATAGCAGCGTACGCAGGAGGATAGGTTGCCTATGTTAGTCAAGTGAGTTGGAAGAAGGGGAAGAAGAGGTAGGTGAATAAAGAGATAGCCCCGACAGAATACAAAGTGTTCTTGGGGCGATCGGTGAACGCATTTCTTACAACAATTGCACCCAGCGCTACGTGCGGGTAGCTGCAATTTTCTTTCTCTCAGCTTTGCTCTGGATGCACATCCCCTCGGTGAAGTTCGATGCAGTAGTTACAGTAATAGAGCGCGAACCCGGGGTTCTCTCTGCTTGTACTCTACGTTCCGGCGCGAACCTCTCGACGCGAGAAGTTGTGAATGAGTGACGCCCCGTGGAGCGAACCATCAGCTCGTTCGCATTGAGTACGGCACTTCTACCCAGCAGGGTCGTGACTGCACATGCGGCAGACAAGACGCGGGCGTTCCCAGGACCTTGACTGCCGCGCTTCCGCCGGCGGCGACGCGATACACGCCGCCGAGGCGCTCCTAGACGAACTGGCGCCAAGGAGAGAGACCGCTGGGAGCGTACCAACTGCCCTCTCCCCCACCACGAACGACTCCACTTTTCTCCGATGCAAGCGCGCCCCCCGAAGAAGCCCGGCGCCCGTAAATCAGCGCGGCTCTGCGGTGGCGCGCGCGCTTCGCGAGCGGCAGGCGTGTTTTACCACGGCGCTCCCCAGTGTTGCAACGTGTTCCGAAGACATTCCGGCCAGCGCGGCTGGGCCGAAAGCAAGGAGAGGCGAGACCCGGAGAGGAGTTGCAGGCGCCGTGAAGAGATCTTCGCGCCTTTGTTTCTTTCAAAAACTGCCAGCGCGGCCGTGAGTTCTATGCGCAGGAACGTGCTACGCAGCTAGGATTTCGACGTGCCCAGTAGTAGGCGACAAGGTTCTCACGCGCGCAAGGGCCACGTTTCCGGCGCAATCTCGCGGACAAGTCGGATGCCTGACACCCTTTTCCTTTCCCTGTGGCCCTGGACACAAGGCATATTTACTTTCGATAAAGTTCGCTCACTCGAGCTGCGCGTTCATCGTTCGAACACTTCAGCGAACCTTCAGCGACCTCTCTTCGCTCGCAGCCTTTCGCACGTCATCGTTGGGCCACGTGGGTTGGGTCCGCATAACCAAACTGGGACCGTATGTTATCGCCCTGCTAATACGTGTGCACACAGAAACGCCAAGCAGTATTTCACGATTCCAGAATCTGTCCTCTTGCATAGGCGCGCTACTTGCAGCGACTGCACTTTGAAGGATGAGCGAAACGAAAATGAAAGCGCTTGCCTGCTGTACCGGCTAAAAATACCGCAATCTGCACAAGGACATAGCTGAGCACGTTTCACAGGCAAACAAGGAAAGTTTACAGCCGCTTTCTGAACGCCCCCCCCCCCCCCCCCCCCCCAAAACAAAAGGGGGGGGGGGGGGACATGAAACTAAAACTTAGTCAGCTCAGCAGCCCAAAGCGGGCCGCACTTTCGATGACACTGCCCAACAGAAACCACTCTCCGCTAATCGCTTCCCAGCACGAAAGAAGCCACGAGAAAGCAGAGACAAACACATGTCACCCGTGCAGACGCCGGCTTGATGATGATGGATTTTTATGGCGCAAAGGCATCTGTGGACAAAGAGCGCCATGGTACAAGGCATTTTCTCTTTTGCTCAAGGTGGGGTCAAAGACCCATTTCCCAAGCATTCCACCCTAAGCGCCAGACCAGGGGACAGCATGTACCCATTGTATCACCGGTGGGCACCCGGCGGCATCCAGCCCCGCACCTCCCGCATGCGAGGCGGATGCTCAGACCACTAGGCCACCACTGCGGTCGCCTAACCGATCGCTCCCTACACTGCAAACATGAATAAGGCTATGTGGGAGCGAAATGGCAGTAAGGTGTCCTCAAGCGCGCTCCCTTTTAGGAGCAGCTAATGTACGCTGCCCAAGTCCCGGGGGAAATTTCGTACCTCTTTGAGCCCAACGCACGAGGAATCATGAAGAAGGGGAAAGAGCAGAGGCACGTTGAGCTGTCACCGGGTCTGAAAGCACAGAAGGCAACCTAATTTCTAAGCCCGAAGACTAAGTTGTACAGAGGTTAGTTCTTTGGGGACTAACAGTGTTGTCACAAGTGTTAACTACAGAAAGAACAACCATTACCCCCTTAGAGGCTAACAAAAAAGCGATCATCAGTCAGCTTGTCTTGCTACAACTAACCCTTAGACCCAAGTACTAAGCTGCGGTTAGTTCCACTTTACACATTGGCTCAGTGCGTACAGTCGCGGCACAGTAGATACAGAGTGCGCGCAATGCGTTAGCGTGCCCGTAGTGCCAAGCTCAAGAGCTCCCTGGCGACAGATGAATGTGCACCGTAGCGAGACGGAGAAAAATGAATGCTTAATGAAGCCCGAATTCTCCCAAGTTGCACAAAGTGTCGAAGACGAAAACTCGCAGCGCCACCCGACCGAGCGTTAGCGATCTCCTCCCCGAGTCCCCGTAATGGAGGCGCTCAGTTCTAACGGGTGGTTCCCACAAGAAATGCGTCAAGTGGGCTCACCACCACTGCCGCCTGCGTCTCGTCGTCACAGTGCGCGCTGCGGGGACGGGTGGAAAGGAGGAGACGCCCCGTCGTCGTCGTCGAAACGCGACACCGCTTTTGAGCCCAAGGTCGCGCATTCCGAAGTCCAGACACGGCGGGAAGGGGGGGGGGGGGGAGGCAGCACTGCGACATGGGACTCACTCACCCCACCGCTCTCTGCCTGCCCCCCTTGGAAGAGGCGTCGCACCCACCTCGGCTCAGTCGGGACAAAGGACGGCACTCACATACATGCTCGCTGGTGGTCGAGTGACACCCGCTGCCGAAAGCGCGCAGAAAGCCTCCACACTACCACCGGGCCGCCCAAAACGCGGAGCGGCGGTCACGAAGAAGAATGACCAGGCCAGCAAAAAATTGTACGTGGGAAAACCACGCTGAGCCCCATTTTTTTTTTCTGATGAGAAAGGTTTTAAGAAATAGATGAAAACGGTGCCCCCCCCCCCCCCCCCCCCCTTCACACACACACTCTTTCACCGCCCTAACCAAGAGTGACCTATTAACCCTTCGCCCCCGCGGTGGCGGCGCATGCTACGTTAAAACTCCCCAATATAAGCAACAAATCGTCCTCTAGTCGGATACAACTCAATAACGAAGTGGCTTTTCCGCGTCAAAGGGTCCCCTTCTAGCCAATGACGTCGGACGATTTCCATGCATCTGTGAGCGTGGCAATGCAGGGAGCGGCGTGACAACGCAGGGAGGAGACTATACTCTTTCATCTGTCCCTCCCTGCATTGTCACGCTAGCCCGTCACGAGAATCGGCCTAGGCCATTGACAGGAAGTGAGTCCTTTGACGGAGGAAAGCCGCTTTGTTCTTGAGTTTTCGATTCCGCGTGCCAATAGCCCGTTTTAACTAGGACACTGCGCGCGAACCCCGAAGCTTCCCGGCACTTTCTGCAGACAAACTCTTGACAAACGTCACCCAGTACCGAGCGCACACCAGAGAAGAACGTAGGCAAGATGCAAGCTTTCCAGGGGAACTGAAGCGCACAGTGTCGGTCCGCGCAGTGGGAAACCGTTAGCTCGTGCGGAGCAGCAAACGTTGGCAGCAGCGTAATCTGTGCGAGGCGACGGGCTAGTGGATGCACGCAACCGCGCCGTCTCCGGCGGTGAGCGACACCGGCTCGTGACGAGGGGAGACAGCAAGCCCCGGCCTCGGAAGCGCGCCCGCGACAGGTGGCCCCGCGTCGAAACATTCCGCCGCCACGCGGGGAGGCTTCGCAGCCGAGCCGGCAGGACCGCGACGCGGACAGCTGTGGCGGCGCCTGGACGGGTTCTGGGGCAACCCTGCAATTCCCGTGATTGGTACACCCGTGGCTCGGCGACCCACGATCACCGCACCTCTCCGAGGGACGACCACCCGAAACAGCTCGCGTGCGTGATGGCTCGAGGCTGCGTGAAACTGCGCTGGGAACCCGCACGGACGTTACCAACTACATCTTCGTGAGAGTGTTTTGTTGTGCAAACTTTCTCATTCCTGAAAAAAAAAAAAAAAAACTAAGTAGAATAAGGACGTTCAAAGTTGAAGCAACAGAAACATCGCGATCTTTCTAACTCGAAAGCCTGGGCAAGGGGAGTTCACACAGTCCCGATTGCTACACGTGGACTACAGTGTAACTGGGTTTTTCGGTCTTTTTTTTTTTAATTAAGCGGACATTTTTCGGCGTTCCTTTCAGAATGCGGCTTTCGTTTATTTTTTTTTTTCGGCGAACATTATTTCTTACAGACGAATTACCGTTTTTTCTGTTTTTCGATGATATAATGTGGTATTCATGCGCAGTGAAAACTAACTTCTTGGATTTTTTTTGTCACGCTGAGCACTCAATTTACCTGAAATGAACGCATACATGGCGCCCAATTACTAGTAAAACCACTTACAGTTGTGCATGCAGAAGGAAATGCTAACGCCAATAAAAATAAAGTAACGGAAGGCTAATGACGGAACTGTTGAAGAAATACGCGAGTGAAAGTTAATTTCTAAAAAAGGAGGGTTGCCGTGTAATTATCTGGGTTCTGGCGCCAGCTTGAGCGAAAAGGTGGGGCATTACGTGGCATGCGTGTTGACGACAGGGATAGAACAGCCGCTTAGCCGCCAGCATCCGGAACGTGACGCTTTTTCGTGTCACTTCAGCATGCTTTCGAATGTCCTCGTACGCAGTGGAGACACCTGCTTAACCAAGTATATAACTGCCCTAAACCGGTGATGAGAGTGAGAAGCGCTACAGCCGACGACGTATGGCGACCAGGTTGAGCCTCCCAGTCTGCACAGACGCGTAACGTAACGGAGAGATAACTCAAAATACAAATCTGCGCTATACGTCACCACGGCGCACCATCTCGCCACGCACCTGTCTCCCACACTCCGTTCATTTTCACCTTTGAGTGTAACTAGATTGCCCGCTAGCTGCGGCCATACGTCAAGAATGCCGAACTTTTTTGGTTAAAACCGAATTGCGGAAATGGAATTCGGCGTACTTTTTTTTTTTTCGTTTTCGGTTGAAAACAGAAAAATCCAATCCGCAGCTATGACGGACGCCGTGGAAGGCTCCGGCTTGGTTTCGACCACCTGGTATTCCTTAATCTGCACTGAAGTCGCACGGCACACGGGAGTGTCTTCAATACCGCCCCAACCGAGATTCGGTAGCCGCAGCCGGGATTATACCCCGCGACCCTCTTGGATCAGCAGTAGAACGCCGAAAGGACACAGCCACCATGGCGAGTCTATGTCGACGAAACGAATGGTATAAATACTTACATGGAGCTTAACGTCTCGAAGCGACACATGGGCTATGAGGGACGCCGTAGTTAAAGGCTTCGAATTAATTTAGACCGCCTGGGGCTCTTTAACGTACGCTGACATCGCACAGTACACGGGCGCATTGCGCTGCCCCTCCATCGAAACGCGGCCGCCGCTATCCGGACCGAACCCGTGTCCTCGGGGTCAGTAGCCGAGGGCCCTAACCAATTGAGCCATCGTGGCGGGGCGAAAGCCGACGAAACGGACTGGGCTACTGTTTCCTTGAAATAGCGCCAGCAATGAGCGTGATTCTCCGAACATCCAGAATCGTCCCGCGACCTGAGGATCATCAAATTTTTGCCTTCGATAAAAATCGATGGTTTGGCCCTGCGCAGCTACGTTGGTGTTTATTCGATAGAAGAGGAGTCCATGATCACTGTTGGTGAATGGCGGTGCAGCCTAGCCTCAGAGATCCACGTTCAAAATGGTCTTCCCATCACCGCAGTTTGCCTGTGAAAACGGCCGATGGCGGCGACACCGGCAGTTCATTTTTTACCCTTTTCTAGCTTATAAAAGCTTCGTTTTCAGTTAAAGCAGCGTGTTTTTCATCAGAGAGGGGGGGGGGGGGGGTAATTTATGTACAGAGGCCAACATCAATTTGTTCTCAGTGAGCTCAACGAACGCACAGCTATGCCAAGCAACCTACGACTCTACACGATGGCAAGCAAATTCTTTTTCAGAGCAGGGGCCAAGTGCGGCGAAGCGGTGCCAAAAATCTACGCTATCAGCGCGGCGGCACTAAAATGCAGAATAGAAGCAGACTTCAGCAGATATGCATAGAGCTACGGACGGATAAGAATAGCGTTCTAAACTCTCTAGCGATTAAACCAGCTCGCTCACGAAGCTCCTTAATCTAAGCCCCTGTTTAAAAGGTTCAGAGAAGAGTGTGCGAGACTGCAGCTGAAAGCTTCATGAAGAAGCTGCGCTATGATCCAGTGATTGCTGCACTTTTGACGGTCGTTATTAGTGCGAAATCCTGACCGGAGGAGTCCTTTCGACAGCGCGTTTCTATCGCACGAAGGCACAGACGAAACAAGCGGGCTTCGTCACGTCCGCATGCCTTCGTTAACTGCAGGTGCGTCGAAGTCTCCCAGTGCCACACAGCGGCGCGCACGGCCACAACGCCTCACCGACCAGCCGCAGCTGCAGCCAGCCTCGTTGTCGGAATAGTTCCCACGCTTTCTCGAGAGGACGCCGCCGAGTACCGCCCTCTTCCACTGTTACAACATTCGCCCGAGTGAACGCAAAGCGGGGTGAAACTGTGCGCGAAGGCGATCGACGAAGTTGACGGCCAGGCAGAAACGACCTCCTCCGCCTATTAATCGCCGCAGGAACCGAAAAGTTGGCAGTCAACAAAATGTCGCGACAAGTGCGACGCCCCGGCAAGGGATCACGGGCCGCGCCCTCAGTCTGAAGCGCCGCGAAGATAGGCGCGTCGTGCAAGACGGGCTTCCGGGCTCTGGCGCAAAGGGAGAGAGAGAGAGGAAAAGAAAAAAGAGAAGGAAAAGCAGCGGTGCGTTAGAAGAAGTTGTCGACGTGCGAGGAGGAGGATGCCCCGGCCGGCTATCGTTTATTTTCCGCGTTCCGTTTGCACCGGCGCAAGGGGAAGGGCAGCGACCACATGTCAGCGCGAGAACAACCGCCTCCCCCGCAGCAGCCAGAAGAGCGGAGGCATGTGCGAGGAAGGAAGGCCCCTTGCGCGCGCGGAAGTGGGGGAGGAGGGCAGGGGTGGTATCGGATTCTACGCGACGCCCGCCCTGGGCCCAAGCAATGATAAACAATCCCGGGCGGAGTAAGAAATCCGACGCGACAGTGGGTCCTTGATCCCTCCTCCCCACGACAGCACGGCACTGCGAGAGCCGCAGACCGAGCCGGGAAACCCTCCGGCGTCTCACTTCTTCCAAGACCGGGGGAACGGAAGGGGAGGGGGGATGGCACATTGGCCTGATCAAGAAAGGCGCCCCTTTCACCGGCGGGTGCAGTGGTTACGCTCTCGGGTCGGAGCCCCGGCACGCACGGGCTTGCTAGACTGCGCGGCTGAGAGCCCACGAGCACGGAAGAACGATGCCCGGAGAATCTTCGCACCACCGACGCCCGTCAGTGCTTTCGAACTCCGAAGCGCCGAGGGACGCATGCTGGGGTACAACGATTGGCCCCGAGAAACCAGCGACGCCCGCTGGATCGGGCTCGGGTGGCAGCGCGCAGCACTGGGGCCCTGGACTAAGAGCTCCATCCATTTGCGGACAACTCTCCTTATTTTCTGAATGCACGTTTTTTACCCCCACCACCCCGAGTGCAACACACACGTCGCAAAAGCCCCGCGTTGCAAAAGCCCGGCAGTGTTTGCCCCGTGACATAATCACCGCGTACCAAAGGCCCTGCAGCATTAGAAAACCCCGACCAAAACGCGATACTGAGCCTATTATTTATAAGGGAGTGATGCAGCTTCCTCCAAAAGACGCACAAGCAGCTTGACGTCGGGTCTGTAAAACCATCATGAAACGAATGAAATGAACCTGTCGGGCGTCCGCGAACATCCAGTTGTCCGCCATTTTGAGTGGCTGTTGGCGCGTGAAACTCACGAATACACGGAGCGCTCCCTGACAGGGCGCCGAACACACCGTCCGCCGCACGTCTCTGAATACTCCAGCTAACATACCTATCCCTCGCTGAAAACCACGCCGTGGTAAACGAACTTTCCCCGCAAACCCCACCAGCCGTTCCGGCCGCGTGCGTCTGCGCCAGCTTCTGCGACGTTTCAAACAAGCGCCACCGGCAGCCTCGGGCTGACAGCGCCAAGTCGCATGTGACGACGCGGGACGCGGCCAGATAACCCGAGAAAAGCTCACTGCTCGGCAGGTAATCACGCGCACGGAAGGAGTCAGTTATTCAGACTTCGCCAGCCATCCACCGCTGAAGCCGAGTTTCCTTCGACATTTCCCGCCACCGGACCGCCGAAGTAGGCCCGACAAACTGAAGATCAAAACTTTGCCTACTGGCATACGCTCAACCTTGGCCGGTCGGCGTCAAAAGCGAGCAAAATCCGCCGCCGCCGAAATGCTGCAGCGCTCACAATTCCCCCGATTCCAGTGACGCTGGCATCCATGCCGCACACTGCGATACAAGATAAGATGTTGAACGGCGAAGGGGAGAGCAAAACCTTCCTCTCATATGGCTACAGCGGTGACCGAATGTCGCCGCAGCGGTGGTCTGGTGGTTTGAGAACCATCCTCCTACGCGGGAGTTGAGGGTTTCGGTCTCCAGTGCCACCGGGCAACCCACCAGCGATACGAAGGGCACAAGATAGAGAGATAAGTTTAATGACACGAAGAGCAAAGGGGTCGGCCGGAAAAATGGACATCTGGCCTGCTACTCTGCGCTGAGAAAGGGGAAGAGGAGATGAAAGAGGGTCGTGATGGGTGACGATGTGGTGAGAAGAGAGATGATAATACGTACACGCACATTTGATAGTACCACAACCGCAAGTCCAGGCCCGTGTCGCAAAAAAAAAAAAGTGAAAACGCCTGAATTGCCTGGACTGCTTTCGAACTCTGCGACCAAGCGCCTAGCAGTAAGCCTGGTGTCTAGACGCTTCACGGAAGCGGCCAACATTATAGCCTTTCTCGCGGATATACTAGGACACATCACTAGTGTATGCTCCATAGTGTCGGTTATGCCACAAGTGGAACAGTCAGGGATGTCCGCCAGACCGATTAAATGTAAGCACTTTCGTGTGAAAGCGACGTCTAAACGTAGTCTACGCATCAAGCATGCATGAATGAGGCCGTGGAATTCCACGCGGAACCAAAAATTTAATTGCCGGATCTAGTCTTTTTTTTTTTTTTTAAGGCGGGTGTGCCGACCGTCTGGCTGGGCCAAGTGTCTCGCCGTCGCACATCTTCATAAAGTGCGAAAGAAGACAAGTGTAGTCCGTTCTTGAGAAAGGCAGAACTGCACGGAGGCCACTGCTGAGAGCGCTCTTGGCTTCAGCATCGGCCTTCTCATTTCCATCGAGCCCGCAGTGCCCAGGGATGGGTACACGCTTTCCCCTGGATCGGTGGCTCGGCTTTCGTAGGGTGAAATGCTTGCGAAATGAGTCTTTGACAGCCAAACACCTTGCGACACGACGCTCTTTGGCCAAGCCGCCCTTGCGCCATTAAAGTTCATCGTCACCACCATCACCATCAATCGGGTGTTTCCGCACGGCTTTCCGCACGCCGGATTTCACTTGCGCATGACGTCTAACGCCCTAGTGAGAACGTGTCACACGAATACTCATTCATCTGAACACTCGTCAACTCAGCGCGCGAAGACACCAACTAACGGCGTGCACGACGGCTTCGCCGAGGCACGGCGGTCGCACGGCCAAATGCCACAGAGCAGCCCGCCAGTAACGTCTTTGTTTCTAACTGAGGTTCCGTTAGCTCTGTTCAGGAGCCGCGCAATACACGAGGGGGCTAGCTTCTCACGGCACCCGACGCGACAAAACCAACGACAGACAGCGGACGACACACGACACCGGCCTGTCACAAGGCTCCGAACAGACACCAGGACACGCCGAACAACGCTCGTAAGTCAGCTGCGGAAACCTTCCCGGAATGCGAGAAAAAAGACGCGCCCTTCGGAAGGAATTAAAAAAAAAAAAAGTGCGAAGACACACAACCGCCCCGCCCCCTACGCCCCCGCGACCCAGAGACGGACGAAGAGCGCTTTCCCGCCACACACGCGACACGCGAAAAAAAAAAAAAAGTGTCTCAAGGCCCGGGTCGTCCCCGCTCGGGAAGGGAAAAGGGAGGTCGTGAGAGAGATCGATCCGGATGCCTCGCGCAGCGTCGCGGCTCTGCCACCCACGCCCGCGGCACCCAGCAGACGCAGCGCGTCAAAGATTACCCGCGGCCACTTCCCACCCCGCGGGCCCCCTCCTCCTCCCCCTCACGCGGCGGCCACTGTGTTTACATTCGCGCGAAACTCGAGTCGTGTGCGAAAGTCATTATCCCACGCCACTTGCGCCGGGGCGGAGCTTGGCAGCGCCGCCGCTCGAGCTCCGGCCCCGCACGGGGCTCCTTCCTTGCTTCTGCCGCAGCGCGCGGCGATGCGCACACTCCTCGGGTCTAGCCACCATACCTCGGGTGCACTGCGTGACGCAACGCGTTGGACGGGAACCGAAATAACTGAAAATACACACACGTGCAAAACGGCCGCTTCTTCTTTCCCGCCCTTGGCGATTACACCCAAATTCATGTATCTGCATGCAGCCACTGCGTAGACTTCTGTGCTCGTCACACTCGCAAACGGTCCCGCTCCCACACGCCTCTAGAGCAACACCCGGACGTTCGGAGCAGGAGCAGCCTTTCACTGAAACAGGCATTTCGTGTAACATGAACCGATCAGTTTAATCTGGGTTGATCTCCTAAAGATCTTGGGTATTCGTTCTGGTCGCCAAAATGGGGCGTGTTTTCATATTCCTAGTTAACTAATTACAGTACAGCCCCGTGATAGCGAAACTGTACGCAGTCAACTTGCGCAGTGACGAAAAAAGCCAGGGTTTCGATCGGGTTATCTCTCTCCCTCTCCCTCCACACACACACGAACGCATGCACGCACGCATTCTCTGTCGAAGAATGGGATAAAGCAAAGGAAAAAAAAGCCCCCAGGTCAAAAAGGGCATGGACCGCTCACACACCGCCACCGTCGACCATCTGAAGGCCATCCGTGAACTAGCGGAGTCCTCTGATGCTTTTCCTCATGAAACAACTGCTTCGTGCATTTCGAAGCCTGCCCTTTTCGCCAGTGGGAATGCCTGTGACAGTGACGGTGTGTGAGGTAGAGGGACTGGAACTAGTTCCTGAAAGCTTGCACGCCGCGCAGTTTTGAAGAACTCGTGTTATGTGGTAGCATGACTCCGACGGCTGGCACGTTAACGGGTAGCGAAACGTAGAGTGATATCTTGGTGCCATAAGGCGCTGCCGCTGAAATAAGTCTAAATTAGCGTCAAAGTAACGGCCGTTATAATTGGGCCACTTAACGCAGGAGAAACTGAAACGCTATATTAGCGCAATTTCGACCACCTGCGGATCTTTAACGTGCAATGTCCTCTCACAGCATACGGGCGCCTTTTGCGTGAAACAATGCTTAAGGAAATAGGGTTGGCGAAAATTCTGAAGAAAATCGATTTCTTGTTTTCAATGACTATTCTGTTCATGGGTGACGTTCTCCTGCCCGAAGTTACCCTTTTCAAAACCAGGTGGTGGCTGACCACGCTACTTGTTTATCTTGTTATTTGTGACGCGTAGCTTTTTGACCGCAACCGTGGAAAAACGCAATTTTTCTACGTTTGGCAGGATGCACGCCGTCTGGCAACAATTCACTGCAGTGAAAAGCAGGCACGAAGCAACGCCGGAGTAGGGCGCCAGTGCTACATTCTGGCTTAAAATAGTGTTCCGATTGAAAGAAATTGCCACTGAATGGGCCATGTAATACCTTTCATATTTTTACTAGGACCACACGACAACGCGACTGGCGGCTGAATACGCCGCAAAAAGCAACTTTTCTCAACTTTCGAACTTCTTCCGACACGAGCGGCTTACGCTTCCTGATCTCTGAAATATATTTGTCGGCTTCTTTGCCTTCCGGACAATATTGGAAAATAGTTGGAGTCACTAGTGCGAGAACATAAAATAAAAAAAATTAAAGTCCCACAGTTTTGTACGTTTATCCGGGTTTTATATTCGAAGAAAAATAAACTCGTTTCAGGATACCATCTATGAAAGAGTAATGCCTTTTGTTAGTGCATAAAAAAAATAAAAGCTAACGCTCTAAAACTTCATAGGCATGCGTAAAATATTGTTTTTGGAATTTTTTTTTATTCTACTAATTTTTGCTACCGTTTGCAAACGTAAGATGGAGACCACGGTACGAAAAAAAAAATTTTTTTCGCCCAAAACCAACAAACAACGCAGTCTGGGTTCGTCTGGATCCAGCATTGAAAATGTTGTTAAGCTGCCGAACGAAGGTCAAAAAAGCCACAAAAAGCCGAACAAGTGAAATTCCGCTAACGTCGGCTACAACCCAAAAACGAAGCCGCGAATGCCCTTCCATGGATTGAACAGCGACGTGATGACAATCGGTCGACGCTTCTAACTGGGCCGGTCACCTCTGAGGGGCATTTGCCGCTTCGTTCATGGATGTGCACAAAGTTGTCTGCAATGTGCCTTTACACGGCATTCCCACGGGCGATGGCACGGTGACGTCACTCTCCGCAAGGAAATGTGAAGGTCTTGCTAAACAGCGTGTTGTCTGGTTCCGTCTATAGAACACTTTTTTGTTTTGTTTCGTCATGGATTCAACCTGGACCTAGAGCATACGGTGGAGGCCAGCGTGTCATGCGATCTGCACGTGCCACCATTCAGCTATTGAACGCAGACGTTCTCTTCTTGTTCACTGCAGACCAATATTTAGAAAAAGGTCGCTGCAGAGGAGGTCGAGACCTGCGCGTCGCGTCTGAGCCTACCGAGATCACGTAGTTTCGCAGCCGCGGGAGGGGCGCCGACAACGAGCCATCAGAGACCTCCGCGCAGGGTCAGGCGCGCCGTCACCTAGCCGGCGCCTGTGGAGACGTTAGACCGACGGAGAAAACAGCCTGCGCACGTGGTCCACTGCAGGGGATACGACACGTACTACACGAAGCGTGGTGCGCGAATTCCTCAGCGTAAACCGAGAAAGTCCACCTACTCAGGACATACCTGCGATTCAGAGGATAAAGGACCTCCCCGTGTCACTGGGTGCAAAGTACTCCCGCCAATTTATACATAAAAAAATAATCAAGCCTTGCTCGAACAGAAAAGTTCGCATAAGCGAACAAGAAAGGATATAAATTCTTGCACGCCCTCCTCGACCGCCGGAACGGCAACGGGCTGACTGCTTAGACCCAGGTGTGGGATTCCAAATGGTCCCACTTGTTTTCAAGTGGTGCCACTTCGAAGCAAGTGGTTTTACAAATGGTCCCCCTTGCTTTCAAGCGGTGCCACTTGAAAGCAGGCGGTTTTGCAAATGGTCCCACTTGCTTTCAAGTGGCACCATTTGAAAGCAGGTGGTTTTTACAAGTGGTCCCACTTTCTTTCAAGTGGTGCCTTTCGAAAGCAAGTGGTTTTCAAAGTCGGACCACTAGACTGCAAGTGGCCACAGCTAAGCATCAAGTGGAGCCATGATCCGTGTGAACATCTGCATATTAAACAAACAAGGCAGAGCTATAATACAATTCTTAAAATAAGGGCTGTCAGCAGCTTAACCTACTAAATTTGTTTGGTTTATTGAGGTTTTAACGTCCCAAAGCGACTCAGGCTATGTGAGACGCCGTAGTGAAGGGCTCCGGAAATTTCGACCACCTGGGGTTCTTTGACGTGCACTGACATCGCACAGCACACGGGCGTCTAGAATTTCGCCTCCATCGAAATTCGGCCGCCGCGGCCGGGATCGCACCCGCGTCTTTCGGCTCAGCAGCCGAACGCCGTAACCACTGAGCCACCGCGGCGGGGCTTAACCTACTAAATTGTACTCGTCATTTGCTCAATCACTGTGGTCGAAATTATATGAAATAACTGCGCTCAATAGGCAAGTGCCACTGTCCCCAGACAGTCTCAAAAGTAGGGTATATATATGGAAGCAAAAAAGTATTCTTTCTTCTGTGTGATGTACGATGTACGTGATTCTCAGGTTCAATTCTCCTGTGAAAATGTTGGCACCAGGCCCAGCGCCGCCCTGCAGTCCTCACAGGTCAGTTTTCCTTTTGCACCTTAATAATATGCAAATGCACAATTGGAACCAATTTCAAAACCCAGTTGGAACCATCTGAAATATCGAATTTCATGGTTCTAATTAAAATTTCAATTTTTTCTAATGGTCCCGTTGTCAAGTGGTCCCACTTTGCCAAGTGGTCCCTGTCCAATAACCCACTTTAAGTGGTCCCACTTGTGAAATTTCCACCTGGGGAGATATGATGCAGACTTTGATGCAGATGCGGTAATTTCGCTGCTTTTATGTAAAGCCAGTTACGGTTATGCAGACAGGAATAAATCGGCGCAGTAGTGATGAAGCAATCGCGCGGCGCGTCTATCAGCCTCCCGATCGTCATACAGAGACGTGAGCGCAGACTGTCCCACACTGCTCTAAGGGGCGACAGTCGCGCGTCTACAAGGCGCTGCCCGCATTCTTACCGGCAACTTGCTTCTTGTAAGCGTGAACGAGTGCATTCACGCGTTAAAGCCATCCGCAGTCTTTGCAGGTATATGCACACGGCGCCATGCGCTTAACATGGCCCCCCCACAACCTGGAGGCTGTACCAGGTGTCCGAGCGTGACGTGAAGCACGCGGGCACCAAGAGCGAGGTACCCGTACTTCATTGTTTTTTTTTTTATTCATCGCGCAAAACTGTCACCGTCGGAAGTGAGCCTACTTGCAGCCTGCACGTATATAAATAACATATATACGCATAAAACGTTTCCAGGAGGGCGCCGCGGTGGCTCAGTGATTATGGCGCTCGGCTGCTGACGCGAAAGACGCAGGTTCGATCCCGGCCGCGGCGGCCGCATTTCAATGGAGGCGAAATTCCAGAGGACCGTGTACTGCGCGATGTCGTGCACGTTAAAGAACCCCAGGCGGTAGAAATTTCCGGAGCCCTTCACTACGGCGTCCCTCGTAGCCCGAGTCGCTTTCGGACGTTAAACCCCAATAAACCATAAACGTTTCCAGGAAGCACCGCTGATCTCGCTTGGTGCCTCGATTTTCTGGCGAATTTCCGTGCGATTGGAAAATGCCGCTAAAGCGCTAACCACACGAGCAGGAACTCTGGAACTTATTTTTTGAGCGCAGGTGCAATACTCTGAGCTTTCTTGGTTATTTATTTGTCTTATTTACATAATAAATTTTATATCTTTGTTCATATTTTCCTTCCTTCTTTCATTCATTCCTTCCTTCTTTCATTCCTTCCTTCTTTCATTCATTCCTTCCTTCATTCATTCCTTCCTTCTTTCATTCATTCCTTCCTTCTTTCATTCATTCCTTATTTCATTCATTCCTTCCTTATTTCATTCATTCCTTCCTTATTTCATTCATTCCTTCCTTATTTCATTCATTCACTCCTTCCTTCCTTATTTCATTCATTCATTTATTCTTTCTTTCATTCATTCATTCATTCCTTCCTTCCTTCCTTCCTTCCTCTCTCCCTTGTTTCTAAAGTCCCTTGATTCTTTACCTGTACTATATGGTCCCTGGTTTGCAGAAAATTTCACCCATCGCCAGGAAGTGGCTCACAAAACTAGCCAGTATTAAAAATCTATCCGAACTATTGTGCACGCAAAGTTTGTTTTTCTAGAGCGGTTTCAGTGAAGAAGCTGCCGACGCTCACTTCGTCATCATGCATCTAAATCAATTCAGTGAAAGCCTGCATGGTAGGAGCTGTGGAAAAGAAAAGGGTGTTGTAGGGTATGTCTCTCACTTATTACAAGCTTCAGCACCACAGAAATGCATCTAGGCACCACTGTGCAGTGTACTGGTGCAGGTCTAATTGTCTGATAACAAGAGGTGACTGAACACTAAAGCGGCCGCAACAAAGCCACACTGCTGAAATTCGCCGCTCTGCCACCAAGTCTCGCTGCTTTGTACCGGTGTATGTGCAGCAGCACTAGGCAATGGCCATTGCCATCATAAGTCACATCACGTATCTTCCACACACAGAAAAGATGAGCTGATGGGCGTGCAAAGTTTTTTGGAGAAGTGCACACGGCAGAATACAAAAGATGCCAGCTGGGGTGAATGTAACTCGGAACAACGATGGATGGAAGGATAGATGGACGTTAGGAGTGCTCCCTTTGAAATGGGCAGTGACAGGCAGCAGCACTCACATAAGAGTATTCTTTCTTTGTAGCACGTCGTGTTGTTGATGGAGGTGGTTACAAAGATCGACACTTCTATATTTGGCTACAGTTCAAGAACAAAATGACAAATGCCTCTCAAAGGAGCCCCTGCAGCCAATGGCGTCAACCGGTTCTCACCCTTGACCGAATCCCTTGGGCCGACCAGCGTGAAATTGCAGGGGTTGGCATACGAATGGGGAATAACCATGGCTTAATTGGATTAACCGTGGCGCCATGAAAATCGGTCAATGCAATTGGCTAGAGGGCTTCCTTTGAGGGGTATCTGCCGCTTCAGTCTTGAGTTGTACCCGATTATAGGGCTGCGCAGTTCATTATGGAAGGGAAGCCCACAGTGCGAGGCATTGTTCCCATAGACTGATCTATGAGCAGCTCCTCTCCAAGGAGACAGTCAAGGCTTTGATACCAGCAAAACGCAAAAGCATCATTTTGCTGCACATCAGAGCAGTGGAGACACCAAACTTTTGTTCTGTTCGTGTGCACTGATGTGCCAGACATTAGTTAACATGAGCCATCACGTAAAATTCACCTCCACTAGGTAAATAATTTATTATTGAATTTGTTATGTCATGTAATTTTGGAATTAGTTCGAGCAGCCAAACATTGACTATGACGCCACAAGTAAAGTTGAGATCATGCGAGGCACACCAAAAACAGCACTATAATCACTGCTTTGACATTTTATTCCCTCAAACCCATATGCTAGCCTGCTCCAGGAGCCGGAATGACAGCAAGTCAACAAACAGCTATTATACTGCAGCTTTTGCATGCCTCACGCGATTCAAGCTTACTTGTGATGTCATAGCTACCATTTGGCTGTAGAAACTATACTGGAGATAAGAGCAATTAAAAAATTATTTCCTTGGCGCATGTGAATTTTATGTGGAGATCTATGTTTACTAATTGTATGCACCATTCACAGTGAAAAAACACACCATCGAAAATTTGATGTGTCAACCCCTTTGAGGACCCAAAGAACTGATCCAGAGCATGACTCATAGCTAAAAATGGAGCACCGACAAGTAAAAAGCTATTCATCATATACAGAAGGCACATCATGGCCAAAAAAATAAAAGACCAGTTTCTTAACAAGAATTCCCCGCTACACTAGGTGAGGGGGAAGGCACTGTCACCATTTTGCACCTTATTACACCTGCCTCTAGTTGTGAGCAGCATGACTTCACTTTGTCCCTCATGAGTAGTCTGTCAGATTCTAAAACAGAATACACCTAGATACCATCTATTCTGCCTTTTTGTATGGCTGGCATGATGAGTCAGCTTTGTCACATTGCTGGCATAGCCCCAAGGAGAACCTTTGAGATGACATAGACACCTTTCATGATTGTGCAATGCTTAATACACCGATAAAGAAAGTGCTAATCTTCACTGCACCTTCAAAAAGAGCTTCAAGAGGTGGCAGAGAATATAAGGTAGTGATCTGATGCGCATAAAAGATGGGATACTGCTTAACTTTTGCAGACAAAGCCAGCGGTTAAGCCCACCTTGGCCATCTAAGAGACTCAATCGTACATTGACCATTCCTTGTGTTGGCACTAAGCGGAGCACCCCTTTGGCAGAAACGTGCTCATTTGTACTGGAGTATTCTGAAACAGAATACGTTCACCATCTCGGAGTTTTCGCCGAAGGTTCTGTGGCCAAGGTCAGCGGAGCTTCTGCAGCGGCATTCGATATTTCATCTTTGAATACTGCCTGGCCTGACTTTCTCACTTGAGCCGTGTGCTCCATGATGTGCATTGCCATTGAGGCGGCCTTATGGAAGCCACGGTCTTGTCCGGCTCGCTTGTTATCATCCTGACGGATTCCAAATCTGTCCTTCAAAGGTACTAGTGTGGTTCCCCTCTGCAGGGTTGTCTGTTAGCTCTCTGCGCCTGTTGCATAATCTGCTCAGCAGAGGTTTCTCTATACTTTTCCAACAGGTACCTTCGCACAAAGGAGTCCTGGGCAATGAGGTGGTGGACAGCCTAAGCAATGAAGTGCTGTCTGGGAATCCATCGAGAAAAGTCCCTCAAACTGTCAAGAGATTTTTCAAGGAACCGGTGCTCAGCCATTTGAGATCCCTGTGGTGTCCGCCCAACCAGCAATTTGTGACTAAGGGACTAGAGAAACCTCAAGCTACTTTACTACACTGCATTCACACAGGTTCTGCTTGTACCCCAGCGTAGAAGCATAAGAAAGGCTTGGTATAGTCTCCGCTGTGTTCTTCGTGTGGTGTGTGCAGAGGTGCGGAACATTATTATAGGTGCTGCCCAGATTACAATGTGAAAAAGTGTGTCCTACTCGCTTCCCACAAGAGGGTGGGAGCGCCATATGGTTTCCATTAAGAAATCATTTACCTGCGCGGAAAACAGTCATTTAAGAAACAAACTTCCCGCTTTCTTCTAAAATTCCTTCACAACTTTGATCTAGACTCTAGATGATAAAAGCAGCAGTTCACTATGATTGCCAGTGACTGTGTGCGTGGCAATGTATATCTGCCAGGTCACAGATCTATGCCTAAAATTCATGAGCCAAATTTGCACCTAAGTGTCGCTACAGTGGAGCAATTGCCGGCAGAATAATCGCAAGGCTAATCCCACCAGTAGCTAACAACAACCTCAACTAAACTCAATGGGATATTTCTGACCTGACACTTCTAAATGGCAGCTCACTTGATACGAAGCGAGCTACTGGAACTAAGTGTGGAGATCAAAAAATGTGTTAGGGCTATGGAACTGTGTCTCAGATAAAACGAACAACCGTGGCAGCACCACTCGGTTACAATGAACTAGGAGGTGCCGTAAACTCGCCCCTGCTGTCAAAAAACGTTCATTTCCCATCAGTGCAGAAACCGAAGAGCGTCTCCCAGTTCCCATGATGCCCCAAAATAAAGTGCCGGCTCTTAAAAAAAAAAAATTGCATTGAAATTACAGTTAACCTCCAGCCAAGCACGTCCCAACAGGCCAAAAGGTCCACTGGTGTGTGCACCTGAGCTGGTTGGGTACAGCATCTAAACTGGAAGCAGAAGCCTGGCAAACATGACACAGGGGCAGCATTGAAAGCGAAACCACTGCACACAGCCAGTGATCAACCAAAGACAGCGACTTGAGATGTCTGAATACCAATCGAGGAAGGCACTCCTGGCTCACCCGGTCATGTGGCGTATGTTGCCTGTGCAATTCAAGCTCCGCCCTCCTCAGGGCCAACGCATGCAGGCAAGTGCACAGACGGCAGATGCACGTGTGTGACAGTAGCTTCGGCTCTGCGTCCTTACAACTTTGTAGAGGCACAAAGATGAGAATGCTGCTAACTTAGTGTAATCAGTTGCCATGAACGCTTCAATCGCTCCCATACGCAGCAAAGATCTCGGCTAGCAGCACATGACCGCAGTTGGGAGCTTATAGAAATCGGCTTGATAGAGTATGGTTAGAAGAAACAAACACAGCTCAATGGTACTTTTAAAGAAATAAACTGCACTTTTGTACCAGTGTGTTTTCTGGCCGTACTAGGGCAAGTCCACTTACTACGAATTTCGGATACAAGAAACGCAACCCATGTGACTGTCAGGTTCGTTATAAGTGCGCTCAACTGTATCTCAATACACCACCACAGAGGACTTTTGGTGTGAAGCTAGTGGGACTGTGCAACACCTGAAGAGGGAGCAGCGCACAGATGTGGCAGCGCCATGAAAAGCTGCATCCGTGCTCTCAAGGGTGCTTGCCTACAGACCACTGCTGGCTGTTAAGTAGGTGTCAAATGGTGCACGATGGCAGCAGTGTTCGAAGCGTCAACTGCACTGGCATTTTTGTATTGTCAGCTTATATATTTTGGCGGCAGTGGCAGTATTGCGAGGATGCACACCTAATCAGCTCCTCCCAGGCCAGAAACCAAGCCCTTTTTTACCAAGAGCTGCTTCAGCCTCACATGGAGTGAAGACTGATGTCATATTATCTGCGCGCTTGTGCTGTGCTCCTGGTGACTGCAATCACAAACGAGGCATTTTGGCGGCAGCAGCGGTATTACAAGGATGCCCACCTAATTTGCTCCTACTTCGTTTTCCAGATCGGTGCTGTCAGAAGTTTTTTGTTCATCTGTTTTTGACCTCTCGTACTTCGTAGCTGCTGCCAAACTGCTTGTTTGTTTCCTGTGATCATTCTTGCATTGTGCCCAATATGTCTAAGATATGCCCACCTTGCGACGAAGCCGTAACTGCTGATGACCAGTTCCTGCTGTGCGCTGAAGGTAAGTGCAGTTATCACCTTGGTACTTGCTCGGGATGGTCAGAGACAACCTTAAACCTAAAGGTGAAGCCGGTCGCAAATCGTGGCGATACGTGCTGTGCAGCAGCAACTCGAAGGCAAAATCAGGAGGAAAAGTGTCCGTCGATGTAGACCTCACTGCAAATCTCGCAGATATTGTTCAAAAGTTGGACGCACTTGGCGTTTGTCATCTCAAGTTGACGAAGTCCAGGCATCTATCGAAATGATGCCAGCAAAATATGATGCCACCTTAGAGAAGAAGGAACAACAGGACAAGGAAATCGGCAACCTTAAAAAGCGTGCCCAGAAGCTAGAAGAGGAAAGCCGCTATAGACACACCGCTAAGCAGCTGAAAATGTTAGATAAACTGGAGCTATATAGCAGGAAGCACAACAATGAAGTGCACGGTATTCCCGTTTCCCAGGATGAAGTGCCTGGAACACTCAAATTTCCAGAGCTCCAATCAACTTCCTGCCAAATTGGGGAAAGTTCCCACAATTCTTGAGCATTTCTCGCGGCAGGCCCTTCGCGACAAGTGGCTCGAGGAACGGAAGTCTTTGAAAACAGCAAACTCTTTTTTTTCCATATCTGAAAACTTGGAAAAGTACAACAGAAACCTTCTGCACTTCACCCGGGACTGGGCAACACAAAACAGCTATCGCTTCACGTGGCATGCCGGTAGCCGTGTATTTGTCAGGAAAGCAGAAGGGGAGAGTGTAGTAGTCATTCGTAGCACAGAGGATTTCACTAAATCGGTGAACTCGTGATGTAAACACCATTTTGACTTTTGTCCAGTTATTTTCTGTTCTCTTCTTCAATGTCTCATTTTCTGCAAAATGCAGTCTGTACTTCAGACCTCACTTTTCTCTGCAGTAGTTCGTGGCAATGTTTAAACTTTGTTCATTTTAATCTGAGCTCATGCAGAAGGAAGCAGGATGACATCGAGTGTTTTCTTTCTCAAGTAAAGCTACTGATTCATGTTGTCATGTTCTCGGAAACCTGGTTTTGTACAGCTGACAATGCATTTAACATACCAACATTTAAGAGTTACTGCCTGAACTGCCAGGGTAAACGAGGGGGTGGTGTATCGCTGTTGGTCTTAGAAGATATGGAATGTGAACAGCTGGATGAATTTTGTTGTACTATTAACATTCATTACGAGGTACTTACGCTCAAATTTCATTCATATGCATCTACTGTGTTATTGTCCTCGCTCTGGCAATACGAGTGTATTATTTTCTTTTTTAGATTCTCTTCTCGAATTTGTGAACCATCATAAGTTCGACATTGTACTCTGTGGTATACTAAATATAAATATCAGACAGCATTGCGAAGCGAGAACTAGATATAGCGTTACATGTTCATTGCTATCTGAACAGTGTAAATTCGCTGAGAGCAACTGAACAAACAGAAACAGTACTAGTTGTTTTCATTATAAATCATCATCCAGGTCACCTAACATCCGGAGTAATTAGTCTACAGATCAGCGATCACCTACCTCTTTTTCTATCAGTGAACCATGCACTTAATCTTCATTTTATTTCGTTTATTGGGGTTTAACGTCCCAAAGCGACTCAGGCTATGAGGGACGCCGTAGTGGAGGGCTCCGGAAATTTCGACCACCTGGGGTTCTTTAATGTGCACTGACATCGCACAGTACACGGGCCTCTAGAATTTCGCCTTCATCGAAATTCAGCCGCCGCAGCTGGGATCGAACCCGCGTCTTTCGGGCCAGCAGCCGAGCGCCGTAACCACTGAGCCACAGCAGCGGGCACTTAATCTTAAAAGGAGGTCTAAACAATATACTTATAGGGACATTAATCCTTCTACGCTTTCCAACTTTCTCGAGCACAAAGCTTGCACACATTGAAGAGCAGTTTTAAGTGAAACAAACCCTGAAGCAGCCTACGACAAACTTATTGTAAGATTTAGGCAAATACATTCTACTTGTTTTCCTTACAAAGTACACAATCATCCACGGCAAGCTTGTAAACCATGGCAAAACAGTCAATTACTTTGTCGCATAAAAAGGCGTGATCAACCACTTTTTGAAAACCAAATGCCCGGAAGAGTTGAAAGCCTTCAAATCGTTCACAAGCAAAGTGACAAGGGAGCTTCGTGCTGCCAAAAAATTGCATTATCAGAATCTCTTTGCCTCAGCCAGCAGTAGGTCTGAAGTGACTTGGAAGAAATTAAACTCAGTCATAGGACGCATGTAAGAACCGGTTCACTTCTGTAGCTCAATCTTCATCACCTTGCAAAGACTTTCCACTCACTTAACCTTGCAATAGCTGTACTACTTTTTTTAAAATCCTGTTTCAGAAGGCGGGGTGGTTGCTGCTTTCTAAAGCCTTAATATAATAGTAAATCTGTAGACAGCACAGGGTGTTCAAATAAAGCCAGTGAAATTTCTTATTCATGACACATTGAGCTGTTTGACCCACATTTTTAACTTACCTTTATCAGAAAGGTTATTCCCACGCAACATGCAGTCTGCAAAGGTCGTAGTATTATTTAAAAAGGGCGATAAAAATGACTTTTCTAACTATCACCAAATTTCTGTCTTACCTACCATCTCAAAAGGATTTGAAAAACTAATTCTTCCACGTCTTACATCCTTCACCGACCATCACAACTTGAGTTTAGGAAAACCATATCTACGGAGCTTGCCCTTCTCATTCAAAAAGATGGTTTGGTTTGGTTTATAGGTGTTTAACGTCTCAAAGCGACTCAAGCTATGAGGGACGCCGTAGTGAAGGGCTCTGGAAATTTCAACCACCTGGGGTTCTTTAACGTGCACTGACATCGTACAGTACACGGGCCTCTAGCGTCTCGCATCCATCGAGTTTCGACCGCCGCAGCCGGGATCGAAACCGCATCTTTCGGGTCAGCAGCCGAGTGCCATAACCACTGAGCCACCATGGTGGCACCTCACTCAAAAAGAGTATATTTTAGATAATTCTGAAGAAAAGAAACTAGTACTATTTATCTTCTTAGACTTCTTGAAAGCTTTTGACAGTATTAATCATAAAACTTTACTCAATAAACTAGACTGCTATGGGGTATGTGGTGCTGCCCACTCTTTAATATCATCTTACTTAAGCAATGGAACACAGTTTGGCAAAATTAATGGTGTTTCCTCCGCAGTCAAGCGCAGTCAAGCATGTCACCCCAGGAGTTCCACAAGGAAGACTTTCAAGACTTTCCACTCCTACAACTAATAAACAAAATATCAAATTTCATAAGGGCAATTCAACTCTCCCAGACTTACTGGCGATGTCTTACATGCTGCAGTGTCAATTTGTCTACTCCATCTAGTCATAAGTCCTTTGAGTGTACACTGTTTCCTTTCAGGTAGTTCTTTGTATGAATGCTATGGGTTTTTCCTAAACTACTTGTTGCTTTTTCTTTTTTTCGCTTTGATTAAAATTGCTTGCATTAATTAACTCTGTATGTTTGCTTTCTACGTGCTGACTTGTCTCGTGCTGCAAGATGTCATCAAATATGGGGGCAGTCGCTCCATCAAGCTGCTCTTCGAAGGAGCTTTTTTGCAGCTGCTCCTTTCCTTGTACTGAGGAAAAACAAACTCATTAAACAAAGCTATGTGCAAGTAAGCACGTTTTAAACGAATCAGAAGAGAGCCCAAGCTTGCACTGCAGCGTGGTAAAGCGATGGTGCCTGTGGCATATGAATGTGATTCTGTTAAAGTGCACTCTATTACACTTCAAATTTGGAAGTGTTACTTTTGTTTAGAGCTAGTTCAGTCAACAAAAGTGTTAGCACTCGATGAATGTTGTGCGTATTATCCTGAAGATTAACCACTTGGGCAGAGTACGATGTGCGCAGATGCAAAACAAAAGGTGTCGTACTGCTGAAGCAAGACAAGCAAACAGCTGCTTCAAAATAAGAGGTGCTGTATCTGCCGCAAACACGACTGTATCTAACAACGAGTAACTAAACGGGAGTTTAAATGCAGCTACTTGCGATGCTTACTTTTTAACTATACTGCTGTGTAGCCTGTGTGATCCTACGGCCAATGGCAAGTCTATAAATAATCACTTTGATTAGAGTCTTAAATAGCGTCAAGTTCTCTGGTACCTGCCACGACTGCAGCGATGTACTTAGTTCATCAAAACCTCTCAGAGATTGCACTTAATGTAAGCAAGCGCTGAAGTGAGTGGCTTCATTCATGTGAGATTTCTTGCCCTTGTGTTCAATACAGAGTACAGAACACAACACAACACAGAACACTGTACAGAACACGGTGTTCTGTACAGCGTATCTACCAGACAGCACCAGACAGTGGTGCGGAGCAGGCCTTCTTCTACTGACCTCAGCCTACAGTATGTAACTGCTTGGTGGACTTGACAGCCTTTCTTTGTGGGATGGCTACTCGTAACATTCTGTTGTGGGTGCTGCTGCAGGGTATGTTTGCTTTCAGCAGACTCACAGAGCAAAGACAAGTCATAAAACACATGCTAAAAAATTACAGGTAATGAAACTCCCAAGAATGTCTTTTTTGTCCTAAAGTTTGTAGGTCATGCAGTGGAAGCAGACAGCTATTCTCACTCTTTGCTCTCTCAAAATACGAAAAAACAATTTCACGTCTTTTAATCAGCATTATGCTCCACAGCAGCAGCAAAATTATGGGCCTTTATGCATGCCCAGCAGCTATCGACACCTGTCCAGACTGCAGCTAGCTCCTTTCACATTCTCACACCATCACCCCTTTATCCCGATGTCCCTAACAGTGTTAAGCTACGCAAAAAGGGAATCATGCAACAGAAAGCCATGCTCATCTCGGCACTTGCCTTTCTCCATGCTCAGTGAGTCGATGGCTCGGTACCCAGCGTTGACCAGACCAAAGGCCTTGCCTGCTTGAATGATGGCTGTATACACGGGAACACATGATGCTGATGGAACGTGCAACTCCCATCCCATTTCGCCCACAAACGTCAGACGCACTGCTCGAACCTGGAAAGAGCAAGAGGAAAGCGGATGTAGTAAATACAACCAGGCCATTCACAAAGCTGTAACATTTATGAAGATTTTTTTATTCCACCCTCACTGTGGACAAGGTAACTTCCAGTTTCACTAGAGGTGCATGCTAAAAGAAAAATATTTAGCAAAGAACTGCTCAAGCCCCTGTAAAAAAAAAGCTATACTTTGAAATCTTTCAATCAGGTTTAATTTTACAAGCAGAAGAAACTTGATACTTCACCACCTGAACAGAAGTGCTCGGTATACACTGGCAAAATGCAACACACTTCTCTGCTGATGTGTGCTGGACTAAACAGACATATATGCAGTTACTAACTAGTTCCACGAACTTGCAGGAAGCTATTCATGGCACTGTGGCCACCACAGATGTTTTATAGCAATAACTGTGTCGGCGACTTTCTGCATGGTTAAGAGCGTTGAAGAGTCTCAGCCACCAGGATATGGCTGTCTCCTATTACTGAGCATGTAACCCATGATGTAACCTCTTTCTCTAACCATAAATATCCCACTGTTTACACTTACCAATGAGAATGTTACACAAAGGGGCCTTCAGCACTCAGGCGATGTTGGCCAAAGACTGAGCATGCTCAAAGGGAGTGTAATACAGGTATCACTATAAATTCTTCACTCAGAAGACGACAAAATGTCCAGGAATTTTTGTACTCAACAACTATTTGAGTGCTTGAACTTTTACTGCGATCTGACAAGTGAGCCCTGGAGTGTGGGTGCGACAAGAAAAACAGCAACAGAACAGAAATATGAAGTACAAATTTAGAAACTGACTTCTTTTTATGTGTGGTTGTAGAAAATTGTGAATGAATAGCACTTCTGACGGTTCCAGCGCATCGCGAATTCCACTGGTTTCCAACGTCGAAGCACTACCATCTTAGTATCACCATGAAAAGGAGAGACCAGAATATTAGAAATTCTGTTGGTTGCAATGCTATGTTTCTCTGACCAAAAGCAAAAACATACGAGGCAATAAAGAAGCAAACGCGGGAATAAATTTTAAGGCTGATTTTCTCAGCTTTAACTTTTTGTGCAGCTGCTGTAACTCCCCCCTGCTGCATTTCGCAACCGTTGAATGTAGAATGATCCTATTTGTTGCGTATGACTCCTGAGACATTAATGGAGTATAGACACCTAACCTTTGGGTGTGCAATTTCTTCTTTATAATGAAGCGTAAGGCATTATAATACATGGATTACCACGTGGTATTCTCCCATGAGCGCTAAACAGTTTATATAAACAAATTTCTTCCTCATTCTGTTTCGGTTTCTGTTTCAACAGCCGAACGATGACTGTGACGTCAGTGTGTGCTTATAAGTCATGTGAGGCATGAAAAAACTGTGATATAGTCTCTGCTTCACTGTTTTAATTCACTACAGTGCTGAAGCCAGCCTGCCTCAAGAGCTGGAATGACAACGAATGTAGAAGCAACGATAGTACTGACTGATTGAAAGTCCTTTATGTTGAGAGGAAGACACAGGGCCACTGTGGGCGGAAATGGGGAAAGAAAGTTAGTCACACTCAAGGTCCGAGTCGGTGTATTGTCCATTTTGTTATTGCTGGACCCAACCAGAAGGGCTTACACTGCCCTGATCAGGGCACTTTGGCTCCCATATGCAGCAAACAAGAGCTGTGTGTTGGTAACCGTGAGCAGTGCGGTACGGTAATCTATGTGCTGGAGGAACTGTATGGCCATTCTCCCAGTTTCAAATGCAGTGCATTGCCAGAGTAAATGGGTAAGGTCTGCGCAGCAGTGAAGCGCGCCGTGCAAGCACGTTACAGAGGTGATGTCGGGCCGTCGCCATTTCGCCAGAATATATAGGGTATATGCGGAGTCAGCGTAAATCTTACTGAAGAAGACCTCTTGGGAACGTCTAAGGCGGGCCTTGCACGAAAAGAGGACCGGCGGAGTAAGTTCTTTGATGCGGGAACAACTTGAAGTATGGAGAGACATATGGACGTAGTGTATAGTAACTACTGAGGAGGCTAGGTAGCTTAGGAGATCGTATGGGTTTGCCCTGAGGGGTGGGGGTAATGAAGAATTGATTGTTGCAGTTTTTTACCTCATGCGACCTATAAGCACACACAGACGTCACAATCATTGTTTGGCTGTTAAAACTGAAACAGCATGACAGAAAAATTTGATTATAAATTATTTCGCAGTCGTAGGTGAATACCACGTGGCGATTCATGCATAGTAGTGTCCTCCGCATCATTACAGAGAAGAAAACATGCCACCAAAATTAGGTGTCTATACTCCTTTAAAGAGTGCAATAAGGCTCTGGTTTGGTTGATGGGGTTTAATGTTCCAAAGCGACTCAGGCTACGAGGGATGGTGTAGTGGAGGGCTCCTGATAATTTCGACCACCTGGGATTCTTTAATGTGCCCCGACATTGCACAGTACATGGGTCTCTAGAATTCTGCCTCCATTGAAATGCGATTGCTGCAGCTGGGATTGAACCCGCATCTGTCGGGTCAGCAGTCGAGCACCATAACCACAGAGCTACCGAGGTGGCTTAGTGCCAGCTAGAAGCTACTTTACACCCCCCCCCCCCTCCCCCAATTATTTTGTATGCAATCATTTAAACCAAACTGCTGAGAGGTGCTAACCTTCCTTCCTTGCTGTGGCCAATTAGCTCATTGCAATGCTACTTGGCACATTATTAGAGCAGCACTGTCATTCCAGCACTCCCTAAAGCCTGTTTTCTGGTTACATATGATAGTGTTTTAGGTATAGCTGCCTGTTTTGATTTCACGTGCAGTTCCTGCTGCTGCAGTTCTACAGTTCATAAATTTTAACAGGAACAACGACGTACAGTAGGTGCAAAAAATTGCTTGTGCTCCTTCAGTAGGCGTTATGTGATGTCATAACATTTATAGCTTTAACTTTTTTTTGGTCTTATTTTTTTCCAGGAATTCATCAGTGATAGGTTAAGCAATGGGCTGTAGGGTGACAGAGATCCAGTTGCTAGCATTAAATCAGAGCTGCAGTGACCCACTGAAGATTGTTTCTTATGTTGCTTTCTTGTTTCGAAATAGGAAATGTGGTTACAGAAGAAATATAAACTACAGAAGAAAAACCACTTTTCCAAAAAAGGAAACACTTCTATTTGGACAACTATCAAGAAAAGCTTGCGTTACTCTTGATTCAGCTCTTAAATTTCCCGTCCATATCACTCATCAAAAAAAAAAAGATCTATGTTTGGCATCAGAGCGCTAATTAAGGCGTGTCCATATTTTCCATGCAAAATACTCATATCTTTGTATTATGCCTTCATACATAGTCCCATCACTTATAGGATTATTGCCTGGGGAAATACTTATCATTGTCATTTATCGTCTCTGCAACACTTACAAAACCAGGCCATCCGCATTATTGCCCATAGCCCTTTCTCTGCTAATGCTCGCTCATTATTGCGCATGAGCACAATATTTTACCAGTCCACCAGCTTTTCCAGTATCACCTTGGAATCATGTCTTTAGGTTACTACATGGCACCCTACATTTTCAGTCTGTAGACCCCATCCTGCTGGTCAATCACAACCCTACCAGATTTGCAGCAAGAAACAATTTTCTGCTCCCCAAAGTCCATACCAATTATGGTAAAACGACGTCGTCTTTTCAAGCAATTTCATTTTGGAATACATTGCCACCCACTCTAAAAACATCAATTTCCTTGCCTGCATTCAAGAATAACTCAAGGTATTTTTGTTGGAATGCTGATGTTTTATTCTCCTTTTAAGTATATTACCTGCGTTATTGTGCTTTTTGACTCTGTTTCTGTGCGGAAGTATTGATTTGCTATTTTCTATATTTTATAGTTATCCGCTAACTATGCTGTATTTATTTCTTGTATTATTGATGTATCGAGGGTCCCGGTACAGTCTTTGACTTTGGGACCCTCGTCTGTACACTTATGATCTTTTGTATATTTTTTGGGACCAATAAACAGTCATTTTACTAGAAAAAAAAAGCTTGAGCATGGTTTTTACAACTACTTCTGTCTAAAATTTTTTTTCAGTGTTACTGCACAACACATACATTAAATCTCAAGCGAGAAGAAATGTTTTTGCGACTTGTGTAATGCCATTTCTTGGACTTTCATTGGAGACATGGGGTATATTCCAGTTTTTCTATAGAAAATTTCTCGCTCAAGCATCAATTTCATTCTTTAATTAGCTCACAATAGTCCTCATAGGGTAAGTCAATGAGGTCGTGCGGTAATCACCAGGCTGTCTGTTATGCCAGAATCTCCACAAACATTTGGCATCCATCTCAAGCAATCACTACCCATAAAATCTGGCTCACTTACCAAAAAATCCAATTATACATTTGTGCACAGAATTTCCCACATGCCATTACACAAAAGTAGCTTGCATTTTTCCCACAACAAAGTATTTCAGAGGGGTACCACATGTCATTTCAGCAATGGGGGGCACCAAACACAACCAGGGAAAGTTTTAAGATATACTCCTAGAACACCAGCCAAAGTGCCTTCCCTACATTTTTTGTTGCAGGTTCAAGAGGGCATGGCAATCTTATTCCCAATGCTTTGTGGACACACTTTGAATGCCATAAGGCACAACAAAAAAATGCCCTCCACGTCAAACTCTAGGCCCCAATACATGGCACTCTCATTGGTTGTTATTGGTGGCTAGAATTGTACTCAGGTGCAACTCTGGCACAGTTTAATCAAACACCCATTTTACAACCATTAGCAGACTCGATGCAATGGGACTGTTGGGAACATAAGGCGTAGCATTCCCACCACTGCATTTAAGTCAGTTGTCATGCATGAAAAACACAAAAATATCATGCAACATGGGCAATGCTCTTGCCTTATGTCCAGCAAAAGTGATGACTTTGTTAGTTGAGAAGGGGAATGAAGTGTCCGAAAGGTCTGAATCAGTCAGTGGTTGCAAGAGTTCACGGCTGAAAGAAAAAGGAAAAAAAAAAGGATATTCTGTGACATTTTGGTTTGGTTTTATGGGGTTTAACGTCCCAAAGTGACTCAGGCTATGAGAGACGCCGTAGTGGAGGGCTCCGGAAATTTCGACCACCTGGGGTTCTTTAACGTGCACTGACATCGCACAGTACACGGGCCTCTAGAATTTCTCCTCCAAAGAAATTCCAGCCGCCACGACTGGGATCGAACCCGCGTCTTTCAGGTCAGCAGCCGAGCACCATAACCACTGAGCCACCGCGGCGGCGCATTCTGTGACATTTTGTACTTTTCATGAATGTCATGCGAAAAAAACTGGAAAGGTCCCCATAAAACAGCAATAAAAAGACGTACCACAAAATGCCGAAACACTACCAAGATGCCTTTCTGCACCAAAAAATGGTTTACAAGCTGCACACTTAGCCCAAGTGAAAAGGGCAAGAAAGTGAGAATGCAATTTAAGGGGGGACCCTGGTCTTGAAAAAATTTTTTTATTAATCTAGATATAGTAATGAAATTTTCAGGTCACATGTATTTTTGTATGCTGATTTTAGATATGTCATTTAATTTTGTGTAAAACAATTCCTTGAGCACTTGTGCAATTTTTATGCAAGTCTTTTGGAGAGAGCATATAAGAAAATTTGCTGCAGGAAACTCGCTGAAATGCATGCCATTGGGCTCTCTGGACACCAAGGAATGCAATAAGGGTAAAATTATCATCCTGGCTGTCATAGAACTTGAGTTACAGGGTACTAAAGCTGCCACTTCACAAACAGGAGTACACACTTTTCTTCTCATTTCTGAAGCGACAACTTCAAAACTCTATAACTCAAGTTCTATGATAGCCAGGATGATAATTTTACCCTTATTGCATTCCTTGGTGTCAAGAGAATCCAATGGCATGCATTTGAGCAAGTTTCCTGCAGCAAATTTTCTGCAAAACTTTTCCCAAAATACTTGCATAAAAATTGCACAAGTGCTCAAGGAATTGTTTTACACGAAATTAAATGACATATCCAGAATCAGTGCACAAAACTACATGTGGCCTGGAAATTTCATAACTGTGACTTCATTAATAAAAATATTTTTTCAAAGACCAGGGTCCCCCCTTAACCTGAACCCAGCTGTGAACAAAGCTGGTGCCCTCGTGCAGACAAAACTTCCTATGCTTGATCCAGATTCATTCTGGATATGTAGGAGTACTTTTCCACATTTGGTCAGATTAGCTAATTAGTTAAGAACAAAATTATTAAACGTTCATTCAAGAACCTGAATTTCAATAATAAAGTAAAAAAATCAACCTTTAAAAGACACAAAAAATAACTGCCCAAAGCACATTAGCTTTAGTGCAGTCCCTTTGCTATACTAAACTGAAAGCCAAAAGTAACCCTTGATGAACCACAGAGACGGCTGTCTATCTACAGCCTGTCAAGCAAGCTTAGACAAGTGATGCTAAGCTGCAGTGAACTAGCATTTTTCTTTGCCAGAAAGGCTGGTGTTCCTCTGAGGTTTAATTAGAGTACTGAGCTCACAATTCAAACATGCTGCTGGCTTGGATAACCGGGCATCCTTCTAACTTTAACCAAGCGTGATAAGATCATACAGAAGCATCACAAACAAAATGTCAGAGGAGCAGGCAGTGTAGTGCTCTTGTGGGGTTAAGTGGACACATGGAACCACTGTTATCATGCTTGTATCTCTCTGCTTTTGCCTTCCGTTCACACTGTTTGCCCTCATGCCTCTGCTTTCCAAAATGCAGCAAGGTACTGCACCTTGTATTCTCTTTTTAGTGGTGAGTGCACTTACAGTGGCTGCTCTCTTACTGAGTGCTCCACTAAACGTTGTCAGTGGCATCTGCTTGTCTGACATCACAAAGTCCTCACTTGAGTGGGGGGCATCTACATTTGGTCACGTGCACGTAAGAAGCTAATGAAGAAGTTAGCATGTTGCAAACCACGATGCACCAACATTGGAAATCATCCATGATGTAGCTGTCCCTGTAAAATTTTAAAATACCTACAAACTGCTCATTTCCATGGAACACTGATACCACTCTGAAATGGCCACCAATGTAACAAACTCTGATCTCTGCTAATCACAGTAGCCCTGCAGTAGTGACAGGGCACTGACTTGGGCAAAGGCTGCAACTTTCATACTGGGGCAAGTCAATTAACATGAAGCGGCAAATTAAAACCAGAAGCAACAGTTTGTGATAGCTTGGCTTCTCCAGTGATGACTTATTGCTACTACCCAATGAACTAATGAGCTTCCAGTGCAGAGGAAAAGATGGCAATGACTTTATTTTAATGGTTCAAAGGCAGCTTGGCCAAGGAATGCTATGGCTAACATGCTTCTGGTCCGCATGAGGTGGGTAAAAGTCCCACCTCTCCAAGCATTTCAGCCCAGAGAAGCCGAGCACCAGGCCAGGGGAAAGTTCTAACACATCAGAAAAAAGTGGCCAGTACTCAGCATCGCTGGGGACCGAACCCTAGGCCGCAAAATTGCTGTACCAAAATTGGCCAAATCTCACTTCTGCCGGGCTGCAGGGCAAGACCAGAAGTGGAGTTATTGGCTGCGCATTTTACGCAAGCAGGTGGTCACATTAGCTTTTTTATATAATATAACACATTTCCTTTTTGAACGCAGAAAAAATGCGACCCAAATTTAGTACAAACACAACTGAACCTGGTGGTTTCAAAAGCAATCTGCATCTTTTAGCGGGCCTACTCTGCCCATATTTTAGAAGGGAGGTAAACAGCCTCAAATTGTTAGCTAATCAGTCATACTGGCATGCTTCTATTCTGGCCGTGAACAGAATTCAGCTGGTTTAATTTGTACGGAATGCACTTGTTTCTTTTTACCACACCACGGATTGCTGAACTGATCACTCGTCCGAGGCGCGGGAGGTGGCATGGACAAAAATGCGGCTCAGCAACCGGCTGGTATGTTCTGATGTGTTGCAGTATGCGTGAGATGGTCATATAGTACCACCCATATGATTTCAGTTGCCCATGTTGGCGGTGGGCCTCAGGTTGTCAACGGGCAAGGATCACCGTTCTCAGGCGCAAAGATTGTGTGCATATAATGAGGCCGCAATATTGAAGCTTAAGAGCGTCGAGCGCCAGGGTGAAAGGGCGGCGTCGTACTCTCTTGGTCATTAGGGGGGTGTAGTTTCTAGTGCTTTTTCCTATCCAGAGAACGCAAGTCGTAGAATTCTGTGCTGTCTGGCTATACCTTGCACCGCTTGGATGGCTTGTACTTCAGGTGCTGAAGGAAGCTTGTTTCTTGTGTTCGTTAAAGAGATGTCAAATGAAAATTGTATTGTCAAGATTCTAAGCTCAAGTGAAAGCTAGGGCACTAAAAACTATCTAGCAGGGCAGACTTATGGGTCATTCTTGGAGGGGGAAGTCCTACTCACACCGTGCGTTTCTTGACCTTCATTTAGAAAATTGCTGTGAGTGAGGTTTTCCTACATAAAAATTTTTGCTGGAAACCGATAGCATCCGCATTAACTAGCCCAGCTTCGATTTTTTTTTTTTTTCTGTTTGGCACCAGCAGCGCATACGCTAAACCAGACTAATATGACTCATCCCCACTGTCTGTTGCTGATAGAGCAAGGATACAAAGCATGTTTCCTTTTTTTCTTTTCATAGTACCATACACAAGGACAGTACTTTAAATGTGGCTAAACATCCCACTCGTATCCTGCTCTCTGCTCCTGCTGTCAGCTGTACTTTGTATGCTCAAGCACCAAGAGAACTGAGGGGTGATCAATTGGACTGATGTGTGGAAAATGAAAGAGCATTTTTCTTTCACTCGCCAATCTATTCCAATTGTGATTACATTCCAATTACAATTGTATTCCAATCCTGATTCTATTCTATCTGATTCTATTCTTATTTTATTTGTATTCATAACGGCTTCTACTTTTAATTTTTGCCAAGTCATTCTTGGTCCTGCGTCTCCCTCTTCTACCCTACAAGTGGAGAGGATGGGGGAGAGGAGACCGGTTGGCAGAAGGCAGTGGCGACATGAGGCTTCTATGCTCACAGTACACTACATGCGGCTGTCAGCTGAACACTGCCTGCCAGCTGGCTAATCTCTGGCACTAGAGAGGAGGATTGATGCCATGTGCTCTGAATGTTCCCAGATGGCAAGCAGAGATGCAGCCTGGTGTGTGCTTACAAAAGGTCAATAAATGCTGTCATACAAAAACAATGCCTGCACCCTTGGTTAACAGTGTCATGGGAATGTAACTTCACTAAATTATTTATCTTATTTTTTCTTACAGTACCCCATTTAAGGGGGGACACTGGACTTAGACCTATTTTCCTTATTTTCAGTCCAATCCTAATGAAACTGTGCCACCTTGCTCAGTTTTTTATGCTGATTTCAACAATGAAATTACCTTGCTCATAAGTTAGTCGGTTCCCAAGATAATTCATTTTAATTAGTCATTCATTAGTACTTTGGCACAAAAAAAACTGCTTAATAAAAAATCATTTTTAATCCATGGCTACATAGTATGGTGAGTAAAGAGTGCAATAATCAAAACTATTTTTCCATTTCATCCTCATTAGTAATTTTACAGCTTTTGGAATATCAATGTTCAAGGTGTGAGTGTAATGCATCGATAAACTTTGCAAAATTATAAATTTTGAAGCGTGATTGAACAAATCTGCTTTCGATTATTGCACACACTGTGCCTTCAGCTTCCCTTAGCAATCAATTAGACATAGATGTTGAGATATCGACATACTAAGACAGCTGGATGTCCAAAATTTTGCTCAGTTTTTTATACTGATTTCAACAATGAAATTACCTTGCTCCATTAAGGGGGGGAAGAGGGTCTTAGAAATAAATTTTTATGAATGAAGTCACAACCACGAAATCTTCAGGGAACATGCATTTTTAGCATGCTGATTCCAAATATGTAATTTAATTTTATGTACAACAAGTCCTTGTGCACTTTTGCAGTATGTTGTGTAACCTTTGCCGAGGGTTTCAAAGAAATTCTGCTGCAGGGAACTTGTTAGATTGCATGCCATTGGTCTCTCTTGACATCAGGCTATGCAATAAGGGTAAAATTATCAACCTGCCAGTTATAGAAGGTGAGCTGTAGGATTTTGAAATCATCAGTTTCTTCTCGTTTGTGAAGTGGCAAATTCAAAACCCTGAAACTCAGCTTCTATGATAGGTAGGGTAATAATTTTGCCCTTATTGCATAGTTTGATATCAAGACAAGCTAATGGCATGCGTCCTAGCAAGTTTCATGCTGTGAAATTTATTGAGAGCTCTTGGCAAAAAGTTACATAACATATTATATAAGGGCACAAGGACTTGTTTTACATAAAATTAAATTGAATATTTGGAATCAGCTCACAAAAATACATGTTTCTTGAAGATTGCATTATTGTGGCTTCATTAACAAAAATTTTTTTTCTAAGACCTCCTTCTCCCCTTAAATCGTCTGCTCCTGCATAAATTCAGCCAACACGATGATTTGAATTTAATATTATGGTCAAAATGCTGATTTCTTGAAGGAAAAAATTGGTACAGTTGAAAAATAATATCTGTAGGTTCCATAAATGTCATTTTTTGAAAATCGATTTTTTTTGTCATTTTTCAGTCTCAAATACCAGTGTCCCCCCTTAAGCATGGTTTAACTTACATGACACACCTCGCATAATGCACAATAAAGGCAAAAAGCTGCTCAGAGCAAACTGAATGGCTTCTGTAAATGGCACTGAAACAAAACTCGGGTGATGACAAAGCTAGTGTGTGCTCACTTTCCATTCATTTACACAGGCTGTTCTTTGTCTGTAATTAACTAATTTCAAAATATAGTGTCTAAGAAGGGCTGGCAGATGACAAAATTAAATGCATTATTAAAAGACAGCACAGAAAAATGGAAGCAAACAACCAAGAGAATATTAAGATGCTAACAGAAATCCATCTTAGTTGAATAGGGTTGACCAAAATAAAAGATAGCCTATAAGGCTTAATACAGCCTTGTTACAGACATGAAAAACACTAGAATTATTTTAGCTATGTCACAGCGCATATAAACCAGAGGCCAATGCTAAGCTCTTGCAAAAGGTTCGCTTCCACAGAGCACAGTATTATGAAAACAGGCTGTGATTTTGCAAAGTGCAGCAAATAAAATGAGAGAGAACATTAAGTGGTATGCGAAATACATGTCTCAAGAATGATCACATGCAAGCACATAGCTTCTCTGGGCACTTTCAGTCCTTTACGCTACAGCACAGTCATGGCATTTTCGGCCACATAAAATTCCCCACCGAGACTGCATGATGTAAAAAAAAAGACCAAGGAAGAACACCTCCATGCTTACTAAGACGCGCAAACAATACCTCGCAGATGTGCATAAGCATGAGACATAAACCCGGAAAACCTTCCATGTCACAAGGGATGACTTGGGGTGAGATCACCTGTTTGCTTTAACAGACAAGACTGACAAGACTGCTGACAACGCAACTGCACAGCAAGAGGGAATGCACCAGTGAACTGTCAGCCACAAGCGCAGAGTGGAGAAATGGGCAGGAATACAAAATCTGCACACCCACCTTTTTGGACCTTGTATACTGAGCATCCCCATCGTTTCAGACTCATCGGCAATGGAAACTTTAAACTTCTGATCTTGCACAACGTTGCGAATGTGAGCAAGGCAGTGGTTGGCACTTGCACCAGCAGCTCCTACGTAAAAACCATGGCCTTAAAATGAAAAAAAAAAAAATTCTCATCAGCGCACAATATTACAATGCGCACGCTTTCACACGTTCACAAACATTTGAAAAACATGAGAGCTATACGTAGCGAGGAGATAAGATTGCAAGAAAAATATGACCATAAAACAAAATATTTAAATGCACAAAGGAAGCATTACCTCCTCCTCGTTACCTTTGTTTTCGTGGAGCAGCTACAATAAAAATGTAGTTTCTTGTTTCATGACCAACTATTCAGAGGTCATGCGTTCGGATGCCACCAGTGGCATGTGGTTTTTTGTTTCTTCTCCACTGTAATCCATTGTGTTTAAAATAATTACTCAATTAGTCTCCCATTAGTGAACACCACAAATTTTTTAAAAAAAGAAAACATCCCCTATGCTCCTTGGTTTCGGTGACTGTTGGCTTCCATCATGTATTCAGTATTCAATCGTAAGGCAAACACTGCAAAAATGGAATCTATAAACAAAGCTGATTGGTTAATGGCATCTAAAATCCCAAAGCAACTCAAGGCTATGAAGGACGCCGCAGTGGAGGGCTCCGGATAACTTTGACCACCTGGGGTCCTTTAAAGTACACTGACATCGCTCAGTACACGGGCCTCTAGCATTTTGCCTCATTGAAATGTGACTGCCGCAGCCGGGATCAAACCCGTGTCTCTCAGGTCAGCAGCCGAACACCATAACACTGAGCCACCATGGCAGCGGCCCTATCTACAAAAAAAAGTAGTGCAAATTATAAGCTATAATGTAGTGGTGCGCAAATATTCGAAATTTCGAATACAAATCGAATATATTTGTTATTTGCTTCATGCTAGATTCGAGAAATGATATTCGGCAGCAACTGAATACCGCCGCCTTTCATAAATCTGACGTCGGCAAACCCACAGTAAGGGCATATTATTCAAAGGTCGAGTTTAAAGTGCCAGGAAAACAGTACAAAGGCATCTTCTTCACTTTCTTCTTCGTCGTTTATCGAGCAGACTGCTCACATATGGACACTGCTAGGTTTCGACCTCACGCGAAATTCCCGAGTGGGCTTTCCCACAACCACACTTGATGAAAACAAGATGGTCGACCACCCACTTCAAGCAGCCACTATGCGAAAGAACTTTTTTTTTATCCTTCCTTAAGGGGGGGACCCTGGTCTTTAAAAAAAATGTTTATTAATGAAGTCACAGCTATGCAATCTTAACATGTATTTTTTTTTGTACTAATTCTTAATATATGATTTAATTTCATGTAAACCAAGTCCTGAAGTGCTTATGCAATATGTTAAGTAGTTTTTTGGAGAGAGCTTTTAAAAATTTCGCTGCAAGGAACTTGCTTAAATGCATGGCATTGCTTTTTCATGGCATCAATGAATGCAATAAGGGTAAAATTATCATCCTGCTTATCATAGAACTTAGGATGATAATTTTTCTAAGGTGCCACTCAAGAAAGAGAGATGAAAACTTTTCTACCCATTTCTGAAGTGGTCACTTCAAAACCCTGTAACTCAACTTCTATGACAGACAGGATGGTAATTTTGCCCTTACTGCATCCCTTGATGTCAAGGCAAACCAATGGCACACATTTCAGCAAGTTACCTGCAGCAAACAGTTGTAAATTCTCTCTCCAAAATACTTGCATAACCTACTGCATAAGTGGAGAAGGACTTGTTTTACATGAAATTAAATGACACATTCAGAATCACCACACAAAAATACATGTTCCCTGAAGACTGCATAATTGCGACTTCATTAATGAAAATTTTGTTTTAAAGACCAGGCCCCCCCCCCCCTCCCGAGTGGCACTAGAGGTTCGTTTTGGGGAGAACGTCGGTGGAAGACGACACAAGGCAGGGGCGCCCTTCAACCTCACGGAATGAAAACAATGTGGCCCGGATCAGGGAAATCGTACAGCAAGACCGCACCATTACAGTCCACATGCTATCAGATGCTTTCGGCATTAGCAAGACAACAAAACTGGGGGAAACGAAAGCTTGTGCCGCACTCCCTCACACAAGACCAGAAGGACCAGTGAGCGGGCACCAGTGAGTGCTGATTTCCTCTCCAAGGCAGAGAAGGATACTGCATTCATCGACAGCATCATTGCTGATGACGAAATGTGGTGTTTTCAATACAATCCTCAAACAAAGAGGCAGAGCACTGAATGGCAGTCCGCAAGCTCTCCGGCGTTGGGAAAGGTGTGGCGACAGAAGACCAAAACAGACGATGCTGATAATTTTTTTCGATGCCAGAGGTGTCATACATCACGAGTTCATCCCACAAGGGCAGACAGTGAATTAGGAGTTTTATATCCGTGTGCTCCAACATACGTGTGATGCACTGCAACGCCGTCACCCCAACTTATGGGCATCTGGATAATGGAGCCTTCTCCACAATAACACAAGGTCGCACACTGCTCTCAGTGTGACAGAATTTCTCGCCAAGCACAGCATTACTGTACTTCCACATCCACCATACTCGCCTGACCTTTCCCCATGCAATTTTTTCCTGTTTCCTCGTGTGAAGAGAGCGTGGAGGCCATTCAAGACGCCACAACAAAGGAGCTGACAGCCCTGCCAAAAGAAGCGTTTTCCAACTGTTTCCAAGACCTCAAGAAGCGTTGGAAGCTGTGTATAGACTGCAAGGGAGACTGTTTCGAAGGGGTGCTGCACAAATGATTTCAATGTTAAATGCATTTTTTTTAATGGACTCAGTCTCGGAACTTTACGGACAAAGGTTGTACTAGCCAGTAATTCTCTCTAGTTCAAATTGTGTTATGTCTGGCATTCTAGGTTCAAAATAACATGCTTCTTCCTCTGTAAAAAGAGATGAACACATGTTAGGACTCTTGAAGATTGTGAAACTGAAAGAACAAATACATTAACCAGTTGTGAACTGACGCACGTCAACCATGCTTTTAATGAAACTCCGCTGTTTGCAACAGGCAAGACTCTCGTCTCCCAAACTTGCAGGTGCATTCTCCAAGAAAGATAAGCACTAGTGAGGACAAGTAAATCAAAGCCACCATAGTATAGACATGAAAGAAGCCAACAGCCACAGAAACCAAGGGGCACAGGGGATTTTTTTTTAAATTTATTTATTTTGTGGTGTTGATCAATTTAGAATATTACTGAATATGTTATCGCTTAAAGCTAATTGATTACAAAAGCAGAAGAAAAAACAACCACATGCCGCCGGTGGGATCCGAACCCACGACCTCCGAATTACGCGTCCGGTGCTCTGCCTCTGAGCTATGGCGACGGCTGTCAAATCTTCTGTTTTCGGGTGTATTTATGTTTACAAGTAGGCATTCTAAATCAGGCTGCCAAACCAATGACAGCCAAAATTTTCCCTTTTAATATCAGACATTCTTCTGCAAGACTTACCCTGCAGCAATTTATTAGCGTCATTCACTGTAGCCCTTTATGCTAAAATTAATTATGTGCTTTAAAAAATGTCAGTGGTGGAGAGACGATTACCTGAGCTAGTACAGCAATTCCAATGCGACCACATTGAAAGGGAACAACTGCAACCTAGTGGCTCTCACAACAAAGGCATCTGGCAGTTTTCTTTGCTTTTCTGACATGCACAATGCTTTTCTTTTACACTCGCTTACTAGTGAGTTCATATGCTGGTAGCATGGTTCATTAACAGAGCACAGTGTACATGACAGTGAGATGCCAAGCAGCCTAATGATCAAACATCTCAAGCCTTGCTCAGTTGACAGCGGCCTACATTTCTCAACGAACACCAGTTTCGCTCAAGCTTTGCAAATTGGTGCCACCACTTGACCTAATCATCAATGGCCTCGCCTGACAAAGCCCACACTCTATCAAAACATACGCGTGGTATGGGACGAAGGGTTTATCAGCCCAACACTCTGCGAGGACTCTGAGAGACACCATAGTGGAGAGCTTAAGATTAATTTCGATCCCCTGAGGATCTTTGCAGTACACTCACACCACACAGCACATAGGCATTCTCGCATTTCACATGCACTGAAATGCAGCCAATGCAACCAGGACTCAAACTGGCACCTCAGGCTCAGGTGCTGAATGCCATTGCCATTAATTAACCCACCATGGCAGGCTGTTAACACTGTATAACATTGACACCACAAATGCTTCCTGCAAGCTACCTGGACACAAAAAATTTACAAGTAGGAAATTACACGGAGTAGGAGTAGGCAAGGAGTAGCATGCCTTTTCTCTGGGTTGCACCTTTTACTCACAATTCGATAAATGCACCGTCATCTATCACCTTCCATTCATAGAGTTCAGCAACTCACTATTATGGCCATTTCCATGAGACCCCCACCCCCATCATTAAAGTGAGCCGACTGAGGAGGGCCAGTAAACCTACAAGAACCAAGGCACTGCTGTCGAAAGGACAGAGAGGCACGTTACTGTCAGACATTAGATTCCTAATGCCTCGCCATAAATCAACTAGCAGGCTAGTAACCAACCAGTCACTTGAGTTACCAGACATCAGACTGTTGATATTCCACCATAAACCAACCTGGACAGAACTCTGACACCCCTTGAGCTGCAGTTGTCAGGTTCACCAATCAACCTCGTGCCGTAAATGCTTTCATCATCCCCATCCATGAGATTAAACAGCTGATGGAGATGAAACCTACACTAAATGGTGACTGATCAGCCATACTGACCATTCAGAGCTTGAAGAGAGCACGTGCACTGACCTTGCCAGCCAGACCAAAACTCATGATGTAGAAGATGACAATGAGAAAGGAACTGCAGGTATCAGGCAATGCTAGACACTGTCAAGCTTACAAAATCCCATGTTCAACGTAGCTGACCTGCACATTGTTCAATGATGTCATGTATCTTGCATGACGCATCTAATAAAACTAGATCAAACTAACCAAACTCAAAGGGAAGAAGCTTCACTGGGATTTCATTCAATCGATGTTCTGGAACCAGCTCGAGTCCCACACATGACAGAACCAGTCATTGGCAGGCGCTTACAAGCTGAAGTACTTTCACAACTGAAGCATCGATAAATACCTATCCCTCATCAGCAGTTCACCAATAAAAAACAAAGCCTGTCACACGGCAATCAAGCTCCTGAAAGAATTTATATGATGCCCTTTAACTCATAGAATTTAAATGAAATGGCACCATTAAACAACTGCACTCTTTGTGCTACCTTTTGGCTGCCCAAAATTTGACACAGTATGACCAAGTCATGGGTCAGGCGTTTGTGCACAGCCCATCCTCACTAGATATGAGTCAGCAGAATGCTCACATTCCCATTGGCCACTGCACTCACCATCAAATCTGGGGTCACAGGGGGAGCCTGCTCCAGGGGCAATGGCACTCACTGTAAGGTCAGCTTCCACCATGCCTCTGGAATTCAGCATGCAGGTGTATGTGGTGGAATCTGTCGAAGATCACCCAAATAAACCAACCTGATCTACTGTGTGCCATCACGGTCAGTGATCTCATAGTAATGCTAAGCAGTTACAGCGAGTGCGCAAAACAAATGCCGTAATTGCAGGTGACATAAGGGTAATTTCATGCGAATAAACTCAAATACGTGGCTAGTGCACAGTTAACACAAGCTACAACAGCCTATAAAACAGATGCACAGATGGCCAGCCAGGTCTAGCTCTCAGATCACAAGTGTGTCACCAACATTAAAGACCAGGTACTCGAGCATTTTGCCTCACAGTTGTGAAATATGTACACTGGAACACCGCTCAGTGCATGCCTAGGTCATCTTACTGCTCAAGTATAATCCACAACATTAGCTGCTTGAAAACTGTTTGGCATTTCATGCAATAAGTGAGGTAACCAAAATGCAAACTTTTGAGGTAGCCTACTCACGTGCAACCAGCCTGAAAGAAAGAAAGGGAGAAGAAGAAGAAGAGGAGAGGAGTTAAACATACACTTGCTATCTGAAGTCTAAATCTCTGAACTCTATCAACTCTAGGATACGTGTGCACTTTCTTTCAACGAGACCTCATCTGAAGATAACAGAAGGATTTGCACACCAGCAGCAGCAGCAGCAGCAGTAAAAAACAAAACAATAAAAAACCAAAGAAGGTAACAGGAAGTTTGTTGGTTATTTTTCCCACGCATTTTTTAAATGTATCTGGCCAAATCAGTCATGCATGCTACATGTCCCCTAATGATACTTATAGGCATCTAAATCTCAGTGGTGCCACTTTTGACTGTAACATCAAATAAAATATACCAGGCACAGGCCACAGGCCAATTTCCCTCATTTTCAGACCACTGTGAAAAATCTGTTTCTAGCTGGATACACCTCAAGAACGCAGCAGCGAATTCCCCTCAAAGGAGGCTCTACAGGCAATGGTGTCAGCTGGGCTGGTGGACGGCAGGTGCCTCTGTGAAATGGGATCAACCTCAATACCCTGACAACCGATGGACGGTGTTTGCTGGAGGGCTTCCTTCGAGGGGTACTTGCCTCTGCGTTCTTGACTTGTATTCGACTATAGACATTCTGAATTCCAATCTTTGACACTGCACACACTGTTAGTCTTGTCTGCTTAAGTGATACTTCAAAAACTAGTTAAAAGTCTGTAAAATAATATGAATGTCACTATTAAAGGCAGAAAATCCCTAGAAGAAACAATCCCTAAATCCATTAAGCAGCAGAGAGACCTGGTAACAAGAGAATTTTTGTCAACTTTTGAGAAATAATAGCTTGAAATAAAGGTCAGAGGAAGTTTATGTTTTGTTTCAACGTGAATTGATCTTCCATTGCTGGAACGCAATGCTTCACAGATCAGTTTCAAAAATAAAAACATCTGGCTGGAAGCATTTACCTGAAAAAAATTTTCACTCCTATAACAGGTAAATGTACTCACACTAAGAAAAAAGGCACACAGGTGAATATTGCCTGAATTTTCCAAACCAAGAAAAATAAAATATTCAGTACGTCAGAGTACACTGGAGGAAAACTTTTTCTGGCAGTGCAGCAGAGGCTAGGCAGGAAGGGGCAGGAGACAGGTCTTTGTCCCCGCGCTGTGGGGAGAGGGCTCGTCAGCCCTAGCAACCCCACACAGTCTTTCCAACTCTCCCACTTTCACCCCTCCCCACCCACAGACCGAAAAACCCATTCTCTCATGACATGGGGTCAAAGGCCGCTGATTCAAACATAATCAGCCACGCACCTGTGCAACAATTAAGGGGCCCCCAATCTTTACACAAGGAATCGCTCTACTTGGGCGAGGTAGTGAGTCGTTTTTCACAAACTCTCTAATGTGTGCTGCCTGAAACGGCCTCCTACTGCATCCACCACAGTCGTTTTTGGGCAGGTGATTGCAGTGAACGTTCTAAGCATGATGGCTATCTGTAAGTGCATTTAGGAAGTCATTACACAACAGGCGGCACAAACTGAGTGCGACCCCATTTGCCTGTCCACACCATTCCCTCCTCCTCCTCCACTTTCCACCTTACACTTCTGCCTTCCTCTCTTCCACCGCCTTTTCACTCTCGCCCTCTCTTCATTATCACCCTACTTTCAGCCTTCACCGTGCTCTTCGCTTTGTTATAGCTCTGCCTGTTATGCCGACGACGACGTGCAAGCCAGGAACATTTGCCTACGAGCTGCGCTCTAAAAGAGGAGTCAGGGGCCCATTAAGGTATAGCCAATAAAATTTCATGAGCTTGAATCCCACCAGAGACAGGAAATTTGTACTACACATACCTGCCAACATAGACAATCAATGTTGCATTTCACAAACACATTTAGCAGGCTGTGGATTCCTGTAACATGTGTACTGCACTGAAAGAGTCATCTTTGCATGCTCTGCCACCGAATGAACAAAATGGTAATCCCACCTTCTGGCTTTTGCATGTTATTGCTGAAGATGAAGTCCACAGCAGCCTGAGCATCAGGTCCAGTGATGTAGAACTTTCCAAAGTAGGACATGTTGAAAATGGCTGCATCTTTTCGACAGCTCAGACACTCATCCTTTATCTAAAAATGCAAAGCGCAAAATAAAGTAAAATTAACATTTGAGTCAAAGTCAAGGGTAAAGATTTGTGAGAACAGCAACCTTTGACCACAGAAAGCTCAGGAGATCAATTGCTGCAGGAAACCAAACACTTACAATGTCGTGTTGGCCTGGAAAGTCAAATGTGTAGTCCAGTTTTAGCTTGTCTGCATAGTTGTAGCTCACGTGCTTCACATTTTCATAGCTTCCATAGTAGTCGTAGGCAAGAACCTGCAGTACAAAGCAGTGGCATAAATCTTGTGGTTCCATCTGTAAAACATTACCACTACAGTCGCCAACCTCAAGTCCAGAGTCTTGCTGGTACCACCGGTGTTCTACATGTCCTGTGTGACAGCTAAGAGTAGTGCACCAAGTACAAATGTGACCGAACTTAAAAGCCTTATAGCAGACAATGCAGAGCCAAAAAAAATTTAAATAACATGCAAATGACTAAAAGGGACCTGAATAGAGTCTTCTGCTCACAAAAATACGGCATGCTATGCCTCATATTTTTGTGAAACACATTCAAGCCAACGATCATGCAGACTGAGCAGCAAAAGCGTCGCATGGTGACACCTCCGCGCTTCTACCCTATCCCTTTTCCCGTAGTGATGGCTACTGAATCCTGGCGGACACAACATTCTCAGGGGTGTGATCCACAGCTTCAATACAGACCCCTCCTTCGTATCAAACCCACTTGTGACTTCTGCATGCCCCGCAATTTAGACAGACGTGATCGCAATTGCCTGCACAGATTTTGCCTGGACATTGCTTTCACTAAATTCTTTCTTCATAAAATTGGTGCATCAAGAATCCCTACCTCTGTGCCACTTGGTCTGCCACTGCCAAATTTTCAATAATCATCGCAAGGCGTTGTTAAGTCCTTTCGAACTCTGTCAGGACTGCCCCTGTGCCTGGAGTATGTCCTTGGACACTGCAGCGAAGCTTCGGCTACGCGTGGGGCAAAAGCATTACTATTTCTTCTTAGGGACACGGATTTGATAGACACCCATTAATGACCCCCTGTGTGTTTGTGTGTGTGTGTTGTGTATGCTGACTTCACCTGTCACCTTTTCTTTCTTCCTTTTACCCCCTCTTTTTCACCCTCATCCGGAGTAGCATGCCAGGTTAACAACCAGGCAGACCTCTCCTGTATTCATTAAAATCTCTCTCTCTCTTTCCCCCCTCTCAAGTCGACTCAACATATTGACAATTTGCTGGATGAGTGCCCAGCTTTGAAAAGGGTGCACGAACATAATTTCACACTGGTGTACATGTGCAGTTGGCAGCAAAATTTTACGGTATACGGATGTGCGAAAACAAAATTATTTCGGTGCAGACACGAAAGCCAATTGCCTGAAATGCCGGCAGGTATGAAGGGTCATGGATGCTCCACCTGCTAGTATCGAAACCAAGTGGCTAAGTAGCAAGATAGCACCACAATAAATTTTTTCCCACACACACACATCCTGTAAACTTTTGGTGGCAACTGTACATACTGCTCTTAAACAAAAAGTATGGCAAAGGCAAAGATGATACTCTCAAAGAATGACACTACTATTCATTTCTTACAGTTTTCAAAAATACTACCATTACTAAGATTTCTCACTTGTTAACTATTTGCCACCAAAGAGAAAGAACTCACGAGGGTTGTAAGGGCTCTCTAAAGAGGCGCTCAACTCAATTTCAGTTGTGGCTGTATGCTACAGACTAAGCTATACAAAACACTGCTGCACGACAATGCAGAAGACAAGTGCTCATTTGCGCACTTTCTGTGCATTCTGCCCATCTCCGTACTTATTCATGCCAACATATCAATACAGTACACCAAACAAGCTCGTGCACTATAGTGAAAAAAAGAAAAAAGCTTGTCAACTCCATCAGGTCTACTGCTTCATACTGTCTGTTTGGGACTTCCAGCATGTACTGCAATCAGTCCCCTTAAACATAGCCGTATTTTAACGATTTGCCTAAAATAACGTGGATTTCGGCTCCTTTGGGAACTTTTCAGACACTACTAAAGTCCTAAAGTGATTTCGGCGACCTCTGTATGAAGCCTACTGAACTTTGAAGCAACCTAGGCGGGCCCCACAGGTCACGTGACCCAGTGACGACATCACAACCTGCCCACTGGATTGTAAGTAAAGTGCCTACAGGTGGCAGTTAAATTAATGATTGGTCATGGTTGCTCGGCAAGAGTGACCTGGGTCTCACAAGCCCCACTGGTGGCACAGCACCTGCTGTCGCAGGGCAGTGGCACATCGCTTAACAACTGCACCAGGGGTGTTGTGAGGACTCCCAGCGATCTATGAATGTAAAGTAGAGAACCTTGAAAACCGAGACTCAAACCGAAACCGATGTGCTAGCACACCTGACTTGCATTTGGCCTAACCACTCTAAATCATCCATAATTTTTTTTTCTTGGCAGGGAATGACACTTGAAGTCATGCGCACATAATCAAGTCAAGTACATGAATTAAATATTGCCTATTTGGGAACTCATACATTTCAAGACCAAGTGTGGTGCAGCAACAGCCCAATGCATAGATGGAATAGTAAAATGAACTAATGCAATATTCATTCAAATCTTGGTCTGATGTTTAGAGGAATTCCCCAAGGTGGAGCAGGTTTGTAATAATGGAGTAATTACTCTGCCATCCACCCAAGCACAGCCATACGGCTACAAAGGAAGCTATACAGCTTCCACAGAAACTTGGTAGTTTTCTTTCACAGAAGACAGACGAGAGCCTGTAGCAGAAGCTGGCTACTAGTCAATCTTGGCATGCTGGCAGCCAAATCCAGTCCTGTGTTAGAAGCAGGCAATGCCTGGATGACTTGGTAAGTAGATTTAGAAGCTGGTCAAAAGAAAAAATTGACGGTTGATTTGCATAGTTAGGCCAAATGCGAAATAGGTGCGCTAGCAATTAGGTTTTCACGTTAGGTTTGGTGCTCAGATCCATTCTTCACAGATGGAAGTTGTTCGAATAGGTTTATGGTTTATGGGGGTTTAATGTCCCAATGCGATTCATGCTATGAGGGATGCCGTAGTGAAGGGCTCCGGAAATTTTGACCAATTGGGGTTCTTTAACATGCACCGACATCGCATACGACGTGGGCCTCTAGAATTTTGCCTCCATCAAAATTCGGTTGCCAAGCTCGGGATCGAACCCGCGTCTTTCGGGTCAGCAGCCAAGCACCATAACCGCTGAGCTACCGCGGCAGCCAGTTGTTTGAATAGTGATAATGGGTGAACGCCCATAGTATATGCGGAACTGCTCATTCTCTACTTCACATTCATACATCCCTGGGAGTCCTCATGCCACTCCTGGTGCAATAGTGCAGTGGTCAAGCAATGTGCCACTGCCCTACGGTAGGAGGTGCTGCCATCGGTGGGGCTTGTGAGACTCGGGTTGCTCTTCCCGAGCAACCTCTCACAGCCAATTATTAATTGAACTGCCACCTGTCGCCTGCCACGGTGGGCAGTGTGCGTGTGTGTATGTGTGAGAGAGAGAGAGAGAAAGGAATTTCAATGAGAGGAAAAGGAGGAGAGGTCGGCCGATGGTAACATGGCCCTGGCTTGCTGCTCCACACAGGGGAAAGGGAAGGGGAGGAAAGGGAAAGTGTGAATGAAGGTTGATGATGGCGCACGCACACACACACTGGCTGGCTGGCACTTGCATCGCGGTGAGTAGGCGCACGTGAAGTTCATGTCTTGAGCACACACACCGACATGTCATTAACACATACCAGGATGGGGAATGAGGGGCTCGTTATACATATGAGAGAAGCCAACAGCCACAGAAACCAAGGAACACAGCGGATTTTTTTTACATTTATTTATTTTGTGGTGTTGATCAATACAGGTCTGCCGGTTACGGACGTGGGTGGTTCTGATGAACACTCTCAAGGTTAGGTCACTTGTAAACATAAATACGCCCAAAAGTAGATCTGACAGCCGTCAGCTCAGTTGGTAGAGCACTGGACGCGTAATTTGGAGGTCGTGGGTTCGGATCCCACCGGCGGCATGTGGTTGTTTTTCTTCTGCTTTTCTAATCAATTAGCTTTAAGCGATAAAATATTTAGTAATATTCTCCACAGATCAACACCAAAAATTAAATAAATAGAAAAAAATCCCCAGTGTTCCTTGGTTTCTGTGGCTGTTGGCGGGCGCTCTCTCTCTCACTCTCACACACACACACACACAAACACACACACACAAGTGCACACAGAGAGGCAAACTACACAGCTAAATGCGGGCAATGCCCACTATAAGTGCTACTGCACTAAAAAAGATAACAGAACCTATCTGCAGCTACCTACTGACAATCAAATAACTATAAGAATAAAAATCGGGTGGAGAGCACTTCACATGTTCTCTCAGATCATGAATGGGTGCTAACCAATATCCCTCAAAAGAAAAGTATATAACAGCTATCTTACTGGTACTCACTTATGGGGCAGAAACGTGGAGGCTAACGAAAGGGTTTGAACTTAAATTAGGACAATGCAGCGAGCTATGGAAAGGAAAATGATAGGTGTAACGTAAAGGGACTGGAAGCGGGTAGAGTGGGTGAGGGAACAAACGCTGGTTAATGACACCCTAGTCAAAATCAAGAGGAAGAAATGGACTTGGCAGGGCGTGTAATGCGAAGGCAAGATAACCGCTGGTCCTTAAGGGTAACGGAGTGGATTCCAAGAGAAGGCAAACATAGCAGGGCGTGGCAGAAAGTTAGGTGGGCGGATCAGACTAAGAAGTTTGCGGTGATACGGTGGCCTAAACTGGCAAAGGACAGGGTTAACTGGAGAGACATGGCAGAGGCCTTTGTCCTGCAATGGGCCTAGTCAGGCTGATGACGATTATGATGATCTACTGGTTCGGCCAAATTTGTGTGTTGCTGGGAAATGATCCTTTAAAGGGCTAAAGTGAGATACTGGGCTACAGAACAAGTAATCCAAATGTAAAAAAAGAATAAACAAAAAGCCCTCACAGGAGCAGGACCATCCCTGGCAAACCAGCCAGGCCGTTCCCAACCCAATCGCTCCTGAAAAATGCACCCTGCCTGGGACAGGACCTGGAAGTAGAGGAAAAGCACACTTGTCAAAAGGGATCACAATCATGGGAAGGATAGCAGAGAGTGGAGCTTCAGTCACCTCATGCAAGGGATCTTTGCGCATATTTCTTGAGGCAAGCGGTTCATCATTTGGGTATACAATCGAGTAATTCTTCACGTAAGACTCATGACTCCGTTCTCGAATCCACTTGGGATCTTTGGTGAGTAGAGGAGAAAAGCGCCTGGGGAAGACGGCAATAAACTCGGTTGATTGTTGGGCAGCTCCCCGAGTAATACTTCGAGAAAATTTTTTAAACACAGTTATGTAAAAGGATGCTTTCTTGCAAAGCACACATCATTCTCCTTATAAACCATATTTACTTGCATAATGAACACACTTTTTTTTGCAAAAAAATCTCTTAAAACTGGGGGAGTACATTCATTATGCAGGGTAAAATATTCAAAGAAAGTCTGAAGCGGTAAAAATGCAACAGAAAGTAGGCACGTTCAGCATGAAGTCAAATAGCTAACTAGTTCCTACAACCTTTAATATGGCATATCAAACGGAGAGACCCTTTGTGACCAGGCGTTGTATTTGATAGCTCTCATATTCCTCACGAAGCATTCTTATGAGATGTTCAACCCTCAGGATGACATGTAGTAGCCTTGAAATTTGACAGATGGGGGCTTTATGTTATTGTGTAGTTGTTTTGGCATTAAAAAAGGGGCACCTGTTAGCACTGGCAGCAGACTGCATGCCAAAAGAAAGGCTTATGTCTATTACGCGAGACAAAAAAAAATTGTACTTTTGACAGCCAAGTAGGGGGTGAGTATGTGAGTAAATATGGTATAACAGATCTCTGAAGCAATAACATGTTTTTATTAGGCATGTGCGAATAAGGGTTTTTTGGTTCAAAGTGAATCCGAAGCAAATAGTAAATTTCTTCCAATAATTTCGAACTGACTAGTTCAAATACTTCTGGCCCACAAAAAAGGTTGAAGAGCACAATAGACATTTTCGAAATCATATATTTTTTTAACATACAGGGCTGTCACATGAAAAGAAGAGACAATGTATTGAAGCTTTCTCACAGCCATTGAATCTGTATTGACTTTCTGCAAAAATGGCCATCAGAAATTGGGGGAGCTGACCTACATGCAGTGCAGACATATCTGAAGGGTGCGAGACCTACATGTGGGGCCTCCAACTGCTGCTCTTAATTGTGATTGTGTCTTTGCTCAGCTGTTGCTTTTAAGCGGGGACTCCTTGACACCTGCTAGGCGTACACGCCATGCAACTAGCGCCAGCCCGTGTCAGGCGTCAAAAAGGGGCACTCATCTCCATGTGTCTTGTGCTCGCGTCGTCGTACTTGTTTAGCAAATTTCATGCAAAAAGCAGCAGCTGCAGTGAGCCCAGACTCACTCTACAGAACTCAAAGGAGCCGGGCATCCTCTAATTAGAGAGAGTTAGCATAGCACGATCCACTTCCGCGGGGAGCCATTGCACACACGCAAATTGCCCTGCGGACGCCACAAGACGCCAAGCACTGGCCAGCTGTTTGCATGCCTGCCTCATCATACCAATCAGCGCCTGCACACTGGCGGTGCGCGGAAGCAGATAATGCTACGTTAAATCTCTCTACTGATGCACGCTGCATTGCCACTTAAGGCCCGTGCGCACTGTTGGTAAAGTGGCCACAGAAACCTGGCAGATACGATCTGGGCGCGTGCTTCCGCCTGCTCACATCTGTTGCCGAAGCGTTATTCACTCAAGATGAATACTTCGAGATTTCAAATACCAAACATTCAGATCAAATTGAATATCGAACACTTTACTATTTGACCAAATATTCGCATATGCCTAGTTTTTATGCAATCAATAGATGTAGCAGCAGTATGCATCAAAAGGCGCTCTTGCACAACACTGATAAAAGCTGCATGCTTACATCACTGCACTACTGAAATCTCTGCTGAAGGCTCAGGCTCGAGCAAGCACTGGGGCAAAATTACCAACTCACACTGCCGTCAGAGCACGGTGAGCCCCCGAGTCACACAGCAATAACTTTTGTTACTGACTGCCACTAACTTAGCACAACATTCCTAAGATCGCCACACTTGACAAAAGAAAGAAGTGGTTCCAGTAACTGCGGCAAAATGTAGTCCTGGGGCATATTTTCAGTATTATTTTGAGCCACATACCACTTTTCTCCCCGCCGGGCTACCGTTAGTTTGCAGTCTACCATCATCACACCCTGACAGTGCTTCAAGTAATCTTTTTTATATCTCACAATCTTTTAATCATGAAACTGAAAGCAGTCGCATTACCAACATGATCATAAAGCTTTCCTTCCCGTTACTATCTGAGAATGAAACAGGTTAGGAAAAGGTGTTGTGTATGTACCAATGTTATGTTTGTATTGTATCAAACGAACAGCTTATGTTATCACTCGAGAATGTGCATTGGCAGTACTGCCATAATGCAGAAATTTTAGAAGTCCTGCTATTTGGCAGTAACAATTGGGGCAAAACTGGGGCAAAATTGGGACATTGCATTGTATACTTCACCACTAGTTATAGACCCCACACTGTAATAACTTTTAGGTACTATGTGTACTTTGGTAAACAAAAAAGTATGCTGCACAAACAGGCATGGCAGCACTACGAGACAGTTCAGAAACCGGCCTGTATGACTCGTGTCAGTGCACTGAGAAGGCAAAAATGACATAGCTGAAGGCACAACGCAATGCACGCTTGATAGCAGTCAAGCCAAAACATAACAGGAGCTTTAGTAGCCTTCAAACGTGCCCCAATTCCATGAAATGCTTCTCTATTTTTCAAGCAGCTATTTCCAGTAGCCGCTGGATTCACAATATACGGATGTAAGAAAAAAAGTTACCCTTTGGAAATTAAGTTACTGCATCTGGTTTCAGCTCCGTAGAGCCAAAATGGCTTTCCAAAGATGAAACAGCTGCCAGGACACAAAGAGCGAGTGAAATCAAGACTAGCAGAACAACCAAAGCTAAACATTAGTGAAAACATGTTGCAAAGACCTGAAAATTACCAATTCGGACATTTGTCCTCCAATGAAAAATACGTGGCCCAAAACAGGTCCATGGACGCTTCTGCCACCACACACTTTGCTAATTCACTTATCGAGTTTCACAACTGCAAAGCTGGCAATTTCAATAGATGAAAAAAAAAAAAAAAAATTACGGCATTCAAAATCTGAGGTGCATTACTGGTAAACACGTTTTCAAAACCTTCTTGAAAGGGTGGATGAAAATGAAGAGCACACTCTAGTGGATGAAAAGAAGAAAGAAAAAAGACTGCACTACTGATTGCCCACGACATCTGTCATGTATGCACTCTGAAACAGATACTACGCCTTTGTTTCTTTAGAAGTCCTCATATAGTACCACTCAGAGATTTTCCCTGCATAGCGGTGACCTGATACAGCATGGTTTTGCAAAGTTACAGGCCCCCCGCACAGACTGAAGATGAATGCTGCTTTCATTGCAGAAGTTCCAAATCAGCATGACTTGAGAAGTGTAAGTGGTAAAAAAATTGCAGACACAGTTTCATCAAAGCAAGGAACTGGTGCGTCTCAGTTTTTCCAATATTTTCAGAAATCAACAACAAGAAGAGGGCAAAAAATGCCTCTAGACTTGCACGGCAGGCATTTCAGATGTTTATAAATGGCAAATGAAAGCACTGTATGTTTACTTGAACCAGATACTACCAAGTATGCCAATTTTGACAAAAATGAACATAGAAAACATACGTTCTAACTATGTTAGTTCTGCAATGGTTTCACTTCAGCCTACTTTTGCAACTGCCTCAAAAATCAGGCCTTTCAATTTTCAAGCCCACATAAACCCCAGGCATAACTTTACAAGCGCACTTTAAAGGTGGCAAATTAGTGCAACAGTTTAGCAGCACTCCTTGCTATGGGTACCGGCACAAAGTTTTTGGGTGTCTCTTTTTTGCTTCGAAAGAGGCCCATGGGCCTAGTGATCATGAAAATGAGCTCAGAACGCCAGTGCACAGCGTTAACAATTCATTACAAATGACTTTGTACCGGCAGTTTCGGTCTCAGTCGGCGCAAGCCCTGAAATGCACGTTGATGTCATGGTTAACCAGCCAACTTGGGCTCCCACATTCCTGACGACACTGGCGTCACTAGCAAGCACTGGTTATTCCTGTGAACAACCACTGGATTCAGCGACGTCCCAATAATTGGGACAAGTGTACCTCGTAGTCACGCGATGCGGGTGGAAATGCCGAGGGGCTCCTCAGACAAAATTCAAAGACATATTAAATTATATTCCACTGAAACTTTGCGACTGAAACATGCTACAAGTCATCTCCTTATGGCCATAAAAAAAATCATATCACTTGTTTGTGCTCGAAATTTTGTGTCTGTACCCCTGTAACACTGTTACCGTGTGTATACGAGGGCTTGAACTTCACATACCGGATGTCATAACCATACATATCTAAATTGGGCCTCCCCTGTAGCACCCAGGCAGCAAGCTCCCTGCCACATCCTCCTCCACCATTCATGCCCAGGCTGTTGAATCCACAGCCATGAAAAAAGCCCCGAAGAGAAGGTTCTTCACCAAGGAGAGGCTTGTGGTCTGCCGTGAAGGACTCTGCAAGGCAAGTAGCAATGCTGTCATTGATGTCGCTCATGACCAACGTTTATTTATGAATAAAGCAGCACAAACAATCGTGCAAAAACTCAAAGTAAAATAATAAACCTCACACGCACATATTCAGCGTGAAGAATATGCACTCACACTGGAATTTAGCTGAAAGTGAGAAGAGACTCTCAAGATATCTATTGAACACAAATGCAGAATTAAGAAAAAAAAACACTGTTTCATAATGAAACTGAAAAGTCCAAAAATATCAATTTCATTTTAAAACAGAAAGCAAATCTGCAAGCCTCTCTGCTCCACCCACAGCAATAGGTGCACTCTTGGCCAAAAGTACTCAGGCCAAACTTTTCATTTGAGCCGCATAATGGAGCCATTATGGCACCATTAAACACCAGAGGGCCTCGAAATGCCAGGAGAAGGATTCTTCTGACAGTAAAAAAGCTTGCTGTTTGACGTGTGGTTTGAATGCTCCGCTACGCGCAGCATTCATGGAACATTCATTCCGTTACAAGTGAATGCTGTGGCCTAAAGACTTTTGATGGGCGATGTAGAGGGTCATCCACTCTCATGCGTACATGCGAGTGCACGGCCGTGCTCTTTGGAGGGCCACTGCACCTGACGTTGCCGCACATCGGAGCAAAGTGACAGACGATGCAAAGCACCATGTTCAGGTCCATCTTCTCGTGCGCCATTTTGCTGCGACGAGCGGCTGTGTCGCATGCAGTGGATCTCTAAAGAATACGGCCACACGCTCGCGTGTTCGCACTAAGGTGGACGACCCTGTACATGCAACGTGTGCCTCTAAATATTGTACAAGCTCATAGGCCCCCATTGGACTCATACTGCAAAAGGTGTCATGCGCATTAAAAGGAGACTCAGCTTTGTGCCATCTCAAGCTATTAGGTAGCTTCCCAAAGGATTAAAGACATATCATGAAAATGTGATCTCCATAGCAAAGAACTCATACTCAAGCCCACAGTGATTGTGTTAGAAGAAAATAAATACAATATGGCATCACTGTCAATTCTATGACTATCATAGCAACAAAATGCCAACAAAACAGAGAAACAGAGGGCCCTTGGGTAGGTAGCTCCTTATTCTACCACACCATGTCCAACACACTGAATTGAAACTGCATGTGGAACCTGGCTTTGCATTTTGCTCTAGGTCAGAATAACTTCCATGCCGGGACGCACTGCAACAAAATCAACAACCCAGCAGGAGTACATTCTTGAGCTCCCAAAGAGAAAAGAAGAAAGAAGGGAAAGTTTTGTACTTAACCTCCAAACAAAATTTAGAAAAAGAAAAGAACACTGCAAATTAAAACTTAAACTTGCAACTAAAATAATAAAAGCTTTACACAAGAAAAAGGGCCATGTCAGCAACAGCTTCCATATTTTTCATACACCAGCATGAACAAAGATATAGAAACCACTCATGTAAACCCCATGATGAATGATGACAAATGCTAAATAAATATAAAATGAACACCAAGGAGCCGTAGTTTTTGCTCGGGAAGGTTGGTTGGTTTATAGGGTTTAACGTCCCAAAGCGACTAAGGCTATGAGAGACACCGTAGTGGAGGGCTCCGGAAATTTCGACCACCTGGGGTTCTTTAACGTGCACTGACATCGCACAGTGAACGGGCCTCTAGAATTTCTCCTCCAAAGAAATTCGACTGCCGCGGCCGGGATCGAACCCGCGTCTTTCGGGTCAGCAGCCGAGCACCATAACCACTGAGCCACCGCGGCGGCTTGCTCGGGAAGGACTCCAAACATTAACAGCACTGTTAACCAGCCCCACGTGAGCACAGGAAAGATTTTTAACCTTTACACTTCTGCTCCTGCACACTAATGCTGAAATACGAATATGTAATGCAACTGTTGATGTAGGCTTCAGGGCTAAACTCCTGAGAAGAAAAACATTTCTCCAGACAACGTTTAAATCATTGATCAATGGCTACAATAAACACCTTTCAATCAATTTTGCTTAATTTTTGCGCCCTACTCATTCCCATAAGACAACAGTGGCTCACTAAGAGTCATGTACATCGCTGCAAAACAATCTATCAGCAAGCAACTTAACTAACTTATCAAAACATTTGCTGACTATGGATGGGCCAAGGTTCTGAATCATCCTCTTTAAAAGTAGACACAGCTAAAACCACTGCAGTGGATGTGGAAAGAAAAGCAAAACAACCATAAAGTTAGAAATACTCCCACATGACTACACACGTTTTCAAGTGCAAGTGATGAATGCCCCTTGTTATGTGAACTGCCACATTTTTACAAAATGTGGCAACCAAACAGATGCACCCATTTAATTTCCACTTGATTTGTCATTTTCTGATCTCTTGTTTCATTCAGCCGCTGCGGTGGCTCAGTGGTTATGGTGCTCGGCTGCTGATCCGAAGGAAGCGGGCTCGATCCCGGCAGCGGCGGTCGAATTTCGATGGAGGCGAAATTCTAGAGGCCCGTGTACTGTGCAATGTCAGTGCATGTTAAAGAACCCCAGGTGGTCGAAATTTCCAGTGCCCTTCAATACGGCGTCCCTCATAACCTGAGTTGCTTTGGGACATTAAACCCCCCATAAACTAAACCAAACCTTTTCTCATTCTGAAGCATTTTCTACAGGACCCTTAAACCACTTCTGGTAAAAAAATTTGTCGCACTCTAGTGGTCGCAAGACATTATCCGAGAAATGCAATTCTGCAATAATTTCCTGCAAGAACCCATTCTGAGTACAGTTACAACCATTGCAATCAAGCAATTTCACCATGCCGCTACAGTTATGCCTTCTTGAAGACAGTTTTTCCTGCATTTATAGCAACTAAACACCACAAACAGTATTTTTTCTCCTCCTCTCTAACAACAGCCATGCAGTGGTATCAGAAGACTATGCCATGCACCCCGTCTGCACCGTAACTATTGTGCAGCAACACCTGTTGTCTGGACGTGGCACAGGCCAGGCAAACGCCATCTCACAGTCTGACAGCCACGGGTTGCACACATGGCACGTCACTCCAAACCATCGATCAGTCGAATGACAGCTCTTCGGAGGATCTCGATCTTAACTTAGAATCATGTGACATCTACCAGTAAATTCATCTAGCAACCCGTTTTACTTAATGCAGTTAATTTATGCCGGTCGTCAGGCATGCGTCGTATCATCCATACTTTCAATGCATTACGTATTTGCCGGGACTGCGCTAGTATGTCATAAAAATGTGTGTCGCAGTATAAAAAAGGGACGCATAATTGGAGCTCCGCTGTAGTTGAAAAAATCTTACGGAAAAATGCCGGTCCCATGTTAGGGCCACACCCCATCAAAATCGTGGAAAAATATCTGGCCCTTACACGAGTATATACGGCATATCTCGGTATTCTTTTGTTTCCTCATAGCATAGCTATATAACCACAAGCCTTTGCTTTAACCTGGTAGATTACCTAAGACATTACTGTTCTCAATGCACTCACAAAAATTACAGGAAGGTTCTCGTTGAATAACATGTTACAGTAGTATTAAGTTGAAATTCAGCATGCAAAAATAACATCATGAAAAAGCACAAAGGCCACACAACACACGAAAGAAGGCATAACTAGCACTGTCATTTGCTGCATTTTTTAAATTCTCTGGTATTCTTCTTTTTTCTAGCTTCAGTTGGACTGAATTTTACCCCTATATTTGGCTTGACTGTATGCATACTGGATCTATAACATGTTCCCAATTACACCCATTACATAGATTCTCTTACCAGGTCCACAAACTGTTGATTTGATGCCAGTCTGTTCAAGTACTGGCACTCTGTGTATGCCACTCTCAATGTGTGTCCCGAAAACATCCCAGTCCAGGTCAAAGAGCCCAAACGCAAAATCTTCAGGCAACTGCCAAAAAAAAAAAGAGAGAGAGAACAGAATTACACAAACAGAAAGCATTATGAAGCACAAGCAAAGCAGAACAACTTTTGACATTTTCTTTTTTAAGATCCATTTAAGAAAGTTGAACTCTCCTGCCAAGCTGTTTGAAACCTTTTCGTGTTCAGTATACAGAATAAAGGCAGTTCCAACAGTGCTGACTACTTTTATAATGTAAATGTCCAGACTGAACAGTCTGGGACCCTTCAGCTACATTATCATGTAATTGGTAACAAAACATTTGCTTGTACACATGCGCAATGAAGAATTGAAACAGAGCACACCTTCATCTTGATCAGGTCAACACAATAGCAAAAACATGTTATGGTGATTACATGCATCGTAATATGGATGATGATAGAGCGCCAGCTATAGAGACACAATCACGTTTCAATCCCATTTATCCATCATCGATACCACCCATGCAGGCTGCTCTGGCCTTGCTCTATATTCCTCGTCCTTGGCACATTTGAATTGCACAAAAGCCAGCACGTGGGGACTGATGATAGCAGGGCAAAAGCTACGTTCCAGAGGATTGCCAGCATATTCTTTCGACACTGCTGTAACCAAGATGAAATCACGTCAATGCCCACGAGCAGACGGCAACAGAATGCAAAGGCTTTCTGTCTCCTCCTCCATCAACATTTACCATGGCGTGGTAATGCAGCAAAAGGCAAAGATGCTGGCACAACACAGACCAGGGCCTTCACAGCACTGCTTGCCTTGTTTGAGCAGAACAAGAGAAGGCAAAAGATCATCGTCTGTGTAGGCCCATAGTGATCAGCCAGTTTGTCCTGTGTGCTAAGTGAACTACACTGTTACTGAACTTTTTAAGTGAAAACTTCACTAAGAGACCTCAGGCTTCAATCACGAACCAGTGTAAGTTTGACCTTCAGCTGAGGTCAAAACATGAAAAAGAGAAAAGGGAATTGAATCAGTATCCATGACTTGGAGTCAAACAGGCAAATGCGCAAACAGATCTCCTTTAAGGGCCGCTCAGCGAGACCACTACGCTATCGCCGCAGCCAACGCACCTCGTGTTAAACTGCACCACAATCTCACGCTGTCCATTGGAGAGCGTCGTCTTCATCAACTTCCATCTGCTACGTCCCGCGGCACTGCACGCTCACCGTTGTCTTCTACGTAGCACAAAATCCGTGCTTGTGCTCCGATTCGAATGTAGTAAACATTCTCTGCATTATTGTTTCAATCTAAACAGCATGCTTTCAATTCGCACTGTGACAAATTCTGATAAAAAAGTTAATAAACTAATGTGGTTTTCTTGCAACAGTGATTTAATCTAGGTTAACATGATCGTAATATATTTGAACGGCCTTTTATGTTCATTTTAACTGTTCGCTCTGCTAGTTACAGGTAAGAGGTGGGAACCATATTAGCTTGCAAAGACAAATTAAACAAGAAGCCTCTAATAAGCTTCCAGTGACTGCATTATGTCCACGTGTGCAGAACTTTTTTTCAAGCCATCATCCATTTTCTTCCCATCTCCAAAGTGTAGCATAGCTGCTGCACACAGTTCTACCACTACAGAGCTCCATTTTAGAGATGAAGACAGCATGTGCCCACTGATCTCGCCTGCTTCACTTCCTTTGTGTGTGCACAACAGAACATACCAATAAATTCAACACTGTCTTCTACAGACAATGGAGTATAATAAATCCGTTCCTTTATTTCATCACCGACTGTGGATTTAAAGGCAAAAATGCTTTTCCACCACGACGCGCAAATAAGCAACCACTGATACCCAAAGCACTCAAACATCAGGAACTACTCGTTAGTACAACTGCAAATGGTATTGCATGCTGTAAAGGGGGCTGCACCAGTTATACACAAAGTTCCTCTTCAGTTGTCCACACCGTGCTACCACAGAAATGATGCAAGCATAAGTGCAGTTAAATTAAGCTTCACATGCCTGCCATCCTTGCTGCTGCTTGGCAGTGGAAGTGTGGGCACTAACCACACACGACAGACCACCTCTTTCTATTCAAGGATCCATGACCTGGCAAAATCTGTCATAAAGCCATCTCTTGCCTGCAACATTTGTTCATACCTTTTTATCAAAATTTAATTTCTTAAGGGGTACACACACCAAGAGTTTTAATGTTTTCTTGTTTAAAATACTGTTTATGCAATCACTCACCATAAACCCCAATTTACCACAGAGTTTCTTTAAAGTATGGTTTCCGAAACTGCCGATGATAGTGCAGTGAACAGTGATGCAACATTAAAAGACAGGTGCAAAAGTCCCATGAGGCACATGACTGGAAGGACATTACTGCACTATAAGATAGATGCTAAACTTATGTGAGGCCGTGAGGCACCTCGAATGAGTTACTGCAACAAGCATGAGGTTAAAAATTGATGTATTAGGGGGTTACATAGAATAGTAGAAAACCAAAAACATGTGCCCCTTCCCCCTTGCAATGTCACAGCTGGCACCTGCATCAGAAAGCAGGAACTAGAGCCACTCAGAAAAAACAAACAAGAAAAAAAATCTATAGCGTACTCCTGAATTCAACCCCATGTTCTGCTATCAGCCATGACATCTCCACCACTCTAAGCAGAAAAGAACAAAAAATGAAATTTGGATCGTGGTAGTATTGCTTCAAGTTTGGTCTCTTCACAAATAACTTTTTATCAACACCATTTTGCACTTGCTTCACATGTGTTTATAAAGTCTTGCATGCTGGCAGTGTACGCAAGACAAGGCATGGGTAATAAATGGTCTGACAGCTGAATTTTAATCACTCATTTTTTTTTCAGCACAAAGGCAAACTAACTGTCTAAGGTGCTGAATTTTGCACTGGTTTTGATAAAAATGCTGCAAATTTTTAATCAGAATTTTCTGTCAATAGATGCATCTATTTTTATATATCCTGATGCTGGAAAACTTGTTCAGCGAGCGTGGTGGCTAATGCATGCCTGCAAAAGTGATGAACTAAAAACTAATATGGTCAGTGCCATCGGATATTAATTATAGGTAGTTTTAGCATAGAATACCATCCATTTCTGTTTCCATGCACAAAGCTGCTACGACACAGTGATGTACGTCTCACTGACATAAGTTTTAGTGGACTGCGGTTACAGCTTCAACCAAGAAATGCAAAACACTGTGGCATCATCTAGAGACAAGAGCTGAAAGCACTTCATATTTAAAACAGCACAAAGGACGGGACACAAAGAAGGGGACACCACAAGTGCTGACTATGCAATGTGAAGGAGCGTTGTTTTTCACCAAAAGTGCCCCGAAGAGAACGTAAACTATAATAAAATATGATGGACACTCCTGAAAGAAGAAAACTTTATGCACTTAACAAATGAAAATATTTTACCGTGATGGGGTTACATGGTGAGAAACACTGATAATGGCAACATTTCTCCTAAAGATGGCACTTGAGTTTGTTTTATGCAATTTTCAATGCCTCATTAAAATTACAAATCTTCGCTTCTTATATAAAGCAGTGTTCGATTCCTTCAATATATAGCAAGATCTCTTCATTTCTACCATAATCTCATGATAAGTTTTGGTCAGTTGTTGCTCCCCTTAAAACTGTACATTCTGTCATCTGCACTTAAAAAAAAAAATGTCTGTTTCTTTCAGTTCCACTAGCTTCATACAGTGTCAGTTAGCTGCTTTTCAGTTACATAGAGGACAAGCACTGGAAAGCCACATTAAAACAGCTGACACTCAGTTTCAACAGGACTCACACTGTTAGTAGGAAAGAGCAGCACACCTGATCTATGAAGATAGGGTTAGGCTCATAGCCTCCGACCGAAAGGGCGTCTCCCTGCAAGCGCAGGTAGAGGGAGAGGTCGTGGTCCCGCACATTGGGCATGTTCTGGACGCCCTCTATGCGATTAGTGACCACATAAGCATGCTTCATGGCCACCAGGGGTACAGGTACGCCCACCATGGCCCCAACAGCCGGCGCCCAGGCCCCTGCATGATGCAGCACTGGACATGGCCACAGCGCAGCACTGGACGAGGCACAGGGCACGCAACATGGATAGTATGCTAAGGCTGTCCTGCTAACTGATTACCCAAGCAACTGGGTAGCCTGAGTATAGGTAGCTCGTTACCCGAGTTTTCAAGAAAGCTGACGCACTAACTAACAATCACAGTGGAACACTTTATTATGTCACAGTTTGTGCACTAAATGCTACAATAGTTGTTGTCAATAAAAAAATGCAAATCAAATTCACAGAAGTCTGAAAGGACTATTGTGAGACATTCCAGCGGCTAAAAAGACAGGGACGAAGGTAGACGAGACAGGACGAACGCCGGTCCTAGAGCATCGCCGGACAGAACAAGTGTGATGCGTAAGTTTAAGACTCAAAAGAGCCGAGAAATTTTTGAAGCGTTCATCATTATCAATGATAAAAAAAACTGCGCCAGCAGCCCTTCTGTGGCGCTATGCAAAAAAGAAATAGATTATCTGAAGGCAAACGGGTTGATTCAGCCAGGTAGGCGATGAATAGAAGGTGCGCCGATGTGGCAAACATGAGTGGCATGGCACTGGCGCCTTCTGTATTTTTTTTGGATAATGAGTTTTTATCTTGTCACGGATTACTTTGCTTTGCGCCCCCTTTTGTATATTATAGCTGTTTGTGAAATAAAAATCAGTTGAAGTCCGGCGTTCGTCCTGTCTCGTCTACTTTCGTCCCTCTCTTTTTAGCCGCTGGAATGTCTCACAATAGTACTAGCAACCAACTAGCCCAAATTTCTACGCTTAATCTGAAAGGACCCTTCTGCACTGCTGTCACACCTACTCATGCTCGCATAAAAACTGCACACTACATTCCACGAGAGAAACGAAAAGTTTAAATTGACTTGGCAGTTATGAAAACCATTATATGGCATGCACATCTAAAAGTGAGCTCAAAATTTTAAGATAATAAACTGAAAACTTTAATCAGAATGGACAAAACCAGAAATAAGAGTTCAATTACACCTAAACACCTCCTCAACAGCACTAAGATTTTTCGCCATGAAACTTTACAGAAGCCATACCTCTAATACTTTTCCTCTGTAGAATAAATTACACGAATAAAGTTTAAACTGCTATGTTTTACTCTGAAAAGGCTGCCAGAAGCAAGACAAGCACAGGAAATAAAACTTTATGACGTATTTTCAAAGTAAATCCGACATGACACATAAGCAACAGACCCAAAGTGTAGTTTGAATAAAACCAGCACTGCGCAGGCTTGGCCAGAACTAAAAGCCCAGGATGGGCTGGAAAATGTGCTGTTCCGCCAAGCCTTGAAGTTGTGAGCCCGGGCCCATTCATGGAGAGGTTGTGTGTGGCTGTTGATTCATTTTTGCAGGATGAAGTACACTTGGGTGCGTTCTAGTAGCAACATGGATGATATGACCATGGAGCTGGCTAAGAAAAAAATCACTCAATGCTTATTTATTTATTCTTGGTGTCTGCTATGAGAGTAGTTTCATTTTCCTTATGCAAAATGAATGACAAACAATACTGATTTTTTTTGGCTGTTGCCCACAACATCTCGGAAATGAAGGAGTCCCGGCACTAAAATCTTTCACTGGTTTATTAATAAACTGCTGCAAACAGTGCAGGCAGCAGTGGTTGATTAATAAACCACAACTACTACTTTTTTGTTGACACAGAATGAGAGAAAGCGCAACTGTAGACCAAGTCTGATCAGCGTCGCCCACAGTGCTATGTCCAAGTAACTTCGGACGTATGCGCCTGGTTGTGTTGAATGATAGAAGAGAAGAAGTTAAGAAGAAAAAGTGTGAAATATAGCAGCAGGCTGCACTAAAGTGGCGATCTTAGTGGCACGCTATACTGCTTGACACACTGCTCATTTGCACGAGTGTGTTCGCCTAGAAAAGTACACAGCACCTTTGACTCGGGCTGTTTCAACTATCAGCGAGCACATGCCATCGGATCTACCAGAAGGTGATCCGCCTCTGCTTGGTTTTGTGCTACTGCTTACGGCTGGACATTTGAAGTCTCATAAGAGCTGCTCGAGGAGGACCTTCAAATGACTGCTTGGTGGGAAGCAGTCAGTTCTATGACAGTCTTTGACTGTCTGCATTTGCCTCCCAAAAATACATCTCTATACTACAAGAAACGCCAATGGAGAAAAACATAATGGTTTAGGGCACGTCGGGTCTTCAAATACATACTACACAATAAATAGATGCTTCTTCTTTTTGTTTTAATAGAAATGCCGCCAGTGCAGCAATGAATTTAACCCGAGAAGTCGTATTCATTAAAAAAAAAAGAAAAGAAATGTCGCTGCTACCACTTCGCGGACGTTTTAATGCTCAGACACCGCGGGCAGTAAAAAATGAGTAATTGCAGATCTAAAGGTAACACAAGGTTTATTGCGAGCGTATGCAACTCTTTTCATTTGTCTCTCGAAACTTTGAGGCTATTCACAGACAAGACCACTGTTAAAATCTTCTTTTTGTGTTTACCAGACGAATTTTTTCAAGTGCTACTGTGATTTGAGCGCCTTTGCCGGCCACTTCTTTACTTCTGTAGCACGAGACTACATGCACTCAGTGAGAAATTGACCTCTTCAGGTGCTGCGGGAACAGGCCCGGGCCAGGCCATGGCCGGGCCTCACGTTCAGTATGGCGGGCCCGGGCTCATTAGAGTGATAAAATAGTGAGCCTGGGCCGGGCTCGAGCTGAGTGCAAAGCTCGGGCTTCAGAATGCGGCATGAGCAGTGCTCTAGTCTGCATATAATGTCATTTTGCAGCACTATAAACACTTTTTACCACTAAGAACACAATAAGAAAAGCTGTAACAAGTCTGTGACAGTGCAGGCAGCATAACCCTTACTTTTTACTAAAGCCACTGGGGGCCAGAAATGCATGAATGCATCTAAAGCGATGGAGTAAATTTTTTTCCCAATGCTACAGAAAGCAATCAAGGGAAACCATCGTTATATCATGCCTTACAGCTCAGTCAATACATTCACATTCCGTAACTGCAAGCAGTATCGTTGAAGTGTACCCATGAGCTAGGATCGATCCAGATATCTCATCGCATCCAGGAGAAATGCAAGTAAGAGCAAGTGTGGTAGCATATACACACTCCATATAGGTATTTTCTCTTAATGCAATGTTTTTGTCTCTTTATATGCCTTTAACCAGCAGTAAGTGTGGTTCAGTATCCCATTCCGTAACTCATTTTCAGTGGTGCCATCATCAGCCCATGTTTTTTTGCTAACAGCACTTTTAGCTTCCACTAATATTTTCATTAATTAAAGCACAGTATACATATCCTGCCCATGTGGCTGGCGAATGGCTATGTAAAAATGATAACCTTTTCAGCAGCAGCATAAAATAACACGTCACAAATGAGCCCTGACCATCAAGCAGCTTAGCAAAAAAAGGCACGGATTGCCGTCCAGGCAAACATATATCAGTAAAAAAAAGATACCAACTTTAACACTGCTAAAAGGACAACTCCCAGTGATTCGCACCTGTGCAGTTGACCAGGGCTTTTGTGCTGATCGTTCCGGCTGCCGTCTGAACTCCAGACACACGCCTTGCGCCAAAGTCATCCACACTCGTCTCTATTCCCACCACAGGGCACTTCTCGATCACCTGCCAGGAGCACAAAGCACCAAGACATTGGAACCTTGTACACACCGCTGCCAAGCAAGATGAAAGCACTGACCTTTGCTCCTTTGGCAGTGGCTGCCCTTGTGAGGGCTGTGCAGAAACCAGCAGGGTCCACAGTGCCATCACCGGGGCTATACAAAGTTCCATACAGATCAGTGACGTTCATCAGTGGGTACAGCTTCTTGGTTTCTTCAGGGCTCAGGACATACGACTCTATGCCAAATGCCTTGCCGATCTGTTATAAAGGGGAAATGAGCTGGATGACAAAAACTAAAAGAAGATAGAAAATAAGTTCAGTGCAACAACGCCAGACCTGCCTCCCTACTAGGCTGATTCTAGTGTAGCTGCACTGCTGTCACCTTCCCAGTTGGTCAAAATTCACAGAAACAATGATAAAGAGGATGTGGCGCTAGAGACATTAGTTCTCTCAGCACAGCACATACCATCACAACAGTCACCCAAGGCTGTCTTAAGCAGCTCACAAGAAAGTTGTAAAGCATTTTTGCAGCAACAGCTACAGCAAGCGGAGTGACTATTAAGGGCCTTCACTAGTAGCTTTATGCACTGAAGTATGACAGAATGACAAAACTGGCAGAAAATGCTGCTTAAGATGCAGCAATTAAAACACTTCATCACAGCTATCATCAGCAGTGTTCAGATTGATCACTGCAGGACGAAGGCCTCTCCCACGATGTCTCCCATTACCCTTGTCTTGTCTCAGCCCCACCTATCAGGTGTATATAATTTAGTCACCTCACTAATACAAAACTGCCACCTCTGACTATGTTTCTTTCCCATTAATATCCACGTTATTCTAAAGGACCAGCCTCTGTCTCTAAATTTCAACTTGACACCAACTTGTTTTTGTTCTTTAATCCAAGCCACTCTCTATTTCTCAGCGTTTCTCGTAGCATTTTTCTTTCCATTTCTTACTCTCTTTATGCTCCTTCAAGCTTCTTCACTTGTTTTCACACTTCAGCTCCACAGGCACACGCTAGGACAGTACACATTTACTGTACTCTTCTCTTATTCAAAGATAATGGTGAGCTTATTTTGATAGTGTGATCACCTCGTACAAACACTGAAAACTGATTTGTGCTTTGGTTTCAGAGCACAACCCCATTCAAATGACATAAGCAAATTGCAACATTCATGCACTGCTATCATGTGCCACAATCAATACGGCACTGTACACACTCATGTTTCATTACTTGCGCCACTGATTTTGGCACCCACAACAGGAATAAATAATTTTGCAGTAATATGTCACACCTCTGGAGAATTCATAGGCTACACACTCATGAATATCACAGTATTAATGAAAAGCATACAGTCCTAATCAAAACTGTAGCGCCAAGACCAAACGCTGCTGAATAGCAGCAAAAGCACCTGTTGTAAGGTGCATTCGGTGAAAGAAGAAGGCACCCAAAATACGTTATAGCCTTTGCCAAAAGCACAGACGCTAAGGGGTTTTGCTTGTAAGCCATGCAGCGGAGCTCTTGCACCATCAGTGGAAGTCCTAAGCTTCGGGACAAGCGTTCCTCTTGCCCTAGTGAGATCTAGAATGCTGGTGATGCATAATGGTTTGGTTTTGGTTTATGGGGTTTAACGTCATAAAGCGACTGAGGCTATGAGAGACGCCATAGTGAAGGGCTCCGGAAATTTCGACCACCTGGGGTTCTTTAACGTGCACTGACATCGCACAGTACACAGGCCTCTAGAATTTCTCCTCCAAAGAAATTCTAGCCGCCGCGGCCGGGATCGAACCCGCGTCTTTTGGGTCAGCAGCCGAGCACCATAACCGCTGAGCCACCGCGGTGGCGGTGATGCATAATGAGCCACACAGCATGACCCAGAACCAAACATGTTGGGCTTTGGTTCTTCCATGTAAATCTGCCACGTAAATTTCTAGCATGAAGCGATCTGTGATAACTCAAGTTTCTAAGAAATAAATGTGAGTTAATACGCAAAACTCATTTTTTTTTTTTCTGTCCCCCCGATAATCCAGCATTCGGTGAATTCAGACACTTTTATCAGTCGCAAGAAATTCGAATTAACGGGGTGCTACAGCCAAGATTGATATACCGAGCCCAGTTCCACTGGGCTCGGTATATCAATATCTATAGGGCACAAGTGACTAATGCTAAATGGGCACGGTAAGGAAAGAGTTTAAGAAAAGCTAAGTGAATGTCACACATATTCTGCTGCAACTTCCCCCTTCTGCACCAAGATTGACGCTCCTTGAGAAAGAGAAATCCCTCTCGATGCTGCACCTCCTGCCCCCCCCCCCCCCCCCCCCCCCCAAGCATCATCGCTATGGACATTTTTTGGCTTTGGACTTCAAATACACAAACACTGACTCATTACAACAGGAACACCTTCATATGTTGAAATTTCACACAAGGCGCTCACTTCAAAAGCTCATCTGACCTTCATGCCTACTGTCTGCACGCAGAGCCTCACAGCTGGATGAAACCTGCTTGAGGAACAGCTGCCCTCACAGAAAAACAAAAGAGGTCCACTATCATGACCTCTTCCAACGCGGGTTGAAAACTCTAGACAAGGTCCTCATATGTGCATTCTACTCTTCCACTCATATGTGCATTCCAGACTCTTGACACACTTTTTCCAGTCACATAAATATATGCACTATCATTACAGCAACAAACACAAGATTCTCGTGTTCATTCTTTAGTAAGAACAAATTATCTAAGGCAAAAGTTCACCTTTAAATATTCCTTTTCGGGGTTAAATAACACACTACAGAAGCTATTACATCGCACTACCTGCAGTAGCATACCTCTGAACTTTTTACAAGAAAAATATCAGTTTACTCTAGAAAGAAAAACAATCATGTCATTTGCAGTTACATTTTACCAGATCTTGCTATGAAGTACGAGTATACTTACACCTATTTTTCCTGTTTTGCTATGAGAAAAGCAACTTCCTCTCAACTGATACCAAAAGCAGTAACAATACTAAGAAGTTAATAAGAAAGGGAACCCAGTATACTTCCTTTCCACTGATGTTGATAAGCTTGCTTTCTTTTGTAAACAAATATCTACCCTGGCTACTTAAGAACACAAGAACCTATTATCTCCAGCTAGAAATATGTCACACTCCAATCAGATAGCCGCCGCGGTGGCTCAATGGTTACGGCACTCAGCTGCTGACCCAAAAGACGCGGGTTCAATCCTAGCCACGGCAGTCGAATTTCAGTAAAGGTGAAATTCCAGAGGCCCGTGTACTGCGCGATGTCAGTGCACGTTAAAGAACCCCAGGTGGTCGAAATTTCCAGAGCCCTTCACTACAACTTGCTTTGGGACATTAAACCCCCATAAACCATACACCTGTCAGATGGCCATGAATACATGCTTTGAAATTTCCCACACAATGGTGGCATTTGGTGGTGGGCCATGTCCGCCACAGTAAATTAAAAAAGAGTGTCGCCACCTGCCACAAGGCCACTTCACCTTGAAATCTTTATGCGATTTTAAGCCCATTGTGCCACAGGCGGTGTGGGCAGGGCGACATTATTTTTATTTCTTTATAAACGACCAAACTAAGGAATACATGTAACTAAGGTTAGAGGAGGAACAAATTGCCACAAAGTAGAGAACAAAGTTAACAGCAGTAACCCACCGTCATGAGCCTTTTGTACTCATCAAGGCGCTCTTTTGAATTGGCAATGAAAAGACCACCATTGTTGATGAACCCAGGATGGACACCCGTCTCCTCTTCCAGAACATTCATCAGCAAGTGCCGAGTATGATTTAAGATCTGGATATCAGTGTCATTTGGTCGCAGCCTCCATATGAGCCCTGCACAAGTAAAGGGCATTTGAATTGCAAGTTTCTGCATGCATCAGATGACAGTTTTCGCATTCAACTACTTTAGACAAAACCACACAGCATTTTGCTGAAGTTAATAAGACCAATAACCTTATTAAATAACTAGACCTAATAAGCTCCATGTGCCTCATTCCCATTCTGGTCATCTAGAGCCATGAATGTCAAACTGTTTCCAAGACAAAACATTCAAAATGCGCAATGCATAATTGATTAAGAACTGTTTGCCTTTATTTTCAATGGCCCCATGTGATATGCCCGCAACAATTACAGTCAAAGCACATGAAGGGCCCAAAGACCTAAAAATGCCTGTGGCAACAGGCAACAGGTATTAATATTGCATACGCATACACTACAATGGACGTGCTATGCACGGTATTATAACGCACAAGGAGCGATGGCTATCATGCACCAAATGCAAGTTAAAATGTCTTTTTTTGTGTCATAGAACGTTTTTAAAACCTCAGTTTAAAAACTTTTGCTTTTTTAAGGGCATAAAACCACAAGGATCAACAAGTGTAATTTCTCCCATGAAAAACCTAGGGTATAAAGGCGTGTGTTCACCATAAAATTGTGCAAAAGTGCTTTTTCCTTAAGTTACTCAGCAGAGTTTTGTGCATGGAAATAACATATGGCTTACAGTGATCATTCCTCCGCACAGTTTGCACGTAGGTTTCTCTCATTTCATTATGGCTTTCAGATGAGCTTTACCCAGAGCAGCTTATTATTTACTGAATGTAAAGTACCATATACCTGTCTGTGTACACCGCACTAACTTCATGCAATTTTTATAGGACACATTTACTTTCTTGATATTCTGGTTGCAAGTTTGGTTTGGTTTGGTTTATGGGGTTTAACATCCCAAAGCGACTCAGGCTATGAGAGACGCCGTAGTGGAGGGCTCCAGAAATTTCGACCACCTGGGGTTCTTTAACGTGCACTGACATCGCACAGTACACGGGCCTCTAGAATTTCTCCTCCAAAGAAATTCAGCCGCCGCGGCCGGGATCGAACCTGTGTCTTTCGGGACAGCAGCCGAGCACCATAACCCCTGAGCCACCGCGGCGGCGGTTGCAAGTTTGTTTAGCGTAGATGTCCCCTCTCCTATTGACGCCAAATCTGACATGACTCAGGACTTGCAGAACTTTGTCTTCATGCTATGGCTATGCCTATTATATTGAGAATGATAGTCTCTGGAGTGCAGCTCTGTGCGTGTACTTCCACCTCTATTACACTCTATGTTGCTGTCATGTCTTTCTTTTAGTGCCAGGTGCTCCTGTGTGGTGTTCTTTTGGTGTTTATTTCTTATGGAATTGTGTAAAGAGTCATGTCCGAGACTGTGGGAAAACTAGGTGGAGGCAGTGGGTCGTGGCTTTGGGCAATACCAAGTAGTGTGTCCAGTGTGCATGCAAAACCATAACAAATCGTTTCAAACCACAAAAGCAGTGGTAAGAACACTATTCTAGAGGAACACTTGGTGAAAGTTGTGTAGCAGTAGTGTTTTGGTGCTGATATCACTAAGAATATGTGCACATGTGAAAGCAGTTCTTCAAATCTGTAGTGGAGGCTTAATTGCTCCCATATGAAACCTGGCTGCAGAGCTACAGGGGATTTTGTATGAGCGCCAGACGGAAGACGCATGCCTAAGCTACGTATTGGGGCCTAATAATTTCAAGTATGGTGGTTTTGCTGAGCCCATAATCTTAGCTGCATACCAGAAAGCAATAAATATGTTAAGGCATGTCGGACCACCGGCATTTACATGATAGCAATTTGAGGACACACAATAATGAATGCAATAAATTAACATTAAGCAAAATGCAACTTCAGCAATATACGCACCTGCTGTGTGCCATGTTGTGCCTGCAGTTAAGCGGTCCCTCTCAAGCAGCACAGCACTGGTGCAGCCCAGTTTGGCAAGGTGGTACAGTGTGCTGCATCCAATGATACCACCACCTAATGCAAATAAAAAGTGTTCTAATGGACTTTAAGAACCAAAAGAACATTACACATGCCCCTGTAATGCTGCATGCAGGATGGTCCAACCCTCAACACAATTTCTCCAAACATTAACTCTATGCACAATCAACACACAATTTGAAGTACACATCTGCATGACAGTGACACATCTGCATGACAGTGCCACACATGCTCCACACTAATTTCTGGCACACAGATTTCTTGTAAGCAGGAAAATAATAAGCCAAGTTATGCAATTGACCAAAAAAATTGCACATGTGGGAGACTTGTATCAACAGAACTGAACGATATCCCAGCCTTGTGAACCACATTGAGTGCTACTCACTGCTAAAAATACAATGCATCTGGGAAACAATAACCAACATTTGCTGCAACGGAAAAAGCAGCACAGTAGATGAGGATGACGGAATGCATGGCAAAAGAACCGTCAGATGTCAGCGCTTCTATTGTTTGTTCTTTTGTCCTCGTCTGTTGCGTCGTTTTTTCCATTGCTGCAAATGAACAAACTAGCTCAGGTTGCTACTCTCAATCAATAACCAACATCATTGCGTCTGAAAGCATGCAAGGCACTGCATATTATGACAATTTAAAGATTAGCCTGTCAGACTACTGGCTGATCTCGCGTATCTCTCGTCTTAATACGCTCGCTGATCTCTAACTAAACTCGAAGTATTGAGCATTAGCTTTTTTACATATATAACTGAGCGCAATTTTGACGCGACAGTAAGAGGCAGTACCCAAAGCACAAGGCATGTGGAGCAGTGGGAAAATTTAACGAAGTTGCGATATCACATCGATACAGCAGTTTTACAGAATTTCAAACTGCAAGGCATAAGGTTACAAGTGGTCTTGGATGGTCACAGTTAGCCGACGCCACCGACGCTGCTCAGCGAGCTCCTTAATTCCTTTCAAAACAAAAAGCGTATCCCATATACTTTTAGTTTATAAAGACTAAATGCACATCGAACGCTTCCACTGAACTTAAATTGTCGCTCTCGGTCAGATTACCGCGGCACTAATTTAGACGTCACACAATACTCGCTGTCAGTCTTACCAATAATGACGACATCTGCTGAAGCAGGCACTGTGGCTGGAGTTTCAACATTTTTTCTTTCAAGGGTCTCATACGGCACAGCACTCGTTATTTTTGATGACCGGTGCCTCACTTGAAGCACTGGAGGAACGATACGCTTTAACACCACGGACGCGGGCATTCCCCTCAGGTAGACCATCGCCGCCAGGACACCTCACAGTCACTGCAGTTCAAATCCGAGCAAAAACTGCAATGCAACATTTGTGCAGATAGCAAATCTTCGGGTTCAACGGGAGAAGTGTGCTCACAGCGAAAGCCACTCAACACCTGCCAAGTCAACCGAACTGGCCGCCTCAAATCACAGGCAGGCAAAGGAGCATGGGAATTAGCCAACCATTGTTGAGAGCTTGCAGAGAGCAAAACCTTGCGTTTCGACTCTCGAGGCATTCTAGTAGTCAAAAAGGAACTGTAGTCGGATGACGAAAAGGCATTGCACTGCGAAACATTAACTGCAATAGGTGCTTCTACAAGGCTTCAGGCTACTCTCATCAGGTCGGTAACCAATATTTACATTACTCGTGCTCCAAAGGGCACCTATACAGAGAGTGTGAATTTCATAACAGGTCCCGTTAACTGCTGGAATGTCGTAGCACATTAACCGCACTAGCACGACTGCGCTTACCTTGGTACAGGCCAATGCCGATGTTGCTCGTCGGATGCAAGACTGCCCTTTTTAAGCAGCAAGTCGCCTCGGTATCGAGACTTCGCCATGTGGCAGATCACATGACGCCAAAACAAACGTATAAAAGAATCCGATGCGAACTCCGTACTTACTTCAGACAAGGCAGATAAGAGTTCGTTGATACGGATGCACAGACCTTGCTCGGTTAGCGGAACCGAGGCCAAAATCCCCATATGGCAGCAGCGACGATATGTTTACGGGCAAAGGCAGGAGACAGCCTAGCTTCGTCGCGGCCGCCCCTCTTGCACTTCACGCACGTTAGGCAGCGGATCAGATTACCCAGTCCTATTGGTAGAATGCAATTTCTTGCCGCACGTGCTGCAGCCGCACAACTGTCGACGTACTGTAGCCATCGAGATCCACTCTGGTCAGTTATCTATCCGCCAGCCGATCGCTAGTTCACGTGGCGTACAAGGCCAATTCCCTCAATTACTCAATTCCCTCTCCGCGCAGCGGGCATGGACAAGCAAGACGTGGAAGAACCAGTCCTTCGGGAAGATACGAAGAGTGCAGTCACCGCGTGCCCTACACGGAAGTTCAAGGACAAGACCAAGCCTGAATCAGCATCAACAGTTGGAGAGCATGACCCCAAGGGAATGGGCAATGAAACTAGGACTCCTAAATGAGTCAGAATACCATGTATAACTTGTGATAATGCATTCACTAAATGAACACTTATCGCTGTTGGCCTCACTTCACGCAAAAAGTAACTCACACCAGACAGGTATTTTCACTGACAAACTGTATTTTGAGTGATGAATTACTCAAAATGATGACAATGCATTAACAACACAAGTCTAACATCTCGAACATGCACGCTTTCTTAAGAGATGACATGAGAGACTTGTGAAGTATTGGAGCGAGGCACGGCAACTGCTGCAGCATGTCGAGTGCTTTGTCACAGTTCAGCGGCCTTCAACTGAAACAGAACATAACAGAAACAGGTTAAGTACTTGAGCGCCACTTTAGTGCAGCACTTCAGATGTGCACAACCATTGAACAACAAACGTACTGTATGAAGAGATGTCTATTTCATCAGGCAGCTCCGAGATGTTCACGTCAAATCGGTCTTGCACTTCATTCAGGGTTTTAGCGTCAGTCTCATCAGACACAAAGGTCACTGCCAGTCCTTTTGTGCCAAAACGGCCAGCTCGAGCAACCTGGAACACAAAGTAACCACCAAATTAAGTCTTAACAACACTGTCCCGGAGGCCCCCTAGAAAATACCAACCCGGTGGAGGTAGGTGTCAGAGTCCTCGGGCATATCGTAGTTAAACACAATGTTCACTCGTTCAATGTCCATCCCGCGACCAAACAAGTTGGTGGCTACGAGGATCCTCTTCTGAAAGTCCTTGAACTGCTGATAGCGTGACAACCTGCATAAACAAGTATATTCAGAAGCAGTAATAAAATCCACCTTGACGATTGACTAGTGCCACAGTCACACAGGCAGTTTCAATTGAGAACCGAATTGACTGCCTTCCAAGGTTCCTTTACCTAGATATCAGTTCTACTACACAGCAACTAAACGGTCATGGAAAGGCTACATTTCTTCACAAAAGATCCAATTTTCTTCACACATTACCAGGCAATCGCTCTGCAAATTAACTTGTAGTTCAACTTCTTGTTGCAGTCAATGCCATAGTTTTGGAAAGCTACAGTAGCATTCACGCAGCTATCAGCAGTCTTTTGCATGGATGGCACCATTCATATTCTGCTAGCTGCAGCATTTTTGTGGCTAGCCTTTTTTACTTTTTTTAACAGTGAATATACTGCTCTAATTTTAACCTCAGTATCATAGCTGCAAATTCAAGTACCGTAATTACCCAATTCCAACGCACACCTTTTTTCGGGGAAAATAAGTTAAAATCGCATGCGCGTTGGATTCGGGTACAACCCGAAACTGCCCCCATAGCTGCCCATCGTAATCGCCATTATACGATGTGGGAGCGCACTAATTGCTGGCAACCATGGGAGCATGTTTGCTCGTCGTTTTCTGCGCCGCAAGAGCCATTTTCAACCGGTGTGGAGTTTGTCATTTCTGTCAGCGAGCGCGGCACAAAAGAATTCATGGGACGAACTGCCTCGCCTCGCTTTTGCTACGTTTACGACGCAAGTAGCAAGCTACAGCGTCGTACATAGCGCTACGGTGGTGTTCTCTGGTGGGCTCTCTGTGCGATATCGTTTTTGAGAATGGACACAGTGGCCACGAAGAGACATCTTGTCCGCCACGAGAATAGCTTTAAGTGCTAAGTTATTCTGCACGCAGAACAGAGCGGCAATAGGCATGCTGCCCGTCATTTTGGTGTGTCAGAGACTTATGTTCGCGACTGGCGAAGACTGAAAAAGTCAATCTTTGAGTGCAAAATGTCATGCAAAGGCCACCACGGTCCGCAAGTGGGGAGGTTTCCCGACCTTGAAGATGAGCTGGCTGACTTCACGTGGCAGCTTCATGTGGATCACATGTCTGTCACCACCGAGGTGCTCAAGGTGAAGGCCCTTGAGTTTGCGTGCAATCAAGGCCTCCCGAGAAGCCCATTCAAAGCAAGGTGTGTGTGCCAGAAGCTGCCGGAGGCTTTCGAGGAGAAACAGATTTCATTTCAGCGATACGTTCTATTGTTGCAACACAGTAACGCATATCTACTTGGGCAGATCAGAAATGCCGACCAAACTCCTGTCTATTTTGATATGCCCGCCAGTACCACAGTGGAGTCTACAGGGGCGAAACAAGTTAGAGTGCTTACGTCCGGCGGGTAACTGCAATGTTGGCCTGTACCGCAGATGGTAGCAAGTTGGCTCCTTATCTTGTTTTCAAGCGCAAAACACTCCCCAAGTCATAACTTTCCACGAAGCGTTATAGTGCGCACCAGCGAGGAAGGTTGGATGGATACGGATCTCCTCATTGACTGTGTGTGGCGCAAGAGGCCAGGTGCTAGCTTGGGGCTCCGTTCCATGCTTCAAGTGCCACCTAGACCAGCGTGTCAAAGACAAGCTTGCAGCTTGCCACACGGACCCTGTGGTGATACTGGGTGGAATGAATTTTAGTGCCATAAATTAGGTGCACGCTGAAATTGGGTAAATACGGTAAATGCAGCCAAAATTCCAGGGTACTAGTTGCACTGACTTGTTATCGGCTACTGACTTAGAAATAGTAGCTGCCCACGTAGAAGCTCTAAAGTGGACAGCTGCTCAGTTCAAGTGCCATCAAAATGCTCATGCAACGTTGGTACACGGCAGCAAACGCCTAATGTGCAACACCAACCTCTCTTCCTGAGTCATGGCTCGGTGAATGGCAATGGCAGGGAAGTTTTGCTCTACTAAGAGTTGGGCAAGGGCCATGCAACGCTGCACTGTCTTGACAAAGATGACCACTTGATTGAACTCAAGAAGGTCAAGCAGTTCAAAGAGCTTGCGGTTCTTTTCATTGTCCTTCAGCTTCACGTAGTACTGCTGCAGGCCATGCAGGGTCAGCTTGGCTTCATCATCCACATACACCTCCATGGGCTGCACAGGAAACAAAGCACTGACTTGGAAAAAACTCTGAGGGTCTTGCAGAAGCTGCTTCTCATGCACCAGTGGAACCCAGGAGGCAAACACATGTGGGGAATAAGCTTCAGCGATAACTTAACATTAATAGCCCCACTTCGAAGTTTGCACCCCTTACGCGATAAGTACCATTAACACTGGTGAAAGACTTGCTTCTGAATTTTGAAAATGAATGTTAATGATGACCTGAGCTGTCAACTTTCAAGTAGCATGCACTTCTCTGCACCAAACAAAAGCTACACTTATTGAGACCTTTAGGCCTTTCAAGGAAATGCTAAAGCATGCCTAAAAGCTGAGCTATGCTAGTGCATGCTAAGCCTTTGCAAACCTCAATGCTGTCAGCAGTAACTAAAAATATGATGCGTGCAATAGTTTACACAAATTCCTAAAAAATGAACCAACACCAAAAAAAGAAAAGCACAAAATCAAAGCTGCCCAATCCCAACTGCTCAACGCCCTCCTGGGGTACCATCCGCCCAGAACACGAGTCCTCCAGTGCAGTCCGGGAGGGTGCAGCCACGCCACAGCCAGCCACCAGCGCAGCTCCAGAGCACGGAGATGGCAGCACAGCCAGGAGGCCTCAGACACGCAAGCTTTCCGCTGTTGAGATGCCACGATGTCTTCATGATCAAAATGTCCTGACGCACGGCACTTGGGGGACACACACGCGCAGCGGCCGACAGTCCACATGTGCACGACGATGCCATGCCCAGCGAAGGCCTTGCACTATCCTCTCACTTCACTATCCTGTCACTTCTCGGACACATTCGCGACACGCGAGCAGAGATTTAGTGATGGCGGCGAAGAAGGGGATGGAGGGACCTACCCTGTGACGATGCTCCAAGGATGGACATGCTAGCTATCCTGAGTGGCGACACCCGTGGAAGACAGGCAGCGCTTGCAGGGTTGAGCGGCAACAGGGACACATGGGGATACGATGGCTCCGAGCTGATGACACGCCCAAGTGACGAACTCAATTCTTGCACCTCTTTCGCTTTCCAATCACGGCTGTGGCAAAAGTTTAGCCTGGCTCTCTGACAAGTTGCCCTCGTATAGGTACTGTGTCTAGCTTGATGTTTCTCAAGACTTCAGCATTCCCTCAGCAACAGCAAAAAAAAAAGAAAAATCGACTAAACCCGATCACGCCTGGCTCTTTTCGCGCAACCTTGCTAACCACGGCAACCTCGGAAGTGCTCTGCCTCACAAGCTAACGAATGTGCAAGACGACGCTGGCCCACTTTGCAGGAGGACTGCCTTGCAGCAGAAGACCCAGCAGTGTGTTTGTAGAAGGATGGGGAGGAATGGTGTGTGGAGGGGGTAATTACGTCTTGCATGAACTTGAGGCAAACAGGTCTGATATCCTTGCTCAGCGTCGCGCTGAACATCATGACCTGCTTTTCATGAGGGGTGCTGCGAAAGATCTCCTGGACGTCTCGACGCATGTCTGGAAATGAAAAGAGCAAGTTATTAGCAACCCGGCAAACTTCCACAAAACTGCAGATAATGCAATATCCAAAAGCATGTGTTTAGTTCCACACTGGGATGAAAGCCAGTTAGCCCCCCAGATTGCTTTCAGGCCTCAAATAGCCGGCGTAAACAACACACAAATGATGTCTCCATGGCATGCACGTATCTGGTGTATAACAGCGGCAGCACTCAGGCACTGCCAGATGTGAGAAACCTTGGTCTAAAAGGTGGACATGAACACATATTCACCCAGTTGTGTCCATAATACAGCATGTAGTGCTGGCAACCATGTGCCATGCTAGTTTGAAAGCAGGCTGCAGAAGGTTATTTTCAATGAAAATTTTTTTCATGCATGCATGCATGCATCCATCAAGCTTTTTGACTGCATGTCGACAAGTGTCACCTTCAAGTGTGAATAATTTTCCTTCCATCACATAAACGCCAACAGTTGCAACGAAGAGCATGCAGTGTCAAAATTTGTCAACCACGAACAGACACCATGCAACAAATAGCTAGCACAATGCCTGCAATGTACCAAATTTAACTACAAGTGACCAGTGGAGAAAACTACACGAGTTTGTTACCAAGAAAGAATCGCTGTAAGGAGCATGACACTTCGGCACAATGTCCACAATAAGATTTCACAGAAAATAACAAGCAGGTCACAGCAATAACGACAGAAGGAAGGAGTAAAAAGCCAGAATGCTCTGAAGGGGAACCAAGAGTGCCACACAGCAGCAAGAACACTGGCATGAACAAATACGATGCAGCCATCATACCTAGTCTGACTATTGCATCTGTTTTGAATACTGGGTGTAGTTATGACAGATAGACTGCTAAAAGTGTGTAATATGCCCTGCCGTGTCAGCACAGTAACATCAAGTGAAAATGTACGGGAAAGAAATGGCATGAGATGAGCAGTCCCCCTGTCAACTTTTTCATCATATCCGGAGGGAGTGCTAAGCGCCCAGCCATGCCCTTGTCAGCAGCATCACCTGGCATTGGATGCTGCTGTTGCTTGTTTTAATTTCATTAGGCACAGCCTTGAGCAATTTCACAAAAAAAAAGGTAGCTACACATGGCAAATTTAATATAATGGGACACACTTCAATGCTGAAAATAGACAGCCAAATCCAAAAAATTGTAAAAAAAAAACTGAGGAAGTTAACTTATCGACACGAAACTTAATCCACAACTGCACTATTCAGCTAGACAAACTCCAAGTTTGTCACAAAACAACAGCACATGGCTATCAAACCATTGATAAATGGCTGACTGATATGAATAGATAGACTTGGTTTATGGGGGTTTTATGTCCCAAAGCAACTCAGGCTATGAGGGTCACTGTAGTGGAGGGCTCCGGAAATTTCGACCACCTGGGGTTCTTCTACGTGCTCCGACATCGCACAGCAAAAAGGCCTCTAGAATTCTGCCTCCATTGAAATTCAACCCCCGTAACCACTGAGCCACTGCAGTGGCTGATATGAACAGATAGGGGCAAGCACAGATGCTCAGACCACCTGCCAAATTGCAGTACAGCAATTCTAACACCACGTGCAAATAAAGGCACTGAAAAGGGGGAGAGGCTCAAGGAAGCTCACAAGTGCCATACAGGCCAAGTTTGGAAAAAATATTGCTGCATGGCTGCTCACCATAGATTTGTTTGAGATTGCATTCACATTGCAACCCACCCACAAGGAATGCACAGGGCATTTAGCAGTTAGCTCCTCACACATTCACAAAGGCCCAAAAAGTAGTCATGCAGCTACCAGAGCCCGAGAACCTCATGCAATTGGAGCACGTTGCCACAAGAAGGAAACACATAACTGAAAAGTTGCACTAGCCCCATGCCATTCTAACCACACTGCAGAGCAATGCAACATCGCCAACTAAGCATCATCATCACAGGCAAAACAATTTGGAAAACGAATGACACCACATTATGCTGACAATAGGGACGAATAACAGAAAACACAGGATAGGAAGCAGTGGAAAACTTAAGGTGGTACTAACTACTGAACATTTATTGAAACAAGACAGTGGTTGAAAACGTAGATGAAATACCAAGTAAAAAAAAAAAACAACCTGCACACACAAGGGATGAACGAAAAAAAAAAAAAACAACACAAGTATCACAAGGAAATTCACCCAGCTGCAAGCGTAGGATGCTGACTGCCCCCCACAGACACTATTACTGCCCCCAAGACAACTTATGCATGATCACCATATGGTATTCGCCTACAACCGCAAAAAAATTGATAATCGAATTTTCGTCACGCTGATTTGGTTTCAACAGCTGAACAATGACTGTGTCGTCAAAGAGTGGTTATATGTCACGTGAAGCACAGAAAAACGTTGATATAATCGCTGCTTCATCGTTAATTCACTACAGTGGCGAAGCCAGCCATCCTCGAGAGCCAGACTGACAACAAATGTAGAAACAGCAATTACATTGCAGTTTTTACACGCCTAACGTGAGTTAAAACCACAATTTGACATCACATTCATCGTTAGGCTATTGAAACTGAACGAGCACGAGAAAGCGGTCGTAGGAGAATACTATGTGGTAATCTATATATAAATATGCCTTACGCATCATTACAAACAAGAAAACATGTACCCAAAAACTAGGTGTCTATACTCCCAAGAGGTTTCATTCCTGTCTTTCACAATCCATCTGAACAGCAAGCCCTAGAAAAGCGGCCCTTCCCAGTCCAGTAGCTCAAATTGAAGGTGAAAGCTGAAACTCAGCTTGCGAACACCCGAGTTTAAAAGTGCACACCTAAAACAATAAGCTAAACCCTGTTTTATCAACTTATGGGAAGAGTGAAAAGGTAACACTTTTTTTCAGCCTAGGCTGAAAGCCCCAACAAGCATGGCCACAAAGGTTAAATAAAACTTTTGAATTCTGCAGCGGCGGCGGAAAAACCTGTTTTTGACTCGTCACAGCGGTGAGCTGCAAGGTTCTAACAAGCTGGAAATTTACGCAGTGACGTGCCGCTCAATCACTCATTCACTTGCATGTGAATCAGCCTTTGGAATGAAACTGACAATTACTGGACATTATCAAAGCACTGTTCTACACGAATCAGTTCCTCCAGACAAAAAGTGCCAAATGGTCGAGCGACAATGCAGAGGCCATACAATGCCGGTCGTTCATTTAGCAGTTAGGTCACACTCGCTGGTGAACAGCAAAGCCAACTGAAAATGTACAGATGCGCGATTCATACGCTAACAACGTGCAAGATTACAGCAATGCCAGCATGACCATGCTAATGCAGCAAGCCCACTCACACTTTAACACTGTCCCACAACTGACAGCAGCAGCCAGTAATATTAACAGTTGGCTACACAAGTAAAATGTATGGTTTCAAACTGTAAAGGACATATACTTTTGCATTAGCCATGTGGCTCTACGAAGAGCTAGCCACACTAAGCTGCAACAAACCCCTTACAACCTATCGCATATCAGCAATGCCAACAGAGCCACTGTTTCAGCATAGGCAAAAACTACACACCGAGTTGCTCAAGCATCTTGTCACACTCGTCCAGAACGAAGTGCTTGATGTGCTTCAGCTGCAGCTTGCGTGAACGAACGAGGGCCAGGACTCTGCCAGGTGTGCCTACTACCACGTGCGGACAACTGCTCCTCAGCACCTTCTCATCATTGGTAATGTTCATGCCGCCAAAGAACACCCCTACGCGCACAGACGGCAGGTACTTGGAGAACCGCTCGTACTCCTTGGAGATCTGAAAGGCCAGCTCTCGAGTGTGGCACATGACCAGCACCGACACCTGCACAGGCAAAACCCACATCAACAAAGGCTGCCACAGGGCCATTTCAGAAGGTAGACACAGCCCAGCCGGCATTCAATGGTGTAGAAAAAAAAGGCATGCGGGCAAAATGTTTGTTTTAAAAGGAACAACGAACAACACACTAGCTGCACTATTCCTGAAGGTTTTAAGCTTTGAATTCGTTTTGTGAACAGCTAGCCCACAGCTGGTCTGCTGTCTAGCTAAAAAAAAACAACATGCAGCACTTGATGCCACAGCCGCTATTCATAACATTCCGGAGACCCGCTAGATGATATTTCCAATTTCTAAACAGCAAAAACATTACTGCTCCAGAGGTTCCATTCAATACTACCATCTAAACTGCGCCCAATATCTCATTCTCAAAGTAACTGCTACTTCAGAGGGAATAAGTCCCCAGTTAAGCAATGCCAGCAAACTCCCAAACTGAATGCAGTGCCTGCTATAAACATCACCTGCACAAAAGGCAAGCTCACTGAAAGAAATAGGTACCACACAGATGCACTGGAATGAACACTACTAGGGCACCAAGTAAACTGGTCCAGGTTTTGCAAGACTGAACAGACCTATGTTTAACACTGTGTGCAGACAGGTGTCACGTCCAAGTACCATGACACTTTCTAAATGGAGAAGTAGAATGTGACAGTTGAGATCTCTTAAATTATTCGGCACCGCTCTACCGACTTAAGGCATTTAAAATGACTGCCTGGGAACAGCTAAAAGCATGCCACAAACACTAGCAGTAACAAAATGTGCACGAAAGACAACAATAAACACGACCCACGTCTGCATTACCACGCATTTAGGAACATCGGCAGCGAAAACAGGCACAAAGCAAGTTAGAGTGCCATGCGCGTGAAATACATTGCAGTGTTAAGGCCCATTTACACTTGCGAGTCGCTGAGGTCGCGCGACCGTAGTGGTTGTAAAAGGCCGATTCACACGATCCGTTCGCCCACGCATCACCTGCTCATGCGTTAGCACATTCAGAGGCGCGCTGACCAGGCCGTGGGCCGACAGCGCGCCTCTCTATGTGGTGACGCATGAATACGTAGTGCGCGAGCCGCGGGCGTTCGAACGGACCGTCGAGTGAATCGGCCTAGAAGTCGCGAACCAGTCGCTCCGTGCTCGATTTTCCAGCCTTGCGACTGCGAGCCGCAAACCGTCGAACCAATCAGCGAGCGAGCAGAGCTTTCGGCAACGACACCGTTCGCGGGCGCGCCGAACTGCGCTGCTCCGTGGCTGTCCTAGTCGTCGCTAAGCCTAGCCGGTTCCATACCGATGCCGCAGCTGAGGGCGCTTCGGATCCTGGCTAGCGATAGTAATTAAGCTGCTGCTTTCGTCACCACTTTATTGTGAACCTCGTCTCATAATAATATCAAAACATGCTCGATTTCCGCGACGCCTTCAGCAGCGGGGCTAGCAGACAACAGTCGAGCCGCATTGGGCAGCAGCAGCAGCAAAGCGGCTACGGGAAGAAATTTGCTTGTGTCGCAGTTATCGCTTCCACCAGCAACTCGGTATCGGCCAGCGATCTTCAAAAATGATTCATTTTTTTACGTTTACAAGGGTTTACAGGGGCCTCGTATGAACGCGAACAAGCAATAGTGGCGCATTTTTCTGACGCCGGCATACAGGCCGTCCATGCACAGAAGCGCCCCTGTCATCATGACGCTTGTACGACCGCGCTGCACATCGAAAACCGCCACGACATCCTCCTCTTCGCTCAGGTCGTCGTAGTAGTACATACATTTCGAATAGCAGTTTTAAGATCGAGCGCGCGGCCAGGGGGCGTGGCAAAAGCAGACGAAATTCTCGAAAGCGCGCTAACGTCATTCCCGAGAGTCGCTTCAACAGAGAATCGAACGAGAAGGCGATCTGCTGGTCGCTGCTGCCTGGTCGCAAGCGACTGCTGGTCGCATGCCTTTTGCAACTCGCAAGTGTGAATGGGTTAAGCGGCACACAAAACAGAACATGGCGCGCTTCCGTAATGGGCTACACCTGCGCCTTACGCCTAACGCACATCACCGTTCTTACCTGGCCTTCAACCGGGTCAAGTTGCTGCAAAGTAGCCAAGACGAACACAGCAGTTTTGCCCATGCCAGACTTTGCCTGACAAAGGATGTCCATCCCAAGGATTGCCTGAGGTATGCATTCGTGTTGCACTGCGAGGATAAGGGCGGGAAACGGCGGCAATAGTCACAAGTTAGGGCCACCGAGTGCTCTAGAATGGGAAAAAAACAAACAAACGCTGAAAGCGTTTTGGAGCTTTACACAAGAACATTTAAAGCAGAGAAGACAAGATACCTTCGGAAGGGTGTTCGAAACCGCAGTCCACAATGGCGCGAAGCAGTTCGGGCTTGAGAAGAAAATCTCGAAATCCTGAGCTGTGAATTGACACATAGCCTCCAGTAGGCTTCTTCACTTCGGGAATGGTTTCCCCCGCGGTCTGTTCCTGATCTTCCTCGTCCTCGTAGTCCAGCAAGTCGTTGTCAGCCATGGCACTCCTTTGTGCGACTGGTTCGGGCTGCGCGAAGAACACAAGTCAAGGTTGAGAACACAAATACTCTATCTTCCAACGAACGATCCTAACACGATACGTTAAGAGAAAACACAAACAAGGAAGATCAGAGACAGCCCTGTCTCTCACACTTCGTTTTCTTCTCGAAAACGCAAACAACAGCAAACACCTCCGGTAGTATCGGCATTTTTTTGTTGTTGTTGCAACAAGCCGATATCGACACATTGCTTACCACGTATACTTCCTGATAATACATGTGGAAAGGAGTCCACGAGACTTGTATGGAAGAATCGCAAACACCTTAAGTGAGAGCTAACATCAAGTTCGAGAGGATTCTTGCGATACTCACAACAACCGTACAGCGCGTTTCAACGATTGCAATATGGCGCAAAGAGCCGCCACCTGGCTAGATGTGATTGGAACGCACACAAAAATAGCGTCAAAAAATAAAATTTCTATTTTTCAGAACATAAAAAAATGCTTTAAATTTATCTAAGAATTTTATTTTGTAGTAAGTGGACCAAAGTTTTCTTGTTTTGCATTATGCGGCCCTGTTACTTCGAAACCAGCATTCTTGGACAGTTTCTTCGAATCAACGAGATGGCGCGTGAGGACGATAGTCCGCAGGGTGATCCAGAAAGCAACAATGCTGAGGAAGAAGATCTTGACAACGTTGATCCAGCCTTCGCTCTAGGTTCGTTGGCAGATGGAAATCTTAAAATATCTCTCTGCATGCCAGATAATATGCATGGTATTCAGGACATGGCGACCGCGGAGCGCTCATACATAGATAACGGAGCGGTCGCTAAATGCTTTCCTTTTCTTTTCTCTTTCCCAGAGTACGAAGATCTGAGCTCAGCGATGGATGAAATCAACCAATGGATGGATGTGCTGGAGAGAATGAACAATGATCTATGCAATGAAATACGCCAACTGATTGAGGAATCGAAGCAAGGTGATGATGATCTGGTACTAGACAGCGATATGTCAGCTGGTGATGGTGCAGCGGAATGAGCAAATACCGCACGGCTGCAAAGTCTACGAAGTCACCTGCATTCCATTTTGTTCGTCTGTGAACACCCGCAGCTTTTTTTCTGTCTGGTCACGTGATTACATACCATGTTCCGAAACATCTACGCCAAATAAAGTTTTTTTTTTTTTCTTGCTACGGCAGCAGCCTCGTCAATGTTAACTGTGCAGACTAGTGCGCTTCGGAGTACGTGTTGCTGGGTTTGATTCAGTGAAAACCGAAAACAAGGGTGCAAAAAGACGTCAGCTTCTCTGCGGTCTCGTCTCCGGTTTGCGTTGCCGATTTTAGATCGTTGCGAGGTTAAACACAGTCCATGATGTAACAATAGCGCAAAAGGAACATGAGGTACGGATAGGAAACGCTTCGGCTTTGCTTAAACACAGTCGCTACCTGGCAGTAAATGAGGAACGGCAGTGTCGATTGCTCCTCGCGTCATCTGCTAGTCGGCACGCGTGCATTCTTGAGTGCGACAACCATCCGTAGTAGTGTTTTTAGTACTGTCTACTCATAATGATGGCAGTTTATTCTGTGGTTTCCCTGTGCTCATGTTTGCTTTTGTACGTCTTCCGTTTAGAATTATATGAATTGGGCCTTACGCTGTCATCGTATACTGTAATGGAACCGTTTATTCACGTCGAGTAAGCCATTCAGTGGGATAATTGCATCTTTCGTCAATATTCGGTATTTCAGCTTCTGTGTCGCCGCGTTTTAAAAAAGCACATAAGCGAATGCATTAGGCACTGTGTTAATGCAATGACCTCACCATTGACACATAACTGGTGCCGCCATCCAGGGATTGCGTTTCGATCAGTTAATTATTTATCGATCCTTACGATGCGACACACTCATTGTCGGGAACTTGGAAGATTGCTCACAAGTGGGATGTAGTTAAATTGCCCACATCCTGTCTTGTGATACATGTAGGATAATTGTGCTGTTGCTGTTTGACCTGCTCATGTGAAGGTGCTTCTAGGGCACTTTTCTTTTTACTGAACATGAAAACTGCAGCTTTGATGCCAATGCAGTCAGCAGATTTCATTTCAGTGAATTACAATGGTGCCTGAGCATTCATTGTGCCCTTAAGCTACTAATTGGTTGTGCAGTGTCAAAACAAATATATGCCTTCGTCAGTCTGGTAACTTTACTGAGGACTAAGTTACCTTCCCAGCAAGGCCATTGTTTTGCCTATAAAAAGTGGGAGAAAAATGTGGGCAACATGTATGATTTAAGTCTATAAACATGGGATGTCATAGCACTGAATGATTGCACAGCTAACCCTCTACCATTGCTCCTTGCATGGCAACATCAACTTGTGAAAGTGGAGCTGTTCAGATCAGTTACCTGTTCTACCAATGCCACCAAAACAGTTTGGCAGAGTTTTTCAGTTATGTTTTTTTCTCGTGATTTCATGAATATGGTTAGCCACATTCAGGCACTGTTAATTTGCAGTGCTATAAGAGTAGCATGCGTAGCCCATGATTAAATGCAATGAATTGATTGATTGATAAAACAGATTTTATTTAGGGTGGCTCTATTGCCTGTTAATACGATGGGATGTGGGTTTGGCATGGTGGTCTCGTGTAGCATCCTGTGAAGCTGATCTGTTCATGCCACTGCGGGTTCAACTCCCAGTCGTGGATGTGATTTCTTTTTCTGCGTCTTTTTTCTAGGCACATTTTAACCTTGGCTAGGCTGAAGGTCAGACTTGAAGAGCAGATGTGTATGTGGTGTTGAGTGGGGTTGGTGCATCGAGTAGAGCTATTGCTCAAAAACATGATTTTTGCTGAAGTAGTACAGCCCCTGTCAAAAGTACACAGCTCAAAGGGTTTGCTTCTAAGATGTTTAGCGGGACACCCTGTCATATCTAGCAGTTCAAAGCTTGGGAGGATTTTGGACGCGATGCCATTAGAGGTTATGGGGTCGCTGAGGATGCATAACGAGGCATGCAGCAGGCCTCACAAGCAAACCCCTTAGACTGTATACTTTTGACTGGGGGTGTACCTTCGGGATACCTGTTGCTATCGACATCATAGTTTTCGCAGGCCGTTTCCGCCCTCCGGCGCATCACTTCACGAAGGGTAATATACCCCCCCGTCTTCTCGGCCCTCCTTTCTTCTGGAGTGACCAGGGAATCTGACCCCTTTGCAGTGAAGGCATGACTGAAGAAGTCGAGGTATGGCTCAGTGTCATATTTATATCTCGCTAGCCATTTTTCTTTCCTGCTGAGATTTTCCAGTGTTTTGTGAAATGCCTCCCTAAGCTCATAGTTGCCTGACGAATATGACTGAACACGTAGAGGCTTTGCTGTGCAATGTTTTTGACCAGTGCGATTTTGATGCCACCAGGGCTGAATGGTTGCCACTGTTGCTCTAATTCAGTTATGATAGGTAATGTTTCTAGAGAAACATCTGCTTATTTTTTTTTGCAGTTGCACCTATAGTGATGCGTTTGTTTGGACGGCTGATATTGATAGTCCTTGCGCCAATTAGTTAGTCATAAATTAGCTTTTTGGTGAACTGGAAAATAGAATTTCTTGCTACCATAGAACGGTAATGTTTGGATGGAGCCACGAAATTATACTGCAAATGTCGGCGAACCGCAACCAGAGCAAACGAACATTGAAAATAAATGGACCCCTGACTTTGCACTTTCATCTCTTTTTGGCGCACTCTTCACACTGCCAACACATGATGTAATTAGGTGTATTGTATTTTTCTTTCTTTTGTAATTTATGAAGGCTATGCAAGGAACTGGTTATTACCTGGACATTTCTCTGTGCCTTATTGGTGGTACGAATATGGTCTACTGTTAAGTATTGTTTCCTAAAACTAGCCAGTTGTTCTGGTCGATTGAAGTTTAAGGTTTTGTTTGTTCTATTAGCGACTATGTTACTCCCATCTTGTAAGCAAGAGATGCTAAGCTGATCGGTCAACAAATTTTAAGTCTCTAACATCCCCTCTTCAAAAGAATAGTACGCTGTTAGAATACTTCTATTCGTCTGCGTGCTTGAGGTCACGAGGCACTGCACACAGAGGGTGGAAAGTTTCTTTAGCACGTCTCCACCAAGCGTCCCCTCTTAAGCCGCTTTTACTTGAACGCGAAAGAAGTCGACTCCAGTCCACTTTTTGAGCGAAAGTGCAAAAACATCCGAGGAAGCGAGTAGAGGGTGAGTCACGCATTTCCTTCTCAAAACCTGCTTTCCCCTCAGAACGTTGACTGTAGTCGACTTCTGTCGCATTCATGTAACTGAGGCTTTATATCCATAGAAATCTCCGCGTACATCTCTGGTGCAGTAGCGACTTTATTTTCGACCACAGGGAGGGAACGTTCATCTTTTTAGGAATTGCCCAATTCCTTGATTTATTTTACGCTGCTTCACCTTGCAGCTAAAATATAATTGCAGGCTACTTCTCTCACGGATTGAGGAGAGATGTCAAGAGGTAGGCAGACTAGATTCCCTGCCCAATAGTGCCCCAAAACACTACACACTGATGTGTGGTGTACAGCCTCCCCCCCCCCCCCCCCCCTGGGTGTGACCATGTTAGCACACTTTCAAAAAAACTAAACACCATAGGAGCACATACTAGAAGAATGGCTCGCATGAAAAGAAAAATATGCAGGCTATAAAGAATTTTTCAGGTGGCTAGAAAAAAAAACCTTGTGCAGAAATGAACAGTACAAAACAAATGGGAAAAATTTGACTGCCGCAGTATATATGCATCGAGTTTTGCCGCTGAATGTTATACAATGTGTGAAGTTGTAGACAAAAGTAATAAAGAAGAACATTGAAAATAGCATAATCTCCTCCGATTCACCGAGCGTACCCATGGCACTACACTCCAGAAATGCTCCCAAGCACTCGATAGGAAATATCATATACGTTCCGACCTTGTATTATGAGCGCCACATTTGTCGTCATGAGCAACCAATTCACCAAAATAGCCTCCCTTATATGCAGGGTCATTTTTTTCAACCTTTGCAGATTTTTAATTTTAAGACCTATGAGGATACGTCAGTGCGGTGTTCTGAGCTGAATTCTACAGCAAGGCAGACATTGTGACGTTCATATAGATTAGTAGTTAAACGATTAATTAACAGAAAACGAATAAACTTTTTACTTTTGATTTTAGTGGCCAAGGTTATATTGTGAAATTGATGGACGTAAGCAGCACAGGTGGGGTGTGTTTTTCAGTTTTCTTAATGGTAATGTGTTTCAAAATATCAAACCTCGAAAACACCAATTGGAAAGCTCGTCGAGTTAGCTGTTCCGCATTTCATATTTATAAAATGTTGTCTTGTTTTTCTTGTGCGTTCAACACAGTGCGCTTGGTGTATTTGATGATGCAAAAGTTAACTTGATTTCTGCATTGGTACCACGCGCAGAGACGCCCTTTTATATTTAGGTAATGTGGGAAAGCCAACTGAGGCTTTCAAATGGGTTTTTCTGATGGTTGACGTTTCGAACTACTTTCCCGATTAGGAAAATTTTAGAACAGGGTTCACTTTTGCTGTCCAGGGTCATAAATTTTGGAATATATTCCTCAGTAGTTGGTGCAGTTGTAGCAAGTACTAATAGTGACCATTACTGGTTAACATTTAGTATCTTCTCCACCTTTGATGATGTGACACCGTTTCTACCAATCGCGAGTTTTGTATGCCGCCACTTTTTGGGCAACACTGGGTTTTCGTGTTGGTGAGCCATCTTATATATTCGCATTAAAATCGGGTACAGTGTACAAGGATGTGTGCCATCGTTTTCTGGCACCTACAGTAACCCTGCTGTGGACACTCACCCATTTCAATGAGACTCGAATAAGTGTTCATAAATCCCCATTTCCAATCACCAGGTAACACAATAGCATTGCATCTGAGTGGGTTATGCTGGGCGGTAACTTGACATTTCGTTGTAAACTGCATTGCAGTGTATAGTTGCAACGCAAACATTTATTAATGCGATAACATTTAGGTTGCCGTCATGCACTTTCTGGTTTCTCTGTAATGAAATTCTGTCAGTGGTTGAGAGAGGTTACGTGACCTTGTGGCGTCATCATGCCCTTCCCCGATTGCTTGAGAGAGGTCACGTCACTTTGTGATGTCATCACAACGTGCCCACCATGGCAGGTGGACCCCAAAACTTGGAAGTTCACCCACCTCCCAAAATTGAAAGGAACAAAATTTTGGAAGTAGGCCCAGCCCAGAAAATAGGTTAAAGTGGATTGGTGGGTTCAATTTGTATAATTCCATATGATAATCCTCGAATATTTTAGAATGTGATTACTTGGGCATACCACATAAGAGCAATGAAACCAGTTTCGACCAGAGTTTTGGCGGGAGAATCGCAAGAACATTAGACTCTCATTGCAGACATCGTAGCAGGCAACCTAAAGGCTATTGTATTTTCTCCTTTACATAGGTGGTTAAAAGACCTCCAAGTGTAATAGTCTACTGCTTGGGTGAAAACTTAGCGAGAAAGTCCGCAGTACTGGAATACATGTGCCTTACCAGACACCACGCATGTGACATATTTGCACATGCACTCTGCCTCGCCCTGCCTTCAACTTCCACCGCACTTTTCACCTTAATGTCGGCTCTAATCGGAACAATGCATACTTAGTCATCGCCCTATTTTCGCCGCGCAACGCCTTATGCGTGACTGTTCCTTAGGAAGAAATGCCTAAAGCAGAGGGAGAGAGGAGAAATTCAAATTTGTGCTGCACACGGCAAAAATTATTTGAATTAAATGGCCATACCCAGCAATCTTGGCCACGCATGTGGTTCCTTTCCTGGCGAGGCTACATGCCAGGGCTGTGCGAATGATAAAACGCAGGCTAAGCCTTTCGCTGAGAGCTCCAGGGGTGTTGGTAAAGAGAAATAAAGCTTATAGGCACCGTGCAGGAGTAACTCTGGCGCGACGCGCGCGTCCCTCCCTGCTGGAAGGGCAGACTGGTTGGGAGACGCGATGCTGCACAAATACGGCAAAACTGCCCGGGAGTGCACCGTATTCTTCCTTCTTTCACTGTATTCATGGCATTCTGTGGTCGCACATTAATTGCTGCGCAGCATTCCGCAATTGCACATACCTCAACTAGCCACGACAAAGTTTTTCATGTCCCCAGACAAGGCTACGAGTTATATCATCGAAAGCGATACGTAACGGTGGGTGGCTCTCGTCCTGACAGGTAGTGAGCCGGCAGTGTCAGGATTCACTGCATGAGGTTCAACTAAAAAAATTCTCTTAATGGGACTAGTAAGGCTTTCGTACTAAACATGGAATTTTATCCGTCCAATTCTGGAACATTGGCAAATATAGGGTCAAGTTAAGGCGCTGGGTAAGCGACCGCCTGCGCGCCAGTACAATGTGGAGAGAGTGATCAATGTGCATCTTATTGACGTTCACAGTAGAGACCACTGCTACATGCTGCCCTGTAAAAACTCTCCTGTCATCAAGAAAAGAGGAAACTGCCTCACCACAGATATAACTGAAGCCTTACTATACCTCAAAGTTACCTCAATCATTCTCACAGACAGGACTATGTCGCTTTCTACGAACCTAGCCTGCCATCCTATGCGAGTTTTCAGGCTTTTCGTTCTTGCATTTTCTTTTCAGCTGCCTCTCCGTTCATTCCTCTTCTTCCGCATCCTCTCCTTCCTCCTTCACCGCCACTTCCCCACAGCATTCTTTTCTTTTTGCTATCTGAGCCTTTGCCTCAGTACATCCCTCTCCTCACAACATTCCCAATGGCCTAGGAATACTTCCTAAGGCAGTCCCATTCGGTCGACGCACTTGTGGCTGGCTCTGTGCTGCATTGTACCCCATGTGGAGGGGTGCGTTCGCCACATATCTTCTTCTGTATTTTTCTACTTCTTTCTTCACTGTATTTTCTTATCCCCTCACCTTCATTTCATTGTTGTGTTTTGTTTCTTGTTCTTGGGCACCCTCCTGCTTGCGTCGTCTGCTCTGTTTCTCGTGCTTTGCTACTTGGAAATAGACGCCCAGCATACAATCAGGGCTCGTCCGTGTCTATCTTGTGTCCTGATGTTCCTACACTGTTTATTCATTGCTATGTCACTCCAACTGGCCCAAATCACCACCAACTTCCTATAATGATCCCGAAGACTTTCCCATGGCCGCCCTGACTGGGCGCGCGCCCGACTCGGGCAGCCACGACTCTCCCAATTTATTTGCTCCAGCGCTGCCTGTTCACCATGAGTGCTGCCGCCTGGGTTCCTGCACGGTGCCTGTAAGAGTAAGGCTGATAAAGAAAGTAAAGCAAGGAATTTTGATAAATAAAAGTAAAGATGATAAAAGCACCGCTATTATCAATGTTTGAAATTATAGTACAGTATTCAAGGCACTGCAATTATGGTGGGCCAAGCTTCGTCATTGTCTTCTCTTCGTCTTCGACATGCTCTCGCACCTGCTCCTCGAGCCTTGTGACCTTGTAAAGAAACAGTTCGAACACTGCTGTCGACGTGTGCAGACGCCTCCATTCTACCTGCCGAGTGATGCGGACTCCTCTCTATAGCACAGCGGCCTCGTTCCCAGCTGTGGATTACGCAGACGTGGTCTTCATTGGACGCCGCCACAAGCATGGACACCCAGGACGTCGAGGCAGCGGGCGGAACAATCTCCTCAGACAACGACTCTGAGGTGCCGGCGTCGCGTCAGCACGTTCTCGGTGACACATCACCAAGCGCCACCGCTATCCACGTCAAGCTTCTGAAATTCTGGTCCTAGAACTGTGCCGTGTGGTTTGCTGACACGCAGGCCGTTTCCACCCTCTGGCGCATGACATCACTAAGAGTTATTTACCTTCCCGTCGTCTCGACCCTCCCTTACAAAATGATTGCGGAATCTGACCCCCTGTATTTCCCCTGCTCCACCGACTTCACGGAGAAAGGCAGCCATGAGGGAACACACTGGTCAGACCCCACACTCGGGGTGTTCCCGATCTTAAGCTGCCTCAAGGACACGGTCGGGGAGCTCCGCCAACTTCTCTTTGACCCCCGCCGGTGCCCTGGATGGATGGATGGATGGATGATAACGGCTTTACCCTTTGTATCGGGCGGTAGCTTTCACCACCTAGCCTATACTTCCCCTATTGTTAATTTATTTTTATTTTCCCTTTCTTTCACTTTCACTCTTACAATGTCTAGTCTGGCTATCCTTTTCTCCTCCAAATTCACCCCTTCGTCAATGTCATGCCTTTCCCATCCACTCGCCCATCGTCCCCAGTAAATCCCAGCGCTATCTCTATGGCTGTTGCTGCCCCTTCTGGGAGGGCTGGGCGGAGTTCTGCGCACCTCAGAACCAAGTGCTCTATGGTCTCCGTTTCCGTTTTACAAGCAGAGCACAAAATATCCACTTCTTCAAATTTGGACCTATACGTTTTTGTTCTCAGAGGCCCTGTCCTAGCCTCAAAAAGCAGTGAACTGCCCCGCGAATTATCGAATAATCGCTCTTTTTCGTGTCCTATATATACCTAGCGCTGATTTTTCCTGCATTCTTTCTTTCTGTCTCCTTTACCTCCGCTTTCACGTTAGTATTTTGTTGCGTCCCATCCCTCACCCGTAAATACTTCGTTCTTAGCTTTCGGGTTCTATTTGTCCATTTTGTGTTAATACTTTTCATGTATAGATACTTGTACACCTTTTTTGCCCACATTGTTTCCTCCATTTGGGTTAGTCTCTGATCATATTTCAGTTCGCTGATTGCCTCCCGAACCTCGAACGACGCCCAACCCATATCTCCCTGGACTCCCTCATTCGGAGTGTTCCCATGGGCTCCCAAGGCTAGCCTTCCTACACTTCTTTGTCTGACCTCTAGACTTGACTGTACTTCTGATTTCATGCACAGGACTGCATTTCCAAATGTGAGGCCCGGTACCATGATTCCCTTCCATACCCCTCTAACTACCTCATATCTATTATAGTTCCATAGTGCTCTATGTTTCATAATGTCTGAATTCCTTTTTCCTTTATCCTTCAGACTCCTCTCATGCTCGTCCAGGTATTTTTTTCCTTCACTTAGCCATACACCTAGATACTTATAAGTTCTCACATGGTCTATTATAGTTTCCTGTATTTCTAGTGGGTCTCCCCTCTCATCTTAATATATACCATTATCCCTGACTTCTGTCTACTGAACTGGAGCCCTAGCTTGTTGCCCTCCTCACCACAGATTTTAGTTAGTTCCTGCAGCCTATCTCGCTTGTCTGCCAGTAAAACAATGTCATCCGTATACATTAGTCCAGCCAGCACTTGGTTTACCTTCCTGCGTATAACTCACGTCAACTCCTACCCTACTCTCTTCCAGCCTCTTTTCCATTCGACTCACGTATACCATGAAAAGTAGGGGTGATAGTGGGCAGCCCTGCCTTAGCCCTGTCTTAATTATAGCTGGTTTTGTAGTTTCTCCCTCCCAGGTTACTACCACCTCATTGTCTGAATATACATGTTGTAGATAATCAACCAGATTTCTATCGGCACCATACCTCTTCAATTGGTCCCAAAGTTTTTCCTTTCCTTTTTTCGTGCCCAGGGTTGGTATAGCGGGCCCTCACTGATTACAACGTGAGCCTGAACCAGTCCGGGATTGAGTTGGAAGGCAAGCGGGTGGCATGCATTTGGATCACATTCGACGTGTTCCACCGCGATACGTGTCTGTCTGGTGTCCGCGAGAGTATTATTCCACGCTGATGACTTTGCATATTTAAATTCGTTTCTAATAAAAAATCTTGCTAACTGCTAACGTCTGCGCGTTCTCCCGCTTTCACCATGTTTTCATCTTCATAATAGATTGGCTAGTCACACAATATTTCATCCTTGCATCGGAACCGATGTTATCAAATTTGTGTTTTGTGCATCTTAGATCTGCTGCATCGATCACCTTTGCATTAGAGGGCAAGTTTTTGACATAGAATTCATTGCCTCAGAGACATCATAGCGATAAAATTGCCACATGAACAGCCCGATTTTCTTGCGTCAACAACTGCTGTAAATTTAGGCCCATTTTCGACTTCGAGCAAATCTTTCTTATGGAGCAATGCCAAAGTGACACCAAGAAGTTATCCTTTACAGCCCTGGAGACGTCAACTGACTCCGCAACACTAATTTTCCGATAGCGTCTCAGTAACGAAAGAAAAACTTTATTTTCATTTTACAGAAGGCATTGGAGTAGTACCCCCCCATCTCTTTCATACAACTCTCCTGTCTCCTCCTCACTTCTCGGTTTTTTCACGCGGCTAGAGTTAACCTTGTGTGGCCAATCACCTGAGTTATTATGTCATATTTGGTTATAGTTCGGGTGTACAGCTGGCACCGTGGCTGAACAGTGCACTTATTTTATGGCTCCCCCTTTGCAACAAAATGACCGCCCTCAAAAAAGAGTGTGGACCGATGTGGATTCGCAGTACTTCTAAAAATCGAAAGAAACATTCTCAAAATCATGTCCTGCACAGCAAACAGACAGAAATAACAGCCCAAACAATGTGCCCATTCTTGGTTGCAAAAAGCATGACCAATGCCTTGGGCACAGGTCACAACCCCAGGGGCAAAACGAGCTCGGCATGACGTCGGCCTTACAAAGGCAATCACACATTACACACTGTAGTAGCAAGGTGGGAATGCTCTTCAGCCGGTTGCAAACAGTGGGAAAGCTGACAGGAGTGCCCACATTTTTGTTCTCCAACTCTTCTGAAAGCTTTCATGTCAACAGCTCTGTGTAGCTTCTGAGTACAGGCTAAGGTGACCATTCATCTTTTTTGTTTTGCCATATCACTGATAATTTAATCTAGTTTTAATGCTCAGCCTTTTCCCAACAGTAGCCATGCCACAGGATAATGAAATAGCATAGATCTCAACAAATTTTAAAAACCTCACCTGTAATGGTGCTGCTTGCCAGGCAAATTGCGTGATTAGTAGGCAAGCCCTTGTGAAGCGTAAAATAGTGATCAAACTATGGCTCAGTAGCTCCTTTCTTTTTCAAAAACAGCGAGGTGGCGCTAGCATAAGAAATTACTGCCGTGTTTCCTTCATGTGTTTGTACCTGAAAGCCTACCCTTGTTGGTTCACCGATATTCCTGAGCAACTTTTCCGCTGCAAAAAAAGTAGCAGTACGGACATCCCAGCCTCTGGAGCAATCTGGCCATTTGAGTCACCTCCTGCGAGTTAAAGATAAAAAGTAAGGTGAACGGTAAGTGGAGTTTGATGCCTGCAGCCCAAAGCAGCATGAGGGCTTTGCGTCATAGTGCAGTGCAGGGCTTCGGATTAGTTTGGACAAACTGTGGTTCTGCATGTCGGCTGTGTGCGATGCAGCAGTGGAGGGCGCCAGGTTAGTTTAGACTGCCTGTGGTTGTTCAGCGTGCAAAATCACTTGCACAGTACACAAGTGCTTTTGTATTTAACCACCATCAAAACGGGGCTGCATCAGCCAAGGTTTGATCTCTTTCTTTCCCGAAACAGCTTGCTAGCATACGCAGGGTAGCGAAAGTGAAATACCATGATATAGACTTCTGGTAAGCAACAGCATTGTTGATTTTTTAAATGTCCTGAAAGGGCTCTCATATAGTTCCTTTAATCTGTGGCCTGGCGGCACATTTGGCCAAACTAACAGGTGTTTATTACAAACTAAAAAGAGCACTTGTGCCACATTCTTCACGTGCAGGCCTTCACTTCAGGAACTGCAGTTGTAACACCAGTTTTGAAAAAAAAAAGAGAAAAAAGTTTGTGCACATGTGAGTGACAAACTTTAGAAATTTTTAGGCATTAGAGGAAAAAAATGGGGATATACTCGTATTGTAGAATTTCCTTCACTTCTCTGTTGGCAAAAGAGCTGTCTCATCTATTCAAAACATTGAGAATGTGTGAACATACAAAATCGTTTTACTTTTTATGATATCGGTGGCTTTCTTTCTGCAGACTTTTTTGGCAATCACCTATTCCTCGCAGAAAAGAGATCAACATTGAGTTAACAGTGCGCCAAAGAGGCTGTCTGCTTCTTCACTTAATTTTGTCCCCAGTGTTGAATGTGCTGAAATATCAAACGCGCCAATAAAACACCACATTGACAAAAAAATTAATCATTTCACGCTGAAAATGCTGGAAAGATGTTTGTCACAGTGAAACCTAGAAGAGATAGCACAAAGAAGACATCAATGCTCATATTTTCAAGCAGTTCTCTCTACATGATATTCCCCCCCAACCACCACCAAAACTGTTCTGAATACCAAAGTAGCCTGTCTACGAAAAATATTTACTTAAAATAAATTTAAAGCTTTTAGAAGGTGACTTAGATTAAGGTGACTTATGATCCAGTAAAAACAGCAACCCTGGCAGTACACTTATAAAAAATGACAGGTATAGAACAAGACTTTTTTGGGGGGGAGGGGGGGGATATCATGTAGAGAGGATACTCCCACAACATAGGAAGATTCATTGTTAAAATCCGTGGCAAGATGGGACATACGAAAGAAAGACACACACACAGGCGCTGACGCGCAACTGATTTTTATTCAGAGAAACTGTTATGTTTTCCTTTCCAGAAAAAACACACCAAATGTAAAAGCAAAAAAAAGACAATGCTACTTATCATACAAGACAGTGAAAAAAAAAAAAACATCGCTGTGGTGCAACCACACATGAAGTCAGAATGCTAGATGACGGTGGTTAGATGAATGTTACCTTTCATGTGCAGTTGCGCCACGGCGATGTGGTGTGTTTTTTCAGTGTTGTGTATGATGAGTAGTATCGTTTTTCTTCTTTTATGCATGGTGTTTCTGTGTTTTTTCTGGAAAGGAAAATTTACAAGGACAGTTTCTCCGAATGAAAATCAGTTGCAAGGCAGCACCTGTGTTACATGTCTTTCTTCCACATGTCCTATCTTTCCGTGGTGTTTAACAGTGAATCACTGCTAACTCACCCAGATCGCAGCCTTAAGTTAAGTAACACAGGAAAATTTTTGTATCCATAAAAATATCACAACTAAAGCCATCCAAAATACAAAATATTGTTACTTTTCTTTATGAACACAGCCTAATGAGCAAATTATTATCTTGGCTCAATCGAATAACTAAAAAATCTGCTATATATATCTGCAAACAGTATGAATACTGTGTAAAACATTGGCTTGTTGAGCGACACTAGACTAAGCAATCAGGATAGCCATGTGAAAAGAAAACGAGGAGGAAGCTGCTCTAGCTCCTCTAACAAAATTTTGCCACACAGGAGCTACTAAAGTGGACTAAATTTACTGGACGGCATCACTGTCAGCCTAGAGCAGAAGTGCATTTCACTAAGTTGTCAGTCACGAAGCACAGTGAGTATCGCTACCAATGGAAACTTTATAAACGTAGTATTGCGAAGTAGGTTGCGTTCTAAGTAGACTAACACAAAGCCAACAGCAAACAGTACCACACAAACAGGCAGCTCTGAAAAAAGTGCACTAAAATACTGCACTAATTTTAACAGCAGGCCGTAACTGTTGCGCTTCTTGTCCAGTGTCCGAAGTTGCCTTTCTAAGTCACATGCACACTGGAGACTGCAACAGTTAACAGTTCTGGCTTGCTCTAGAGCTTGTCAGGCACAATTACATCAATATCCCCATAATATGCTCGCACTATTAACATGAAATATTATTTTTGGTGCCTGTTGGTACAGAGTAGACTAAAAGTAGGTCTTTATTGTCCAACTCAAAATTTGATAACCTGCTGCCACTAAGCAGAAGGACCAGTCTCATCATGTGAACACTGCTTCAGAGTGCACACGCTAAGTCGCTTCTACCTTTTTTTGCCAATCCGAAGTGCTAGGCGCAGCCACTGAGCATCCAGGAGATTTCCCTTGTGTAGTAGCATGCCTGAAGAAGGTCACTGCGAAATGTTTTATAATGCCATCTTACTCATAGGGTCAAAGAGAATTGACTGATATCTCTAAGTGAAGCAGCAGCACAGAAAAACAGCCACAAAAACTATACTCCATTTCATATACCAGATGCACTGCTATGAAAGGTATGGAAGTAGTCTGCACGAAAAAATAAAGGAAGGCGTGTTACTCCGTGCTTGTTCTATGGCTGAATGGTCTTAGGCATGAGAAAGCGACTGTGTGTCGTCAGCAATGAGAGTGCATTTAATCAAGCTGATGACAAATGTGTCATGTGGTAAGCCTGCAGGCAAAGGATTTACTTTGTTTCACTCACCACTACTTTTTGGTCCTGGATGCAGGTAGCGCCAACAAGAGCACTAGGTTTGACAGCATTGCACGTGATGTATGAAATGGAGTATAGCCCTCAAATTTACCCACCTGAGCAACAGCAGCACATACAGTCTGCACCACCCTGGTGTACAAGCAGCACACTTCCCTGCAAACAAAGGGAAACCTCACAGCAGCTGCTAGATTCTAGAGGAAATGACTGCGCAGAAGCGAAGCAGCACAGACCAACAAAGCAAGTCGTAATGATTACTTAACTTGAAGGCTATTGTTCAATTTCAGTTTTTAGTAATTGGTGTACATTTCTTGAGAGCTCTACACAGTGGGTGCCACAGACTGTACAGTGTGTTGGGGAAGAAGCTCAACAGACTTGCAGGAACAGTGACACCTACTAATATGCACTCTTACAGAGATGGAAGGCCATGATAATAATAATCATTTTCTTTCTATGATTTTGCTGACACAATTAGCAAAGACGCTGCTTGAGTACATATTGATACAGCTAACTTAAAGGACTATAGAAAACAAAATTTGCTTGTGTGTTTCCTTCTTTGAAATGATGCGTTAGACATTAGTATGCAGGAACCACTCCCTGGTATTCCTTTGTCACCGCTAAATTATTTGTAATTGAATTTCTTCTTGACGCTGTTTTGGTTTCAACAAGTGAACAATACCTATGACGTGAAAGATTGGTTTAGGCCACCTGAGGCATGAAAAAACTGGCAATACAATCACTACAATGCAGTCCAACACAATAAAATCACTGCAATACAGTCATGAGGCAGGAATTTGCCTCCTAATGTGATTTCTCCTTTCCTACTCCCACTCTGCCATGAATAGACCTTTGTGCCAGCTCCATATAATAAAGATTAGTTGTAATTACCTGTATGTACCTTGTTTTGCCTGATAAAAAACGTGAGCAAAGACTTTTTGATTCGCCCTCGTATTCAGCGGCCGTAGGCAAAAAAACCTCCATGGTGATCCATGTATACATGTATCCATGTCTTCAGCATCATTACAAAGAAAGAAACATGCAGTTAAAATTAGGTGTCTGTACTCCTTTAAATTTGGTCATTGCATGATAGTGGTGCATTTAGATTCCTGAAAACAAATATGCGCTCTTGGCTATCCGATCATGAAGAAAAGGCTCCGGTTGTGGAGATTTATGAACCCTGAGACATGACACAGGCTGCACGGCCTAGCCTTTCACTGACCTAAATGGGCAACATGTAAATGACTGCACTTTTGTTGCAGTTAGTGCAGTAACGAGTGCCTTGGTCATAGAAAAAATGACCACACCACTGAAAATAGAACCCCAGGTTTTAGTGGCAGCCAAGATTGCAGCATTAAAAATGCATGGCTTTCAGATTAGGGTAATAACACCACCAAAACATACTATTTTAAGGCGATGAAGGATGTCAACACGTTCTAAGCTAAAGGTTCACTTAATTTTCATATTGCATGAGCCTTGTCCCGTGTGCTAAGCTGCTACTTGATGGGGTTTTTGCCTAAGAGAACACGGCAACAATGTGAGAGATGGAATCGGCTGTGCACCGCATCCCACAGAAACCCATCTGCCGCTCGTCAAACAAATCCTCCTCCGCGGCCCGCTCGTTCAGATGCTGCAATGCTATATGCTCCATGAGCTTTCCCGCCGCAGATGTCAGTGCCGTTGCACCTCGTCCAAGTTGCGCAGCATCTGGTAGGTCACCCCATCTGGTCCTGGAGTGGAGCGACGCTTGCACTGCTGCAGCACGTGGTTGAGCTCGGCTGCAGTGAAAGATGCGTCGCATGGACCTTCCCAGGTGGATGGGGGGCGCTGACATCGCTTCTGGGGCGCGAAAGTGCAGTCGCGCTGGCTGTGCTCGCGGGGCATTGCGGCGCGAACCGGTCAGCAAACCGCTCAGCCAGCTTGTTCGTAGCTGAGGCCGCTCGAAATAGCGTGAGCGGCCAGCGGCTGAGGGTTTGCATGCGGTTGTGTGATGCGCCGCAAGGTGGAAAAAAGCCGCCACGAGCTGCTGTCTTCCTCCATCCTCTGACAGAGCGAGGCCCACTGCCAGTGGTACAGTTTGTTAGCGTGCCGCCGCGCTGCCGCATCCAGCCGATTGTATACTGTCCAGTCTTCTGGTCTGTCGGTCCATCGTGCGTGTCGTTAAGCTTGGTCTCACAGGGCGTGCAGGTCGAGAAGCTTGTTGTCGGGTGTGGGCTGGCCTGCCCGAACCTCAGCGCGCTGTGTTGCTGCGAGCGCACTTCGGACCAGGCTGGAGAAAAAGTCTGCTCCGGATGCGGCTGCAGCATCAACCTCACTGCGGAAGCGGCTCCAGTTCACGATGGAGTAAGTGTGCTTAGCACACACTTCCGTAGCAGTGAGCTCGATGAGGATGGATGATCTGAGCCCCAGAGTGATGGTGCTCGATGCCAGGTTGCCTTGATGCCGCTGGATGCGAAGATGAAGGACGCGAAGGAAACGTCAATGCAGGAGCTAGGTGTGCCGCGTCGTCAGAAGGTGGGCTCGCCAGTGTTGAGGGGGGGTGAGGCCCAGTTGTGTAGCTGCATCGTGCAGGTCATCGCTGCACGCACTGTTTCGCACACTGCCCCACACGCAGTGGTGGGCATTGAAATCACCCACGATGATCTGGCACGGTGCACAACATGATGACACTGCACGAAACCACACCGCATTCCACGCAACAACTGGGCACAGGTAGACACAAGCCATCGACGCGTCAACACCACCGACGCGCACTATCACCACCACACACTCCTGCACGTCACTCATCGCCGCCGCTGAACCAACATGGACGTGCTGTACACCGCACCGCACATACACAGCACACCGAGATTTCCCGGGTTTTTGGGAGGGATCACAGCACAGCACTGCAGCACAAGACGCCTCCTCACATGTCGTGGGTGAGTGGTAGCCCACATAGCCTGGCAGCCGCATTTGGGGCGCCCCGTCTTGCATGCGAACACGCATCTCCTGCAGCGCGATCACTTCGGGCAAGTCTTCCGACACGTGCAAATGGAGTTCGGGATATCGCACTGCAAGAGAGCATACGGGGTCAATCTAGTATAAGTTATAAGACAATTACCACATATTGGATGTAGGCTCACATACCAGCATGGCTTCCATTTCGCTGTCAGCTATGAAACTGCAATTCACTTAATGACAGCTAGTGTGCACTAATGCATCCAAAGCAGCTGAACAAGCCATAAAGATACATCTTTCAGTTCCATCAATAAATCAGCTGTTGTACTATCTTGCACTGTGTCATTAGCACTTTCATAATGATGACCCACCAGCCCAACTTTATAGGTTTCAACTCACTGCATATCTGATTATTTATCACAAAACATGAAGCAGTATCGACCATTGTGAACAACTTTAATAGTATATTTATATTTATCAGTTTTTTTTTTACCCACATTAGGGCATTATAAAGTGGTTTCAGTTCTCGAAGCTGTCCAACTGAGACCAAATAACAGCAATACAATTCAGAGATGTGTGGAGTTGGGTCAGCTGGTAAATGCCTGCACTCAATAAAACCACCAGAAAGAGCACAACAGGACAAATTGGAACATAAGACAATGATGGACTTCTCAACGTATTTTGGAAATGATCACATAAATATACCCTTATTCAGTAACGGTACTGCAAAACCACAAATATTGCATGAGCTCTATTTAAACCGAAAATACCCACCATTTTGTTAAAACAGCTACATATATATAAGTACTATATCTTAAGTGCTTAGACTTCTTTTTCCAGAAAGCCTGCTGCTGTATCCACACATGCATGCATCAGCTTTCATATGACATCCAATGGCACTGTGTGTTCAATTGAGGTATTGGATTAATCGCATGCGATTAGCAGTATAAAGTCACCGAAGAGTTGAAAATATCACACAATGTATGCAAAAATCTGCTATAGTGATGAGCACAAAATGTAAAAATGCATCAATGACTTTGAAAGCAGTCACAATACAAAGTGGAAAGACTTTTTTTCTCACAGAATATCATGCAATCAATATCATATCTTGCACATAAAAATCACCACTTCGTACTGAAAGCATCTAGTACAGGATAAAATAACTTAATCTATAAAGATTGCTACCGTATGTTCCATCATTAAGCCATCAATAAAGAAAACTGATCATGTAGTTTCACTACATACCTCTTTAACAAGCAAACTCATCAGTCACAATACGGTTAAATTTAAAAATAATAAATTCATTTTTGAAATGAATAATGCACAGCCTTTTCAATGTCCCTCTGAAATACCTTGCATTGCATGCACGACACGGGACCCAGTAGAAGTTGGTTCTGTGATGCCCCTATAGTTTGCCTTGGCTGAAGTGGTCTCTGAAATTTTAAGAAACAACTGAGTGGACATATGCAACACAATAGGCATGCTGGAAGAGAATAAGGTAAAGAATCCTTACGAGTGCAAGCCACATGCGCACCTTGCCTTAGACCAAGTCTTACAAGACATAATTCAAAGAAAGTAAAAGAATATCTGTTAACAACTCCATCCAATTTGTGTTCTTCATAAAAATAAGTTCTGCTCTTTAGCTATATCTATGATTGTTCAGCAGCAAAAGATGCAGTTACTCCCAAGAAAATTGGATTAAAAAATAAAACATCTTTTTCCTACCACTTGATTCAAACTTGTCATGTAAATAATGAAAAGGAATTTATAATCATCTCTTGGAAATGAATGGCAATGAGACCTAACCTCGGAGACCTGCACTAAAAAAAATTGCATTCACTTCACAGCAGTTTGCCAGTAAACACCGCTAATGGCAGAGATACCTGCATTTCATTTCTGGCCTTTTCTAGCTAATGAGAGGATCTTTTGCATTGAAACTAACCTCTTTTTCATTAGAATGGGGCACCCCATTGATACAGACCAACTTCTATTTGTCCTCAGTCCACAGAACAGGGGCAAGTGGACAAAACTTTTATCACGCTCTGACAATATTGTGGCTAGAGAGAGGGACATGCAAGGAAGGCAAAAAGGACAATGCATAAGCAGTTGTCCACTCATAACAACTGTTCACACTTTTTGTTCCATAAAAGAATGCAGGTTGTACACTACTCCTGAAACAAAAAAATGACAAAAATTATAACATGATCAGAAACCTGATGCGAAAGTGCATAACTGTCCTTGATTGCATACAACGTCATAGCTTGCATACATTTATTGAAAGATCTTCAATATACATGCACCCCCACCTATAAGAGAATCTGACATAAGTAACACTATAAGTGCCACAAGTCACAATCTAGTCCATGAAGGCAAGGCTTGTGCTAGTCACCATGTATGCTAAAAAAAGATAAAATATTGAACTTTAATGCCATTCCTTTTGCTAATTTCCTATAAATCAATAAGCATGCACTAACTATACCCTGAAAAACTTTTCAAATAGTGGTAATCAGCAGCAAAAGCCAATGTTGACAGCAGTGTTGTAGAAGTACAAAGGGAATAACACAAACTAACTAGTTTGTGAGGCAGAAAAATAATGTTTACACCTTGAAAAATTCTGAGATGTCCATAAAGCAATGAGCTTACTGCTCTGCGAAGGCTCAAAGTCTCTAATGGCATTTACGTGGTGAGCGAGTATCCTTCCTTTTCTGTGGAGTCCTTTGAATGGCCTTTTCTCTGCATGGAATGACGTCATCATAACTATTTGAAGAAAGCACCACCCTCTTTCGTGCCTGTCTTCGGTGTCTCCCAGTTTCTGAGTCCTCAGATTCAAAATGGGACGTTTCAAGAGCACATTGCAGCAGCTCCTGAGCCCTTTCATAGGAGTCTGCGGTGAGAAATGGCACTGATTAGCATGTAGCAAGTAACAAATTACTGAGGTGAGTAGTGAATGCAGAGCTGTACAGCACACAACACTTGACAAAACACACAATGGAACAGGAAGACAACAGTCAGCCAGTTTATTACATACGGGACTAAGAGACATACAGCAATGACATCTACTTTTATGCAGCAGATTTTGTGCAGTTGTCACACTGAAACTTCATTTTACACCGACCATCTAGGCACGTGGGCAACGAACTTTAACATTCACTGAATAAGTGTATGCGAAATAAATGCCACGCTGTGTTATGTGTAACACAAATCAGTATTGTGGTTTGCACACATATCCTCAATATGACAAGCAATGACCACTTTTTAACAAAACATGTCATCATATTTAAATCTAAATCCACACAAAAAAGCATATGTATAAAGTCAAACCACCAATCAAGGTCACAACTAGCAAGTGCTTTGATAGGTTGTAACCTAGCAACATACTAGCATGACGATCAAAAGACTAGTTGGTGGTGCACAAATAACTGAAGAAAAACAGGATGTAAACATATAAATTGTAATACCAGAAGACTAAACAGCTGTGACTAACACGAAGGATTACTCTCAAGCAAGCACGATACAGGGAATTTTTCCACGAAAAAAAGCAAGCTACTGTGACTTAGAAATCACATTATGTTATCCCTTTTACACAGGCATTATTGACTGCTGTTTGGTACAAAAGGAGTTCAGCTTCCTACTGTTGCTGATCAGTTGACAATTCTTACATGGCACCCACCACAAAAGTCAGTTTAGCCTTTTCATCACTGACCTCGGCCTGTCCTTTCTTTTTTAAATGAATTTGTTTATCGCATGACTACACCATGTGCAGCTGCTCATTATTGATATTATTAATATGGTTATGCTAAAACACTCACCCTAATGAAATTTTAATTATTACACGATCTTTACAAAGTGTATGTGCCAAAGCGGGGTACTACACACAGCCAAGACAATCAAGGAGTGACACGCTTGGTTTTAGCACTTGGCTGCAGTTTCTTTGATGCCAACTCATGCCTTAACTTGTCTATATGTAATGGCCAATTAAAAGTAGTAGCAATGGGTCTATAGTAGCCTCAATAGTACTCTTTTGTTGGTTTGAGAACATAGAACAGTAGAGAAGGTTGCTGACTCGGGCAGAAAAATGGGCCCATAAAGTGCCAACATGTCAGGCGGCCCGCTGCTGAACTGTGACTGCCGATCTCAAATGAACTGAACAACTGCTGGGAGCCATGGTGATATTTGGCACTGCCCTCAGTTCACTGCCACTGAGAACACCTTGTAACGGCATAATACTGCTGATTGTTGTGAAAGTAGAGGTAATTGGCTAATATGCATACACAGCCCTTTTTACTTTTGTGTGATGCAAAACGCCTTCAAAACATGCACTCGTCAGACACCATCTGAAGATTTAAAGAGCAAGTTCCCTTATCAAGTAGTTTTAAAGCTCACTTACTTTTATGCATGCTACAAAACTCACTCAAGTATGCTTGATATTCATGTTTAATCAGTGCTGCTATAGTTTGAGTCACCTGCAGCATTTAGTGCTTGTTCCTGAGCAATGCTGATTCGCACTGTTTTGTTGGACATCTCAAGGCATGCATATTTTTAAAATTTTCTTTAAGGTTTAATCTCTTCACAACTGACCGAGACAGTAGTAATAAAAAATTTCCACAGAATCTGCACAGAGAATTTCTTACAGTACTCTAAAACAAAGTTTAAAATATTTTCAAGGACACTCAAGTAAGCATGTTACTCTTTGTTAAAACTACTTACTTGATAAAAAATTACCCGACAAAATATAGTTCTGGGCTTACTCTTTGTAACCTGGATCCGTGCTCTGTGAGGTGTCCACTGATCACACACTCCACGGACACAGCCTTCTGAATCATTTTAGTCACTTCCATTTTGGAAGTTGACAGCGGCCAAAAGCAAACCAGCCCACTGTCTCCCTCTTGTACCAAGTGGTCGGGGACGACATAGGTACTGCCTTCATTTAGAAATTACACTATATGATACCTGTAATGCGAATATGGTTTATCAGAAACTAACCACTTACCACATTAAGCACTGCAACAAAACACACTAGTTTGCGAATTCATCAACAAATGCGGATATGCGTACTGTAGTACCACATCCAAAGCAGTACCCTAGTTTTACATTTAGCACAGTAAAGAGCAATACTGCAGGCAGTACGTTTACTGCTGTTGCTCTTTTGCTCATGAGATGTGAGAGGTTCAGAAGTTGCTTATTCATTATTTCACTCAGTATTTTTAGAACTGTTCACTTAAAAAAAAATCAGTCTAAACTCTAAGATATAAAATGTGGCCATCAAGGCAAAATGATCGAACCCTAAAGTTGCTGTAATATTAAGACAACTTTCATGGTGTACCCCTCCATCACAGCAGTTTTTCGTCAATATCAGACTAGATAGATGCTAGGAATGAAGTGAAGAACAAATTTACAAGGGCACTTTTGTAATATTTTAACTCGTATGTGACAAGCATGGGTTGCTGCTTTGTTTTGATGCAGAAAAAGAGCACTCAGACCAATCCCTGAATGCTGCTGCTGGCTTGCTCACACATACAGCATAACAGCATTCACGATAACGCAGTCATTGTGCTTTGGGTTGCTACAAGCCAAAGTAAACAACCTTAGCCCTATATGGCCACTAGTCGACAAAAAGGTTGCGATCATCTCGTTTCCCAGACTTCATGCCCATGTTATCCTTTACCTTAAAACTCAATTTGGAGGTACAGAGATTCAGATTCCAAGTTATTTCGCTTGCAAAAAATGTTGTTTTTTCTATTGTAGATACTTTGGAATTGAGGTATCTTCTTGCATCTTTTATTTATATCCGCAACTAAAACATTGCTGAGGAACCAATCAACGTTACCCACACAAATTAAGCCGTAAGGAATTTAAGAAAAATTTAGACTCAGGTAAGCCAAAAGTAATTCTGAGGGCCCATTGAGCACCACAAAAAATAAATACAGAGTACCCATTTACGAAGTACACTTATGTGAGTTTGGAGGTTATCCAATACTCTGCGATTATGCAATAATAGAGTATAAGTTCTGAAACTGTCCTAAGCAGCTGCCTGTCCTAAACAGCAGCTGTCCTAAACAGAATGCCTGATGCATATGCTGACATGATGGTACTCAAGTGTATTATTTACATTTAGTAATATAGTGCTACTCATTTGAATCACATTGGTTCAGAAGCAAATAAGTGATTCAATAAAGCACAATAATCGCTTCCCATTATGCAGATCTTGTTTTTTCCAGTCGCTTGCCAGGACATGCATATTTAAATGAAAACGTGTGGGCGTACATCAGTTCTGCTACAGAGAACTGCATCCAACAGCCCAAGGCAACCATTACAGTAAAGATGAATCAAACTACGCCAGAAATCACAATGCAGCAAACCTGAACAAGGGAAACAAAATGTACTCGTTTATAGGTTACAACTTGCGACATCTCAGTAACCAACAATAATCTAGACTTAATGGCATCATGCTTTCAGCTCATCTTTTCTATTTGCTTCAAACTTTTCATTGTTAGCCTCATTTCCAGGAAACAGAGCTTTACACGTGACCAAACAATACTCAGTATCCTTATAACAGATGTAACAACGGAACAAACACTGTCTTAGTTTTACAGGGCAATAGTATTCCCTTGCATATAATGTCTTGAAATGAGATCACATCAAGTTTCTGAATCTGGGACACAATAGACAGAAGTGATGACCTGCAAGGTTACTTGTAGACATCACCCTCAATTTTGCACAGCTTCCCCACAACTGATATTTTTGATCCCAATTCCAAAAAGTTGGACACCACCACAATACTGTTTTTCGTGAGCAACACACAGTTATCAGGACGTCTGTTTGTCGCAATGCTGTTGTTCCAAATGGCCCTCTCAAACTGCTTTCGGTTAGCACAGGGCTGCCAACCCTAGGGATTTTTCCCTAGATCTAGAGAATTTGGACGTAGTTTAGGGGAAAAGGGATTTTTGTACAATCTAGGGAATTTCATTTGCTCGGAGAGTTGTTTTTTTTCTCTCTCAAATTGAGAAGACAGTACAAGCTTTTCAAAGTTTTTTTTCTCTACAACTGATGGAGGCCCGCACAACATCACCGCAAGCTCGAGTAAAGCCTGTTTCACATGCAAGTGAAAACGCATTGTTGCTGGAGCACAAAAGCTGTTCAGAGCCATAGCGGCGGCTCCAGCAATCAGCGGCGATGTTCCAACAAGTTACAAATTTTTCGCCGCGCTGCGCTGCCCAATTTTACTCGCGTGCATGTGAACCAGCCTTTACACGGACGTAGTCTGACATGTATGGCCCCTGATGTGGCCAGTGACACCCGCTCACTGTGCGCGCATGAGCCCGCAAACACGCGCCCCTTCCTCATGCTGTATTTGGAGCTCACTGCACGACGTAAAATTCCTATTTATTAAGCATATCTGCATGTTTGTTTTGATAACTAGGAATTTTGATAACTAGGATAATTTTTTTGATAAAGGAGTGCCGTGTTGGAAATCTGAGCTAGTCTAACTAGGGGAACAATTCCCAGTTCAGCCGCCACGGTGGCTCAGTGGTTATGGCGCTCGGCTGCTGACCCAAAAGACGCGGGTTCGATCCCAGCCTCGGCGGTCGAATTTCGATGGAGGCGAAATTCTAGAGGCCCGTGTGAGTGCACGTTAAGGAACCCCAGGTGGTCGAAATTTCCGGAGCCCTTCACTATTTCATCCCCCACAGCCTGGGTCGCTTTGGGATGTTAGACCCTTAAGTACCATAAATCATAATTCCCAGTTCCACCCCGACGAACAAAGTGAGTTGAGGTCACATGAGACATATAAAAGCTGCAACAGTGACTGCTTCATTGTTATAATTGGCTCAAACTGTTACGTCAGCCAACCTCTAGAGCAATCGCAGCAAATGAACAAGCAGCTTTTATATCGCAGTTTCCGTACACTCCTCAAGCGACCTCCAGACATTTTGTACATGGTATCCTTCGGCTGAAGTCTAAACCGACACAACATGAGGGAAAAAAATTCAGTTAATTCCACATGCCGATGCATGTTCACTAATATCTTGCGTACAGTGAAAAAAAAGACACAGTATAGACCCTTTAATTTGTAATTTCCTAAGAGTGCTACGGTTTATCTTATAGCTTCATTTAGAAGTTCTTCATTTTAGATCCTTCAATTCAAATTTACACCTAATTTGCTTACCAACGTTTGATAATAGGGTAGCTACATGATAAAACTTGCTGCTGAACTACGCATAAATATACAATTTTCAATACACAACTGAACACTATTTTTCGTATCTAGGGAAATCTAGGGAATTTTTGGTTGCAAATTGGGGGAGAAGCGGCTCTGGAGGTTGGCAGCACTGGACCTTAGCATAAGACAAAAGTGGGCCTTTCTCATGTCTTTAAGATTCAAGAACACCAGCAGTTGGTGCTTGTTGTTACATCACATGTTTACTGCAAAGAGCATTATCCTTTTCTATGATTCTAAGATATAAGTGCTCTAATGGTTTGTGGCCAGACTTCCCTGACTGCTTCAGTTCTTTGAGATAATTTTCAAAGGGAAAGCAACTAAAGCTGTCAAGTGTCCCAAATTTTTTGCAGTCATCAGCCAGATCGATTAGTGCATGAACATTGTACACAAGAGATTCTTTGCCATATATTCCTTTACACTGAAAAACAAATCTTCGGAGCAACTTCTTTGCATACTCTGTATGACTCAACATATGAAGGGCAGCACAAAATGGCAATGGCGACATGCAAACACAAGAAATGTTTGTACACAGAGGGGGTCAAAACTTTCTTTAGCACAATTGGTCCAGGATATAGCAAGGACAGCCTGCACTCAGTGGCTTTCCTTCGCTCAAAACTCTGAACTTCTCGAGGCTTGCGTGAGAAATTTCTTGGTCTGCAAGCCCGAAATGCAAACAGCAAATCTAAAACTTGCTGCAAAAAGGAGGGCGGAATACGGACCTTACGAGGACCAACAACCCAATAAGCAATCAGCTTTCGTACTACCCTGAGGCACACTACATGCATGTAGTCCAAGGGGAAGCCTGAAACCATTTCCAAACCAAGTGTGGTTAGTGGTGACAATCCCTTGTGATGCTCACTTTGGGCTTGTTGCCTGAAAGAATCATCTGTTCTCAGAGGGCTATCAATGTCCTGATATGTGACATGTTCCTTTTGAGCAACATCTGTCAGACCCGTAATAACCAGAAAACTGTTTTGCAGCTTTCACAAATGCTTTTGCAGGTGCATCACAAACAAATGCTTTTACAGTGACCTTATAATGTTTCCCCTTGAGGAGGTGCCCATTTTCTAGCAATAGTTTCATTTCTGTGATAAAAGGTTCCAAGAACTCGTCAAGAGAGGCTGCCCTTGTTGAACCACAGAAAATGCCTACAGCAAGAACTGAACCAAGCTGTGAGTGGGTTGGATGATGAAGTTGAGCCAGAAGTGGCCAAACTTGCTGACTATACTGCTTTTAAACAAAGGCAGGCCATTAACATTAAGTGAAACAGAAAGTACACAAACAGTGTCATCAAGAGGTGACCACGCTTCCAAGACAGGATCAATGCCATCAACAATACCAAAATGCACGTAGTCTCCATTTGTCATTTTTGCAGTTGGCACCACACGAGGAGTATGAATGAGAGAACGGCATGTTTCTGGCAGTTCTGGAAAATAGGGGCCCAACATCAAGCAGTGAGCCACCTGCAGGTCTCGTGATGCTATGTCTCACTGCCCACACCTGTAACTGTGCTTCAATGTCTGCTGGACTTGCTGTTGTCTGCTCCTGTAGATGCTCACCTTGTGCCACACCACAGTCAGCAGTCATGTCGATCATAGCACTGTTAGCTCTATGTTCAGAGTCTCTGACAGGCACATCTAGAGAAGATGCACTTGAATTCTCAATTTCATACTCTGGCTCACTTCCACCTGTGGGCACAAAAACACTGCTAGCAGAGTGTGATGCTACTTGATGTTGGAGACTTGCACTCACTTCTTCAGAGCAGGCTGCACCAGCTTGTTTTGCAAGCCTGAGCTCTCGACGACACCGAGCAGCAAGGAACTTCTCCATGCTAAATATTTCCCAGACAACTTAGCAATGTACTGCCACAGGGAATGCTGACTTGTTATGTGCATGTGCTTGCAAAAATCGAAATAGCCCACCTTTCCCTCATCTATTGAAGTGGCGGACAGCGTCTAACTTACCTCTGCCATTCACCAGGCTGCAAAAGGGACGTCATTGCTGCAAGGCCATAGTAAAATGTTTATTACTTGTGAAGCAGTGAGTTGCATCTTGTAATAAAAACACAGTTGCACGAAAGGTCCCATGATTTGCAGTCAGACACCAAAATTAAAAGATGGTAAGCTGTGCTGTGAGCCACTGAATAGAGCAATGCATAGTGGTCACCTTTGGTTCTTTTCATATGGGCTCGAATCAACGTTGCGCATAGTTCGACTAAAGTACACACATATCAATAAACAAAGATACAAGGACCAGAGAGGGTGTCGTATAAGGAGGATGAAACAAGCGCGCAACAAAATTCTCTGTTTGCCTTGAAGCACTGAAGAAACAGCATCAGGAAACACAGTATCAGGAAACAATCTGTTGTTTGTCAAAAATCAGCAAATCACAGGCAAGAAGGAGTTGAACATTAAGCTTCCCCACATTTTGCCACAGCCCATAAAACCGATAACTCTTATGCTAAACTCTCCAGAAGCTGAAATGGCGCCAAGTGAACAAAGAGCTATTATATTGCAGTTTTTGTATGCCGCATGCGATCTGCTGCTCACCTGTTATATCGCAACTGTGTTTTGACTGCTGAAGCTGAAACTACAGTTAAAGACTGAGCAGAGGCAAATTTCACGTGGTGATTCAGGTTTACTGATGTCTTGCGCATCATTTGAAAGCAAAAATACACTACAAATATTTTGGTGCTTCTACCCCTTAATAGGACGACGATAAATCATCTGGAAAAAAAATTCTTGAAAATGGCCTCATTAGAGAATTTTGTCATTTCGAAATTTTTTTTAGTAAGCGACTTCAGAATGGCAGAAATGAAAGTCTGACGTAGTCCTTCTCACCTGTACTTTCAGCACGCAAAATAGATCGATCACGGCTTTCTTCGAATGATGTCACTGCAAATTTGAGAAATTGAGCTGTGCATGAAAACACTGCCTCTGCCACGACATCGTTTACATTATTTTGTCCTGAAATATTAGCATTATCACAAAACAGAACTCGCTCTTGGCCTACCGATATAGTGTGCACAACATATAAATAATCAAGAATATTAAAAATATGAAATATTTCGGCAGTTTGATATCTCTCGTGGAAACACACCTCCATCGAAATGCGACTGCCGCGGCCGCGGGATTGAACTCGCGTCTCTCGGGTCAGCAGCCGAGCACCATAAACACTGAGCCATTGCGACGGCTTCCCTTAGTTAGAAATAAAGTTTCAGTTCACTCCAGATAGGCAAGAAGTTTCACGCGCTGCGGTGGCTCTGGCTGTTGTATCGTTCGGCTGCTGAGCACTGAGTCGTGGGTGAACTCCATCGTGGTCGCGGCGGGCGCATCTCCGTTCCCTGAGAGCCAAATTAAAACGTAAAAGAAGGCTCCCGTCAGCTGATGCTTCCAATAGGGAGCCTTCTGCTGCAACGCGCCTGATAAAACAGATGTGTTGCTCTGGAAAACCATATCCATTAACTAGCTTACCAAGACTCACGACCGACGGCTTACGATGCGCATGCACGGAAGGAAGTCCGTGTAATCATGTTGGACATCCTGACCACAGTAATGCTCACTTTATTTTTACAACCATGCACAGAGATGCTTGGGAAAGCACTCGGAGACCTCGGAGTGCTTGGTGTATAGTTTCTTTTTCACACCACGCATTATTATTTCGGAAGCAACCCGCGATCCGGAACTCGTATTTCCGTAATTACCGGCTTACAGCCTTTTATATAAGTGCGTGTTGTTCGATACCTAGTTTAGGTACACAGAAAAGAGTATATTTTCATTCACACTTACCCCGAAATTAAAGATGCTTGCGATTGCGGCTCTAAATACCCGAAAATTAAACACGCTAAGAATGGCGGCTGAGGCTACACAGTGATGCCAACTCAGGTGAACGTTTTCTCCCTAGATTCAACCCCAAAAAATCCCTAGATTGAAGAAAAATCTCTAGCCTATAATTGTTTAATTGTTAATGCGACCATTTCAGCTTTAACAAAGTCTCAGCGCAGTTCACTGTTTTGTCCATTGGTTATACATTTTGTCAGAGATAAATAAAAGCGTGTTAGCCAAAATAGGTGAGGTGCGTTTCCGCCGTCAACGCAGAGAGTCATGGGAAAATCGTCTGCTAGCTACTTCTGTTTTTTTTTTAAACGTCTTTATTTCTGCATTTAGTAGGCCGATACCTTGCGGCAGAACTAAGGTGCTTCATGGAGGTTGGGTTGGGGGAGTGGTTAAGGGTGGGGGTGAAGGTCGGAGTGCGGGGGGGGGGGACCGGTGTCCGCTTCTTCCTCGAGGTAGTGTCGTCCCGAGGTCGGCTCCGCGAAGTGATGGCCTGGCCCTTCATCTTCCTTGAAGTAGGAAAGAAAAGTTCGCGAGAGCCGGAGTGCGTCTGATGGCCCGATGTGCGATGGCGGATCGACCCATTCCTGCAGGGTTCCAGGTTGAAGCCCGCCCAGGGACTTGAGTGCTCTCTCCCGTACTGCGTCAAAGGTAGGGCAGCTCCACAGGAGATGTTCGGCCGTCCCTCTGGCAGGGCACGTCGGGCACTGAGGAGTCGGGCATGAGCGCGGGTTTATGAGGTGCAACTTCGCTGGTGATAGAAGCTGGCCGGTCTGGGCTCGGCGAAGGAGCACTGCCTCCACTCTCCGGAATGCGCTATGTGGACGGCGATATAGTTGCTCATGGTTGGCCAAGTGCTGGAGTATGCTGCGACGATAGCGTTGTGCGCGATGCCATGTCTCCGCCCTGTCCATATGGGGCGACGACAGGTGCGCAACGTCATCAGGGGGCCAAGAAGCGGAAACGAATGTGGATCCAGGCAAAGGTGCGGAAAGAGCTGCTGCGCGCGCTGCCTGGTTCTGGTTCCAAATTGCTCAACTGATTGCATGCATCGCCCTATTCACCGCGTAAGTTGACATCGTTTATGCGATAAATAACTCGTGGTACTAGTCACTGATTGCACTGAAGCATCGAAAGAGAAGTCCGTACTACGTATCTGCATGACCTGAGCGCACAAATGGACAATCAAGAGAGGTAAGCGTATTTTTTCATGGTTGATATATGCCGGCCGCCGTAGTCCATGTCTGTTGTGCATATGCGCTGAGGGTGATTTCGTGTGCGCTTCGACATGTTTAGCGCAAAAGTCACAGCCGTTTTTTGCCGCACTTTGGTAAACTGCAATCTGTGCAGCTGATTAGACGATGCTCGTATTTTCCTGACAGCGTGTAGAGCCGCCAGTGTGCTAGCAGACGACCCATATATGCCACTGCGCGGCGCGCGTCTCAGCACATCGCATGGTGCAGTAATAAATCGCCTTGTCGCCTTTTTGTTATTCCTGATGCAGTGAAGGTGGCATTTCATGTGAGAACACGCAGGAACACGCCGCAAAGGAGAGTAGAGGCGTTAGATTATATGTGCCACGCTGTGTTGTACGGAGCTGCGTGAATAAAATGAAATGGCTTGCCCGCGTGTTCTGGAGCAGAAATATTTTATCGAGTACTTACTGCTTTTAGTGACCCGTTGGAAATACGTTGCATGAAGTCAAGGTCACCACGTTACTTACTTCAATCGCATGTGTGATTAGCCCTGCGCTGCGCAACGTACCATATTAGAGCGAAAAGTACCAGGCTCCTTTCGTAACCCTAAAATCACAACTGCGGCAGGCTACAAGGCGAATCAACTTGCAGACTGCTCATGAGGCGAAGTTGAATTTCTCTTTCGATGCTTCAGTGCAATCAGTGACTAGTACCAAGAGTTATTTATCGCATAAACGATGTCAACTTACGCGGTGAATAGGGCGAAACATGCAATCAGTTGAACAATTTGGAACCGGAAGTAGTTAGCAGACTATTTACCCATGACTCTTTGCGTTGACGGCGGAAACGCACCTTTTTTGTTTCTTTGTTTCTTTTTGTACTTTTACCTTACATAGAGGGCCCACAGATGGCGCCAGCTGCTCCTTCAGCCGGCTTATCATTACGCGCAAAGAACCTATGCAGCCCTTTGAAATATAAATGCAGTTGATCTCAAGTTGGCAAAGCTGGCATTTTCCGCTAAGCCCCGTCAACACATGAAAGTATTTTATTCAGACACCATTAAGGGTTGTTTTAAAGATTGTATTAAGAGGCACACAGAAAGACGAAAATGTTTGAATTCATGAAAGACCCCTTCTCGCCTCATAGAGAACATTCAGAAGCGGTGAAATGGCTTATCTTACCTCACAGTTCGTTATTAATCATAGTCGCAATCAAAGACCGTCAAATAGTTTTGGAGCTACTAAGGATTGACATCACGAGAAACTGACATAACCAAAAATGTAATCTTTTTCAACACTATAGCCAAACGGGCGAGTTGGTGGTACATATTGAATGAAGAAACATGGGTTGTGTTTACTAGCTGATAAGTTGGCCACTTTTTCTATAAAATGTACTACTTTCCTTGAATAAAATTTCAGTTGTGAGTCAGCGCTTGTCCTGTGTTTTCTTCTACTTTGTCTGCGTCGTTTGCGCTGTTGGCATTCAATAAGTAATCTTTTTACAGTTTTACAGCAATGATACAGACATAGGATTGGTAATTACAAACTCAGAAAGTGATTCCTTACAAAGTTTGAAAGTCACATGGTTTCGTTTTTCCTCCCTGTGCAGCAGTCGATAATTTCGCGTTGCAGAATTGCTTTCGCCCTCTCTCGGCTAGGCGGAACATTAAAAGTAAAGGAGTAGTAATTAGCATTTTTCATAGTTTTTTTCTGTTCCAAGCGCAAAATAATCAGATACACCTGCCATTAAGCCGCTTAGAGTAGCAATTCTACGGCCTCTCAAAATCCCTAGATTTCACAAAAAAGACGCTAGATCCCTGAAGCAAAAAAAACCCCCTAGATCTAGGGATAAATCCCTAGGGTTGGCATCACTGCCGCTACCATGCAACGCTCAATGCGGAGTCTGGTCTGGACTACGCACTCCATCAATTTCCCCATGCATGAGGTTAGGGAAATAGGCCTTAAATTTTCCAGTTTCGGGGTTTTACCCGGCTTTGGGATTAGAATTCGCAAAGCCGGGTAAACCCCCGAAACTTTATGGAGCAAAACGATCTGTGGCCGCACGAGATGGTCGGCTTCCGACCGGGCTTGTGCACGCAGGACGTTATGCTCCGACTGAAACATGACATAATCGATTCGCGTTCTAGAGACGCCAAAGTAATTCTCGGCCTAGACTTGACAAAGGCTTTTGATAATGTCAAACACGAAGCAATCCTCCGAGGTCTCCATGAAATTGGGGTAGGCGCACGAACATACGATTACATCAAGGACTTTCTGTCAGGCAGAACTGCCTGCATGAAGTTCCAAGACACCGAGTCTCGCACACTGAAGTTAGGGAGCAGGGGCACGCCGCAGGGCCCGGTTCTCTCCCCGTTCCTTTTCAACGTGGCAATAAGGGCCCTGCCCGAAGCTCTGCAGAGCATAGAGGGGCTAAATTTCAGTATGTATGCAGATGACATCAATCTCTGGATTAACCAAGGGAGCGATGCGAGTATCGAGGAGTGCCTGCAGGCTGCGGCGGACACTGTCGTCGACTGTGCGGCCAGTAGGGGTCTCTCATGCTCTCTGCAAAAATCAGAATTATTCGTCTATAACCCGAAGTCACTCCGATGCAAGCAGAACTGGAAATTTGAGATTAAAGTAGAAGGGAAACCAGTTCCAAAGGTAGATCAAATCAGAATCTTAGGGTTATTTATTCAAGATAATGGATATAATGATGGGACAATCAAAAGGCTCGAGGGATTTGCCACGCAAGCCCTTGGCATATTTAGAAGGGCATATTTAGAAGCAGCTTCTCCACAGAGAAGCTGCTCTCTATGGGAGTGCACAATACCTGGATGCTTCGCGGAAACGAAATAGGGAACAAGTGAGTGCATGGTATGACTCACAACAACACAAGGCGTCGCCACACTCCTTCAAGAGCCTTCAAGAGACAGTTGACAGCCGTGCTGTGCGGACGTAGGTTTAGGTGCTCTTCGGATCACGCGTGGAGACCGGGACCGGACAGACTGCGAGAGCAACTGCGTAAAATAGATGAGTACTTTCCTTTAATAGTTTTAAAAGTGTGTTTAGTTTTTTTAGGCTATTAGGGGAAGTGCAGGTTAGGGAATAGAATTCAGGTCAGTGACCTATATTCGGCCGGCAGTTTCTTTTCTTTTTTTTGCAGTGTTTTTTTGTGCGTTATCCTTTAGAGAGATACCTATTTTCTCTAAGTGATCGATCGGCATTTGCGGTAGGCAGAATTTTGTTTTATTTGTGCACGTGTTTTCAAGTGTGTTTGTCTTGAGCCTGTAGTTATATTAGCATTTGGTGGAAACAATAATCGAGTTTTGCTAAGATGGTTAAGCTACTGAAGGTTATTTGTACGGAGTGTGAGGCGTCAGTGAATTTAAAAGAAACGCGGTTCGATTCGGTGGAGGAGGCCGAAGGCGCAGATTTTAAGTGCGAATTCTCCGTATTAGGTGCATGCCTGGACAGGGCTGAACAGGCGAACAGCGAACTAGTGCTAAGGATGGATGCTCTAGAAACAGAGTTACAGATAGAGAGGGCAGAGAAGCGTGAGCTTCAAGAACAGCTTTGTCAGTTGGAGTCAAAAACGGCTGACACCGCCATTGGAAGCCACAATGGCGGGCATTCCAGCGCCAGCCACGTGGATGGGGCTTGCACTGGCATGGACTGCGAGAAGCCAGTAGGTCAGACATGTTCAGGCAGGAACAGCTACGCACAGGTGGCAGCTGGGAAGTCGAGAGGCGGTACCGAGAAGGGGAACGAGCTAATTCCAGGAAATGAGGTCACAGTCACTGAGAAAAGGCAGAAAGATCTGGAAGTTAGGAGGGAGGGGCAGAGTACCCTAGTGCTTATCGCTGGTGACTCAAACATGGGGCGCTGCAAAAGAGCTATTCTGGACCGAGTGAAGGGTGATAGGCGGGTAGCAGTCGGGGTGTTTCCAGGAAAGACAATGGACGATGTTCTGAGAGCGACTAAAAGTGAACTTTCCAAGAAGGCTGCAAGGCGTAACTTGGTAGTGGTAGCGGCAGAGCTAAATGATGTCCTGAATGGTAACGCCGCACAAGTAGGGAAAAGATTAGCTGAGGGAGTTGACGGTATAAGGGCGATAGCACAGCAAGCGCAGATCGTGGTGTGTACAGTGCCGGAGGTACAAGGAAGGAATGTAGAGGTTGCTAAAGACGTTGTGAATCTTAATCGAGAGATAAGGCAGTTAGGCCTCGAGAAAGGTTTTGAAGTGGTAGACATACACAAGGAAGTGCACAGAGCAGGTTCGGGCAGAGACTTTGGACGAGATGGCATCCATTTCAGTGGAAGGGTTGGAGAAGAGATAGGCGGGCGCCTGGGAGGCCGAGCGGTAGCTTTTTTAGGGGGTCCACGGTGGCTCAGGGCGTAGGGGTCAGTAGAAGCGATGTAGCAAATGTAACAATGGCGGCTGAGCCCAACAAAATGGCCACTAGGAGGCCCAGAAAGAAAATTACGAAAAAGAAATTTAACGCCAGGATCAGTCACATAAACATGCAAGGGGGTAGAAAGAGAGCGAAATGGCTAGAAATAGAACAGCAGTTAAAGGACGAAGCAGCAGGTGTGTACGCTCTATGCGAGACACATCTGAGGGATCTAGAAGACCCACCTTTAATCTATGGCTATATCTGGGAAGGGTGCAACAGAACAACAACGGAGAACAAGGGAGGAGGAGTAGGTATGCTGATACATCAAGGAACAAATTGGCAAAGAATAAAATCAACTTGCAAAGAACATGTCTGGGTATCAGGCACAATTGCTGGCAAAAGGACATGGCTAGGGGTAGTTTATTTAGGGACCGGGGACAAATGCAGGCAAGAAAACAAGGATATAGTTAAGTGCCTCAATGACGATATAAAGCAGATTGGAGACGGTGTCGATATTATTTTGCTTGGAGACATGAACGGCCACATCGAGGATCTGGATGGATACACAGATTGTAACGGGAAGTTAATGCTAGACTTGTGTGAGCGGCACAACCTAGTTATTGTCAACAGAGAAACTAAATGTGAGGGACAAATCACGTGGGAATCCCGTAACAGGCAAACAACCATTGACTACTGTCTAATGTCGCAGGGCATCTATAGCAAGCTCGCAATAATGGAAATAGACGAAGAGGGGAAGTACTGCCTAGGAAGTGATCATAAACGTATTAGTCTACAGTTGGGAGCCCTAGTCAAAAGAGAAATGCAGCGAAGTCAAAAAGACAACGCCAAATTAAACGATGAACAAATAGCGCTAATATCAGCCAAAATAGAAGAAGTAATCGAGAAACGCCCCATGGAAAAGTGGGATTATAATCAGTTAGAACTGCTCATCGCTACAAAAATGAAAGAATTAAGTGAAAGGTGTAAACCGCTGGAGAGGAAAGAGGAAGCCACGAAGCTGGTGGAATATGGAAATTAAGGAGGCCATCGAACAAAACGACGGGTGGCTTCAAGGGAACACAGAGAAGCAAAGAAGGCGCAGTTATCTGAAGAGGAAATAGGCGAAAAATGGGAATCTTATCGACAAAAGAAACAGCAAGTTCAGGTCCTAGTCCAGGCTAAAATGAAGCAGTCCTCTGATAAATGGCTGGCTGAAGTTCGCGAGGCAAATAAAGGGGGGCCAAGAAAATTCTGGAACCATATAAGCTGGTTGGGAAAAACAAATAAAAGAACGCAGGAACAGATTATAGATGCTGAGGGAAAATGTTTAGAGGGAGACGATGCTGTGAACTACATTACGTCATTTATAGCTGCGTCTTTTAGCAACGACAATGGGGTAATCTCCCCAAGTGAGGCGGCAACACAGGACAGCACAATAGAGAACAGCTTAGAACTGACTAGTCTTAACTGGGAAAAGGCGGAAGCGAATATTCCTAAAACCACATCCGCAGGGATAGACGAAATTCCAATTAAGCTGATTAATTAACTTGGCCCAAGAAGCAAGGAAGCGCTGATAAAAGCATTGGAGACAGTCATAACAGCTCAGCAAATTCCGCACAGCTGGAGACAGAGTAAAATGAATTTGATTTATAAAGGGAAAGGAGATAATATGAACATCAAATCCTACCGTCCGATTACGATAACGTCTGTTATGTACAGGCTGGCAATGCAGGCGGTGAAATTAAAAATGCAGGCATGGGTAGAAGGTAATCGGATACTCGGAGAACTTCAGAATGGGTTCAGAAGGGGTAGGCGTTTAGATGATAGCCTGTTCGTGTTTACCCAATGCATAGAAATAGCTAAGGCGGAAAACAGACCTCTGTTTTTAGCCTTTCTGGACATAAGCGGTGCATACGATAACGTGAACAGGGAACTCCTGTGGAGCATATTGAAAGATTTAGGTATCGGTCATGAGGTAGTTGATTTTCTACAGGAAATCTACCGAGATAATGAAGTTGAAATTACATGGGAAGGAAAAAGTACCACAACTGTCGGGGTGCACAAAGGATTAAGGCAAGGTTGTCCTCTATCACCGCTGCTGTTCATGCTTTACGTGATAAATATGGAAAGAAGGCTAGAAGAAGGTAATCTAGGTTATAATCTGTCGTACAGATTAGGAGGAAATGTAGTTGAGCAGCGACTCCCGGGTTTAATGTATGCGGACGATATTGTACTGTTAGCAGATAGCCAGGAAGATTTATAAACTTTGGTTAATTGCTGTGGAGACGAAGGAGACGCTCTAGGATTCAGTTTTAGCGCAACTAAATCAGGTGTGATGATTTTTAACGATACAACTGACCAGGTGCTTACAATACAAGGCCACGAAATACCCAAAGTAGCCGAATACAAATACCTCGGGATATGGCTAAACAAAGGGCAGATATACACGGAAAAGCACGAACAGGCTCTTAGGGCCAAAGGACGAAGAGACGCCGGGATAATGAAACATAGGGCATTATGGGGGTACAACAAATATGAAGTACTAAGAGGTATTTGGAAGGGAATAATGGTGCCGGGACTTACTTTCGGCAATGCGGTTCTGTGCTTAAGGGCAGAAGTTCAGTCGAGATTAGATGTAAATCAGAGAGCTGTTGGAAGATTAGCACTAGGTGCCCACGGCAAAACCACAAACGAGGCAGTGCAAGGGGATATGGGCTGGGCATCGTTCGAATCACGAGAAGCTAAGAGTAAAATACTATATGAAGAACGCCTGAGGAAATTGGACGATAACAGGTGGGCAGTTAAGGTATTTAAATATTTATACAGAAAGCGTGTTGACTCACAGTGGCGGAAAATAACTAGAAAACTAACCAGTAAGTATGCAGGTCATGAGGACAGAGAAAGAAAGAGCATTAAACGACAGGTTAAAAACGCGGAAGTTAAAAATTGGATGAATTCAATGGAAAAGAAACATAGTGTAGAACTATATCGATACTGGAAAAGGCAGATCAGGAAAGAATTTTTCTATGATAACTCAAGAGGCAGTGCCCTGCTTTTTGACGCTAGGTCGAGGTGTCTTAGAACGCGCAGCTACAAAAAGAAATTTAATGAAGAAGATGACACATGTGCAGTGTGTGGTAGATCCGTGGTAACAGTTGAACACCTCATAATCATATGTGATGGTATCCATCCGGATGTTGATGCAGGCGCAGTCACTCTTCCTGAGGCCCTAGGGTTTAAAGATAGCAATGGTCATGTAAATAAATCTGCAGTGGAAGTTAGCAAAAAGCGATTGGTGGATTGGTGGCTGAAAAGCAGAGATGTGGCATAAGGTTAGAATTGTAGAAAACCGTAGGTAAAGATGATGGCGATTCTTAATGAGAATTGCCAACACAGTAAACAAAAAAATTTAAAAAAATTGGAGGCTTATCAAGGTTAAGCCCAGTGGATGCGAAGCATGTTAAGCAGCTGCCTCAGTGTGGATGGGGCTAAGTAACGGAGACGTGGTTTTAGGTTAATCGTCGTACTTTATTCTTTGCAGCCCGACAAACACACTCTTATGGTCCGTAAATGCATGACTCTTGGTTTGCACGTCACTTATTCTGTATTGTCTTTGAGCATTTCTACACAACACCAAGTCTAAACTGTTTCCCCACTGAGTCGTCGTACTTTATTCTTTGCAGCCCGACAAACACACTCTTATGGTCCGTAAATGCATGACTCTTGGTATGCACGTCACTTATTCTGTATTGTCTTTGAGCATTTCTACACAACACCAAGTCTAAACTGTTTCCCTACTAAGTCGTGGACTTCGGCTGTAGTTCACACAAGCCGAGGGCATATCTTTCTTCGACGGCCTGCAGAAATTATTGGCGCCGCCGCCGCGTCGCGCGCGACGGCGCGAACCGAAGCGTGGAGGCCTCCGCCGGGCGACGTCCGACGGCGCGATATGAGGCCCCATCTGCAGCCGGTGTGACGTCATCACGTGACGTCACATCATGTGATCTCACTTCAAGGTCAATGGTGGCCACCGCTGGGAGGCGACCGACGGCGCGATATGAGGCCCCATCTGCAGCCGGTGTGACGTCATCACGTGACGTCATGTCACGTGACCCCATTTCAGGGTCAATGGTGGCCACCGCCGGGCGTCGCGCGAAGGCCCGAAACCTACGTTAATATGCTTCACATAAAAAAAGAAAGGCTGAGCATGGTGGCAATTGCCCCCACCCCGTTTCAAAGGGGACGCTGCTATCCATCCATCCATCCATCCATCCATCCATCCATCCATCCATCCATCCATCCATCCATCCATCCATCCATCCATCCATCCATCCATCCATCCATCCATCCATCCATCCATCCATCCATCCATCCATCCATCCATCCATCCATCCATCCATCCATCCATCCATCCATCCATCCATCCATCCATCCATCCATCCATCCATCCATCCATCCATCCATCCATCCATCCATCCATCCATCCATCCATCCATCCATCCATCCATCCATCCATCCATCCATCCATCCATCCATCCATCCATCCATCCATCCATCCATCCATCCATCCATCCATCCATCCATCCATCCATCCATCCATCCATCCATCCATCCATCCATCCATCCATCCATCCATCCATCCATCCATCCATCCATCCATCCATCCATCCATCCATCCATCCATCCATCCATCCATCCATCCATCCATCCATCCATCCATCCATCCATCCATCCATCCATCCATCCATCCATCCATCCATCAGCCCCTTCTCCTCCCTCCTGCAACCGGTTGCCCCCGCACCACGTAACAATTGTGGCGTAGAATGCCCAAGACTCCTTCCTTCCTTTCTCACGCGCATCTAGAGCCGCCTCTGTGTGCTGCGCATTTCCGTAACTGCTGAGGGAGGAACCAAAAAAGAAAACGTCCACTTCGAATAGACCTCTCCCGGAAGACGTCATCGGCGCACGTGTCTCTAGTGTGGCGGGCAAATCATGGGGCTTCTGACGGGGAAGGGCAGCAGGTGCTACTCATGCCCTCTTCATACCAAGACGTCTCTAATCGGGAGAAGAAAGGCGGGGGGAAAATGATCGACACATACAAAACCAGTTTATAAGCATAAGTGCGCGATTTTTCCCACAGGGACTGGTCCTTTTGACGTCATGCTCTTTGTCCAGGAGAGTTTCCTTTTTTTATTGCCCATCCTAACATATGTTTCCAGTTTTTATTCTTTTAAGATTCTTAACATAGTATTTGTATTGGCTTGGGCAAAACTGTTTAGTTGTTCCTTTTCTTCCCCTTCGACATCCTTTCACCTGGCTTTTCGCGATCAATTTTTTATTCGTTTTCATTGCGTTTTGAGCAGGAAGATGAATCGTAAAAGAAAGCTGTGAGCGATAACGCAACTAATCTCCTACACTGGTAATATAGAATAATTTATTTAAAAAAAAATGATTACAGCTCAACTTCAAGGGTACAGATGCAAACGTTCCTCAAAGGAGACCCTCAAGCCAATGGCGTCAGCCAATTGACATGATTTTGCGGCTAATCCTGTTCATCTGCGGTTAAGCCTTTTGCACCTTCCAGCCCCCTGCATTGTAACTGTTGGAGGTGCGGTGGGGTTAACCGCGGCTCCATGACAATCGGCTGCTGCCATTCGCTAGAAGGTCTGCTTTGTCGGGCATTTGCCGCTTAATTCTTGAACTCTATCCGACTGTATGCAATCTCCCGACAGGCAGCGTAGCGAAATGCTACAGCCGCTGTACATACCATTTATATCTGCCATTTGTAAACTGCTTTCTTGCAGAGGCCCATATAAGAACGCTTTTCGAAGGACAGAAGTCGACAAAATTAAATTCACCACTTTCTTCGCAACAATTAAACAAAGTTGGTGGTATATATCGTGGTACAAGAGAACCTTGGTGACTCAAAAGTGCAGCCTCATTTCTGCAGTGGCACCCCACAGATAGGATCCTGGCTATACGTCATGCATGCATATGACAGAAGTTTGAATGAAAGAGCACCAAAAAGAAGTCGCCTATAGTTCTTTAAAAAAATGTACGAATGGTTATAATGCGTGAAATTGTTCATTGATACTAATATATTTTCGAGGTCTTGAAACGAAAACTCTCTATTAAAATCTGTTGACAAAAAAAGGTTCTGAACACAGGTTAGAACCCCAAGTCCAAACCCCAGTCCCCTTATTCCGACAATGCTACAAATCACTAATTTGTAAGCAGATGGAAGCGACAGTTGACCTTCTAACCGGAGGCCATCTGCTTCTAGACTTATAATTCTCTATTATTTCCGACGACATGTAATAAGCTGAACAGGTACAGAACGTCTCCGAGTAAAGCTCCATCAAACTTCTTACACCAGCATTATGAGAATAAACTCAAACACTTCCATCCGACATTACTTTTTGATGCCTGCCGTTTGGTTGCGGCTACGCTCTTCCAAAGTAACATGAATATCCAAATTCAAACTAGCTAGCTGTCATACCCTATTCTACCATAATCACAGACGCAAATAAACTTTTTGAATAATAGCACAGGGCTGACAATTCGCGAAGCATTATGAACACCCACAAATACTTTTTGTAGCTACGTTAATTTTCACCCTAATAACTTTCTTTGTTTAAAACTCCGGTTCATACACTAGGTTCGAACTCTCGCACGTGTTCTTTTCTATAAGGCATACGTCTCCTGACAAAAAGATAATCATCAAAATGGACGAAAATTCATCGCTTCGAACTATTTCTGCAGCGTAACTACCAACCAGGCGCCATCTTTCATACGTTCGGCATTACCAGGTTTCAGATATGAAGGCCTCGGGAAGCTTCTGGATCAAAGCTATGAGAGGTCGACGCACACCATTTTAAACAGCATATGTTAGGGTACCCAAAACCCGGGGTCATTTTCGATATCTATCTGTGTTACGGCGCTTACAGTTTTAAAGTTTGAAAAATGGGCAAAATGTGGCCCTCTCCGATAGGCAGCATCGTATAATATTCAAACACGCTGGGAAGCTTGTGTATTAACAGCACAGAACTGAAACTTCGGCACAATCCTCATCTAAGTCTACACTATAAAAATCCCCGGGTCATTTTTTGTAGGTGCTTTTGTTCACGTTTTACGATTTATTTTGTACCACTTCCAATTCAGTTATGCGCCGTGTCGCCGCCACTGCCGACAGATGGCGCAGGTAGTATATGTCCCGGAAAGCTGGGCATGAATGCGAGAGTGCAAGTCACTGTCGATAGCAAAGCCAGAGATGGACTCGGCAGACGCGGGAGGGCGACGAGCGCAAAGGCGTTGCTTGCATAGTTCGTCGAAGCTTTAGCATAGGTTGTAGACAGAGGCGTCGGTGGTGGGACTTTTGGCCAACAGCATATGGAAAGCGTCGTCGTCTATCCCCTTCATGATATGTTTGATCTTCTCAGCCTGTGTCATAGAAGATTCAACATGCTTGCAAAGATCAAGCACATCTTCAGTGTAGCTGGTGAAGCTTTCATCTGTATGCTGGGCGCGGACGCGCAAACTGCACAGCGCGGAGTTTTCGCACAGCGGGACGACCAAAGACCTCCGTAAGCGTAGTTTTAAAAACTGCCCAAGTTGGAATGTCGGCTTCGTGATTGAGAAACCAGAGTTTCGGGACGTCACTCAGGTCAAAGATGACATTGGTGAGCTTTTATGCGGTCGTCCCAGTTGTTATGTCGTCTCAACCGCTCGTATGAGGCCAGCCAGTCTTCCATGCCCTGGCCGCAGTGCCCGCTGAAAACAGTGGGGTCCCGCTGCCGGATGGCACCGGTGCAGGTGACTGGCTGCGACGGGGCTGCGGGCTCTTGACTGCCCTCGGTCGTCGTCATCGGGATCGTGCGGCTGCAGACCTCCACAGTGAATGTGTACAATTAAGTAGGACGCCACAAGCTCCACCAAATGAAGAGCGGTTTGTGGGGACCTGAGCAGCGCCGGCAACGAAGACTCGGCCACACGTAAACGCGAAAAACAGCGGGGCGAGAGGCAGGGCTACACAAAGAGCAGTTCTCAGCACGAGCGTCAGTAGGCCGCCTCCAGAGCTTCGTCGTCGTTGGTGTCGGTATATATATATATATATATATATATATATATATATATATATATATATATATATATATATAGAGAGAGAGAGAGAGAGAGAGAGAAAACTTGCTCGGTTAGAAATATACGCAAAAATATATGAAGACGTAGGTAGCTTAGAACAATTTATTGACGTTTCGGCCGCGGGACCGGCCTTCGTCGGAAGGCTGGTCCCGCGGCCGAAACGTCATTAAATTGTTAATATATATATACCAGGTGTCCCAGCTAAATGTAACCAAGCTTTTAAAAAACTCGGGGTGTCCTAGCCGTCTGAAACCAAATGAGGGTTGTTTAGAGTCGCGTGACCTAGTCTGCAGTGTTTTTTTCGTTCCTCGAGGTGGACTAATTAGTTAAGCTTAATTAACTAACTTTTTAATTATTGACTTGAGGAACAAAGTGTAAATGGAAAAGTTGTAGATCGCTTTGAGAAACAGCTTACCGGGACATTTGCAGCAAAGTAATATTTGCGTAAAGTAGTTTTTTTACCGGCCTTTAACCAAAACCCGCACAACAAGAAAAAGCTTCCACATGACAACTGTGCCACTTCAACGTCCCAAGACGCGCCTTAAAGAATAACATCTGTTTTTTTCTGAAGCCCTCTCTTCGATGAGACTTTGGGTGCAAATTGGGGCAGAGAAGTGAGCGAGCAGCTGGTCACGTGACAACTTTCTTTTAAGGGCAATAAATGAAGCAACGACGTAAATCGTAACTTGACGGAAACAGCACTACTAGCGGTTTTTCGAGGCGATCTAAAACTTTTTCATTTACACTTTCTTCCCGAAGTCAATAATTAAAAAGTTACCTAATTAAACTTAACTAATTAATTAACTTTGAAAATCGAAAAAATACTCAAGATTAGGCCACGCGACTATGAACAACCCTCAGTTGGTTTCACTGGACTAGGACACTTCACCTTCTTTAAAAGTTTGGTTACATTTAGCTGGGACACCCGATATATATATATATATATATATATATCGGATCCCACCGGCGGCATGTGGTTGTTTTTTCTTCTGTTTTTCTAATCAATTACCTTTAATCGAAAACATATTGAGTAGTATTCTAAATTGATCAACACCACAAAATAAATAAATAAATAAAAAAAAATCCCCTGTGCCCCTTGGTTTCCGTGGCTGTTGGCTTCTTTCATATATATATATATATATATATATATATATATATATATATATATATATATATATATATATATATAGAAAACTTGCTTGGGCTCGGTTAGAAATATAGGCAAAATATATGAAGACGTAGGTAGCTTAGAACAATTTATGGACGTATACAGCTACCAACCGGCTTGCGCATCATAGGCAATTTTTGTTTGGCAATTAATTAATAAGCAATTAGGATAATTTTTCTGAATTCTTAAATACTGACTTTAGACAGCAGATGTGAATAGCAAAGTTGGAGAGCACCTTCATAAACCCCCATTCCATTTATTTGCGGCAAAGAAAGCTTCAAGTGTATCTTTTTTCCGAGCTCCAAAGAAAGCCCGCGAAATACAAGAAAATCACGTGACTAGCGCATTCGCGCGCCACGATTGTGCTGCTCTCAACCGTGGCTTGAGTGAACGAAATCAGCTGCTGGCAAGGCGCGACGACCTGATTGCTCCGGCAGGCCGATTTGTCGACGATGGATGCGGCGCTCGCGCGAGCCAGTCTGCAAGCGCGACGGCGCAAGTTGGTCACAACTTTGCGATTATCTTCATTTAATACCAACAGTTTCGAACAGAGGACCGTCCTTCATCATGGTATACACAGAATATACCCTGATGAAGGACGGTCCTCGGTTCGAAACTGTTTTTTTATTTATTTTTATTTATTGTTTCCTCAAGGGTCCACAGGGGACATTACATGAGGGGTGGCAAACAAAAGAGTTAATATGAACACAGATGGTCTTCAGTGGCGGTTTTGAATGGAACAGGATTGATGATGGTCGCCACTTCGGATGGAAGGTCATTCCAGTCATTGGCTGTTCGAAGAAAAAATGAATTTTTATATGTTTCGGTGCGGGCCCGTTCAGGGTAGACGGCGTTAGGGTGACTATTAAATGAAGATAATCGCAAAGTTGTGACCCCTTCTTCTACAAGTCTACCTGGCCCATTGAACGATAAGACCTGCTGCAACATATATATATACTCAAGGTTTGGTTATTTGTAAACATAAATACCCCCGAAAGCAGAAGATTTGACAGCCGTCGCCGTAGCTCAGGGATTCTGCTTCCGGCCGCGCTAGCGAACGGACGAGTTATCATGAGCTCCGTCGGAGCGGTGTCAGCGGCCCAGCAGGGCCGCGGTAACAGGTTTTTTGCTGAATAAAGCCAGGATTATCAAGTTGTTCTACCGCCACTGCCAACAGGTGCGTCTGTTATGAACACTGTTTTTCTTCATGGGGATTTGAAAGCCAGGCCTTACCGGGTGGAAGACTTTCGGGACATGTTAGTTCATCTCGGAGTGCTCCCTGAAGTGGTAGCTCTGGGGGCGTTCCAGATGAACCACGTTTGGGCCGTCACTTTTAAAAGTGCCGAAGCTGCTAAGAAGATGGTGCAAACCGGCGAAGTAAAGGTGAAAGAGAAACGGTGCCTTGTTGTCGACCCTGAAAACCAAGAAGTACGTGTCAAGCTTTACTGGGTGCTACATAACGTAGCGGAAGAAGTGCGCTCTGCGCTGGCACCGTACGGAAAGGTGACTGATGTCTACAAGGAACGCTGGCGAGTACAAGGAATTGCAGACAAAGGCTCGTCTACGCGCACGGTTGGCCTGAAGCTCAAGCCTGGTGTGATGATAGAAGATTTGCCCCATCAGCTGCGAGTCGCAGGAATCATGGCTCTTCTCGTCGTTCCTGGACGGGCCCCGCTGTGCTTGAGGTGCCATGCTACGGGTCATATTAGGCGTGACTGCAGAGTGCCACGTTGTACCAAGTGTCGGCGATATGGCCATGATGAAAGCACATGCGTGCGTACCTACGCAAACGTGGCAGACCGGAAAGCAAACGAGGAACTGTCGACAGAGCATCTAATGGATGAGGCAGACGCGGCAGAAACTACGCCTGAGGCAGATACCTCGCTAACTCTTGGCGAAGGTAGGGCTGCACAGGCGCACGAAGTGGATGCAGCTTCAAATGAGAAAGTGAATACCAACGCTTCGACCGATACCAAAGAGGCTCTGCTGACGAGTGACCTAATGAACAGAGGCAATGCACCGTGTGAAGAGGTCGAGGGAGTGCCTGAACTAACAGACGTGACCATGACTAATGCCAGCAGCCTTGCGTCAAAACGACTGCATGAAGACGACAAAGACGGGCACAAGACCAGCCAGACTGCAACGGATGAGCCGCCGGTGAAGACCACGCCCACTCGAAGGCCAACCCTGAAGCCAGCGCCGAAAATACCGCTCGAGCTACGGCCCGAGCGGAAACCGCCGGCACCACCGGCGACGTGACGTGGCCTCTTTTTTTTCCCAGCCGGACAGTGGCAACGCCGGAACCGACCAGAAAGACAGTGCGTCGAGGCCACAACGGCGAACTCGAAGTGTCAACCAAAATGGCTCGAGCGGGTGGAATATGCTCTAAAAATGTGAGTGTTTGGCTGTCTCGTGGTAATCAAAGTGCTACCATGCGATTCGTATGTGGAAATTAAAACGGCAAAGAAATGGCAGTAACTCTCCAAACACCTCTGTATGTAGGCACGCTTAACGTGCGAGGCTTGTCGGCGCGCAGAAAACAATATCAGCTGAGTCGGCTTTTTATGGAAAATGATTTGGATGTAATTGCCATACAGGAAACAAAGGTTGAAAGCGAGGAAGGAACGAACCGCATGGTTGAACCGTTCAGGACGTATTATAATGTGTGTGTTTCCCATGCAATTGGCACAGCCGGTGGTTGTGCTCTGTTTCTGAAGCATACCAGAGAAATAACTGTTGATAGTGTGTACGCGTGCCCTTCTGGAAGGCTCATTGTATGTGACATAATGCTGCATGCCCAGAAGTTTCGTATAGTTGACATATACGCTCCAAATGCAGCAAACGAGCGCAGAGTGTTTTTTGAAAGTGTTGAATGCTATCTGAACTGTGACAGGGTCATTATAATGATGGGAGACTTCAACTGCGTATGCAGAGTTGAAGATAGAATGACAGATTTACCGATACGAGACGCGAGCGTATCCGTGCTGAATTCGCTAAAGGAAGACTACCTATTACAAGATGTAGGGTGTTTTCTGTCAAACGGTACAGTGCCTCGCTTTACGCACTACCAACGAAACAGTCATGCTAGACTAGATCGAATATATGTTTCGGCCGGTCTGGCATCTCACTGCACAAAATATGACGTCAAAAACGTTTCTTTTAGTGACCATTGCTTGGTTACGTGTGCGCTAGGACCAAGGAAACCAGCCAAGTTCAGCTGGGAGCTGTGGAAATGCAACGCTAAGATCCTCGATGATGAACAGTATGTGAAGGAAATAAAAGAAAGAATTGGAGATCTACTAGCGAGTGAACCGCAGTGTTATGTTCAAGCATGGGAAGATTTCAAGCAAAATGCAAAAATAGCAGCCATTGAAAGAGCCAGTGAGCTGCGGAGAATACGGAAAAAAGAAGAAACTGCACTGCAAAGTCAGCTTGACTTTTATTTAAGTGTAGAAGCCATTGATCCGGGTAGGTTTGCGAAAGAAATAAAAGAAGTTAAAAGCAAACTAGAAATAATTGATACAGACAGATACAAAGGAGCTGTAGTACGCGCACGGGCGGAAAGGCTATATATGGGTGAAACACCGACTAAACGTGCCCTTTCAGACGAAAAAAGCTACGCGTCGCGCAATGAAATAAAAGCGATAAGATACAGAGATGAAGTTGTGCAAGACCAAGAACTGATACGCCGCGCTTTTGTCGACTATTATCAAGAACTGCTTGGCCACGAACCACAGATACTAGAAGGGTTTGAAAGAGATTTCCTTAGGCTCATGCCAAAGCTTGAAGAAAAGGAAAAAAAAAAACAAATCTTGAAGTGCCCATTAGCGTTTCAGAAATAGAGTGGGCGATTGATGAATTAAGTGCAGGGAAGTCGCCAGGGCCTGATGGCTTTGGCTCAGAATTTTACAAAGCCTTTAAAACGGAGATAGCAGTAGTTCTTTATAACGTTTTCAAAGAAGCATACAGAGTTAAGAAATTACCGCCTTCTTTTAGGCAAAGCCACATTGTGTTGATCCCCAAAACAGATGACCAGGCTACGTTGTTGTCGGTGCGATCATATCGACCAATAAGCCTAACGAACACGGACTATAAGGTATTTGCAAAAATTTTGGGCAGAAGGCTTCAAAGTGTTATAGCTGAGCTTGTGGGACCGCACCATACTTGTGGTATTAAAGGAAGATCCATTCTAACGAACATACACGTAGCTAGAACCGTCCTAGAGTGCTGCGATGCCTTATGCGGGAAGGTAGCGATGTTGCAACTAGATCTGGAGAAGGCCTTCGATAGAGTTGCGCATAATGTCCTTTTCAGCATTTTAGAACACATTAACGTCGGTACAGTCCTGCTGGAAGGTGTAGAAATGTGTTACGCAGATATTTTTAGCAGGATTATAATTAATAAAACATTAACAGTAAGTTTTCAGATCAAGACCTCTGTCAGGCAAGGATGTCCTTTATCTCCATTGCTGTTCGCGCTCTACCTGGAGCCTTTCTGCTTGAAAATCATATCGTCCAGTGCAATAAAAGGTTTTCAGTTGAGCACAAGTGAAGTTAAACTGCTCTCGTACGCTGACGACATTGCGGTTTTCTGTTCTGACCAAGCAAGTATCAGTGAAGCTGTCAGCGTTGCGACTAATTTTTGCAAAGTGACAGGCAGCGTTATCAATTGGGACAAATCCTTAGGGTTTTGGCATGGAGAGTGGGACACTCCTCCTGCAGTCTTCGAAAGCATGCAGTGGACATTGGTTCCAACGAAATATCTAGGAATACCTTTAAACCACTACAAAGACACAAATGACTATTGGAGAAATGAAGCAGAACTAATAAAGGAAAAATCTACGAAGTTTGGAGGGCGAAATCTTTCTATATTCGCAAGGTCTACTGTGTGCAATATCTTTCTGGTCGCGAAGATCTGGTACGTCCTCCAGGCACTGTGTGCGACGACAGCAAGCATTCAAAGGCTGCATAGAGTGCTTGCAGTGTATATATGGGGATCAACATGGGAGCGTACGAGCCGTACAAATTTATTTCGCTCAGTGAAGAGTGGCGGACTGGGCTTGGCACACTTGTTTTTAAAACAGGTAGTTTCTAGATTTCTCTTTGTGCGAGACCAAAGGAACGGTTTCCTTCGTACTGTGATCCAAACGCGACTTTGTAACATGATGCCAGGGTTCATAGTGTCTTTTGCCCAAGTCAGTGGACCGAGTGTGCGAGGCTTCCTGCGAGAAGTGGTCTGGTCTTTCCAGTTCCTCGCCGCGCGTTTTTCATTAGAGTATCTGAGCACCGTGGCTCGAAAGCAATTGTATAAAGCTGTTGTTGATGTATCTATGCCAGAACCACTGTATCGCACCTTTTGCTCAGCAGGGGCTGGCAAAGACGTACTGAAAAGAGTGAAGCGGATGCCAGTGCGACCTACTGCGAAAACTTTTTTCTTTCATTTGCACACCGGAACTCTCCCCGTTAAACCGTGGCTGGAGCAGAAGGGTATCTTTGTGCCATGGACGATAGACTGCTTACCGTGCAGGCAACCAGAAACTATTGACCATATTTTTCTTGATTGTGAAGATGCAACCTTCTTATGGGACATATTGCAGCGCACTTTGAGAAAAGATTTGCCGGTAACGCCATATGTCATCCGCTTCCTCCCGACCTCAAACCACGAAGGGGTGCCGTACGATATGATTATGGTACTATGTCTTCATAGCATATGGAAAGCAAGAATGGCAGTGCACCACGCAGACGTAAATCCTCAACCTGCCAGAGAATACTTCAAGGAAAGTGTTGTATTTCTCCGTGAGGCTTTCAAAGTGCGGGCTGAACCACCAGAGTGGTTGCCTGTGTTAGATGACCTTGTCAATATGAAACGGTTTTAAATGCCCACGCTCGCCGAAAGCTGGCAAGCGTTTTCAACTTGTGAATATTGTGTGTTCTTGTGAAAAAGGAAATAAAGAAAAAAAAAAGTCGCCGTAGCTCAGAGGTAGAGCACCGGATGCGTAATTCGGAGGTCGTGGGTTCGGAGCCCACCGGCGGCTTGTGGTTGTTTTTTCTCCTGCTTTTATAATCAATTAGCTTTAAGCGATAACATATTCACTAATATTCTAAATTGTTCAACTCCACAAAAAAAAATTAAATATCCCCTGTGCCCCTTGGTTTCTGTGGCTGTTGGCTTCTGTCATATTTATAACGAGCCCCTTATTGCCCTTCCCTTGTTTGCTTAATTGCTTAAGCGAGGGCCTCGGTTCTGGCAGCCTTGACGTCATAGGAAGCATAAGAGGGTTCTCACGCAGCTTCCACCCTCTCCGTTCGATGAAGTTCTACGTCACACCTGCGGTAACTCAAGGACGTTCTACGTCTGCCGCTTATGAACGTGGGTGGCGCTGATGAACACTCTCAAGGTTTGGTTATTTGTACACATAAATACCCCCGAAAGCAGAAGATTTGACAGCCGTCGCCGTAGCTCAGAGGTAGAGCACCGGACGCGTAATTCGGAGGTCGTGGGTTCGGATCCCACCGGCGGCTTGTGGTTGTTTTTTCTTCTTCTGCTTTTCTAATCAATTAGCTTTAAGCGATAACATATTCACTAATATTCTAAATTGTTCAACACCACAAAAAAAATTAAATATCCCCTGTGCCCCTTGGTTTCTGTGGCTGTTGGCTTCTGTCATATATATATATATATATATATATATATATATATATATATATATATATATATATATATATATATATATATATATATATGGTCTTGGTTTTTGGTTTTATGGGATTTAACGTCCCAAAGCGACTAAGGCTATGAGAGACGCCGTAGTGGAGGGCTCCGGAAATTTCGACCACCTGGGGTTCTTTAACGTGCACTGACATCGCACAGTACACGGCCCCCACCTCCTTTGCTGAATCTCCACGGCCGACAAACGAGATGGCGCCACGTAAAGCCCCTAGATTCTCTTAGAAAAGTCATAAAGGGACTTTAGAGTGCAATCGCTGAGAAAACGCCCAGTTTCGTTTCTTCGTTGCCGGAATCGATGCGAATATCCGACTTTTTCTTTTTGATTCAGGCAAGTACCCCGAAGAAATGTGGTATAAAACAATTCTGCCGACCAAATGCCATTTCTGTGCGAAATTTGAGCTCGAACAATGCACCAGTTAAGCTGCGAGGTGCATTCTACGATGCACGTTCAATTGCGGAACACTCTGTGTGTGCGCGTATATATATATATATATATATATATATATATATATATATATATATATATATATATATATATATATATATATATATATATAGAAAGCTAGAAAACAAAAATATATGACATAAACGAATAATAAAAACAAATGAAAAGGACTGCCGCAGTATGTCTACATCAGTTTTGCCGCAGTATGTTACGCCATGTGTGCAGACAAAGTAATGAAGGCGAACATCGAAAATAACAAAATGTCATAGCATGATTAGCATAACCGGGCATACTGAAGGCATTCACTCCAAAATGTTCCCGAACCCTTAGTGAGAAACATCACGCACGTTTCGTCCTTCTGTTGCGAGCGCTACATTTCTCGTCATGAGCATCCAATCGCTCAAACAGCTACCCTTATAAACCGAGTGACTTCTGCAACCTTTACAGATTTTTGTTTTAAAACATGTTCGAGATGCGTTGGTGCGGTCTGTCGAGCAGACACGTACAAGCGCTAAAAACACGGACAGAGAAGAGACTTGGACAACACGAGCGCAGAATTGTACAGAAAGGTGGACACTATATATATATATATATATATATATATATATATATATATATATATATATATATATATATATATATATATATATATATCGCAGGTGGGACATGTTTTTAAGTTTTCTTAACAGCAATATTGCATATTTATAAAATGGCGTCGGCACATTTCATGTATTTGATGTTGCAGAAGACGTCATTTTATAATTATCTAATGCAGGAAAGCCAACTCAAGAAGCTTTAAAATGGTTTTATCTTGACGTTTGACATTTCAAACCACTTTGCCGATTAAGAAATTTAAAAACAGGGCTCACATTCGATGTTGGCGGTCAGCAATTTCGCCTTATAACTTTGCGGCAAAAAAATAGAGTCCATTCGGCAGTTTAATTAATCGTCTAATTCATGATCTATATATGATGTACACGCATAGTGTCCGCCTTCCTGTACAATTATGTTCAACAGACCGCTCCGCCTTTCGTTGTAACCTCCCCTACTGCCCTTAGTTCTGGCCCTTTTACTCCTCTGTTCCTTCGCTATGTGATCACATAGCGATTTGCTGCCCTCGAGGGCAGCAAATCGGAATAGGCTCTTCTGGTTAACGTTTTTGCGCGTCGCTTAATTCTTTGTCCACTCTGGCGTTTTGCGACAGGCGCCATCTCGTCGATGGCATAAACAAGGAAGACCGCTTTGTGCAGCTTATGCAGGCTGAAACACTTCACAGGTTAGTTTTCGAATTTAAAGGACGTAAACTGATGAAGCAAGTGAACCCTGTGAAGTAAGTAATCAAGTCAGACGCCTGAGGTTGAAAGCTTAATAAGCGAAGCTTGAGCCGCCTGTGACTGTAGTGAAGTCATATTTTGTCCTCTCAGAGAAATTTTCAAGCATAGTTTAGTTTCAAATAAAAGTTTCACAGTTTTGCGTAGCTGGTTTGCACGACTATTGTGAATGTACGGGGCCTTAACCAGAAAGGAAGCCCAGTGTCTGTGAGCTGCCAGCAAACAGCTTCATGATGTGTACCGACCAAGATAAACTACTTGTGATTAGTTTTTTCCCGGTCATCTGCGCAGGGGGGGAGTGTTGACCGGTCGGGGGAACAGATTTGAAGTTACAATATCTTCCGTTGTGAGTTGGCTTCCTAATACTGAATGAGAGGCTTCTGATATCGCGTTTTATTAGTACATCCAGAAAGGGCAACACACCATTAGCTTCTTCAGTGCTGGAGTCAACCGCTTCTTCTATAGAACTCATATGGGACGAAAAGGTGCCCAAAAAGTTTTTTTTTTCCGATCAGGCAAAAGCAGTCGTCCTTATATCTGAGAAAAAGGCTTGGTGGAGGTGCGAAAGTTGCAAGGGCACGGAGTTCGACCGATTTCATAGTCGCGATCCCGACGGTCACGGAGAAAAAGGTCTTCTATAAAAGAAGCCTTGAAAGCTAAACAAGTGTTGTCCAAGCGGAAATCCGGAACTTCACCAGGGGCCCCTTGAGGTAAATATTTTTCAGCTTTGAGAAGAGCAGAGCAAACTTGTACGGCCAGATAAAGAGGAAAGCGTGTGAAAAGCGCCCTAAAGTCAAACGAAACCATGAGCTCGTCGTCGTACGCTGCAATGCCGCTAATCTTCTTGATGGGGAGTTGAGTTCTGGAAATGTGCTCAGCCAAGACCGACAAGATGCGAGAAGATACGTTGAAGACAGATGGATAGGCTCAGAAGTGTATAACAACTCCACAATGGCACACATAGACATTCCAGGCTTGTGCACCTGGGGCAGCCTGTGAAGAGCGGGGATAGAACCCTTGGTGCACAACAGCGTGGAGGGGCACGTGGCTCGGAGGGATGACACGGAGAACGTCCGAAACAAGCTTCTGTAAATCGCACTGCACCTTCTCATTTAATTTATTTCATCCTTAAAGGCCCAAGGGCATTACATAAGTAGGGGCTTACAAGTTGGTTTCTGTAAATGCACTCATGATGAAAACACAGGCACAATGAACGCAACACTGCAACTGCAAACGCTAAAAAAATAAAATGAAGAGGATCAAGTGGTTATAAAATAAGGCAAGCAAAAAAAATACAGAAAAATACAGGAAAAGTACAGAAAAGAGTACAGGCCAACAAAAGGTTCACGTGTTCTGAAAATGACTGGCGAGTTTCGCGCGAAATGATTTGCGATCGTTGCATGAAACTATGTCTTTGGGCAGGGCATTCTAATAGGTTACTTCGTCAGGAAAAAAAGAACTGCTCATTGCTAAAGTACGGCTCTTGATGCTGGCTATGTGGTGGCTATGGCTGAGGCGACTGGAAGTTCGGATCGGTGGTTTCAGCAGGGGGCGCTTTGACGTCGGATGGTAGAAAAAGCTGTGCAGTAGGCAAAGGCGTGAGATGATGCGGCGTGATTCAAGTGTGGGGAGGGAGATAGAACGTTTGAGTGCAGTGATGCTAATTTCTTTTGTGTATTCAGAGGTGATAGAACGGGTCGCGCGTTTTTGGATGGCCTCAAGCTCGGCGGTGAGGTAGGCTTGAGATGGATGCCAGATGGATGATTCAAATTCAAGTTTGGGACGAACAAATGTTAGGTAAGCAAGTTTTTTTACTTCGGGAGATGCTGACTTGAGGTTACGTCAGAGATAATCTAAGACACGGGGGGCATCGGAACATATTCTTTGGACATGGTTCACCCAAGATAGTGAAGATGTCAGATGTAATCCAAGATACTTATATGACGTTGTTAGGGCAATCGGGACTGGATTAATATCGTATGAATGATGAATAACTACGCGTTTGCGAGAGAATGACAACAGTTGACATTTATCCAGGTTTAAAGGCATGAGCCATCTGTCGCACCATGTGGCTATTGTGTCGATATCTTTTTGTAGTGGGTGACTATCGGTGGGATCACGGATGGGGCTGTATATTACACAGTCGTCCGCGAACAGTCTTAATTGTAGAGCCGGGAGTATTAGGCCGTTATGTTGCAGAAGGTTGTGCATTCTTAATTCGTCCATGCAGCTCAGGAGGTCTGTGGTGTCGCATTTCTTCGCTGGAAGTATAACGAAATCATTGCTCTTGCGAAGGCACATCGCAGCTTGTCGCTGTTCTGCGGTCAGGGGAGGAGCAGACATTGTCACGGCTGAAACTTAGTGCAGACGCTGACAGCAGGGGTCCATGCCTCACCTTGGCGAGAAGGTTCCACTTAGCTTACTGCGTTCTCCAAGGCGAAAATCGATTTGTTGGCATACAGAGTAGGTCCAGGGTTGAAACTGAGGCCTAGTTTGACACGAAAAGATCCGTATTGCTAGGGTTGTACGAAGAGAGGTTGCGGGCCATGGTTGTAGGTGCCGCTTTAGCAGCGCTGGTTGGTTGTGGAAGAAGCAGGTGCGAGTTGTTCTTGTGCGCAAGATCAGCAAAGCGGGACTGCACTGCTGCCTTACGATTGGCGTGCAGCTGAATGCTGGCAAATTCATTTCATTACAGGGATTCCAGACGGCGGCGTCTGAAGAAGGCTTCATTTTCCAACTCTCTCAGCTCTTCTTTACATTCAAGCATCCTATGCCTTACTCCTAGTATTTTCCTGGCGCGAGCGTTCAGCTTGCTCCAGACAAATTACCGACACTGCATGCAACTACCGCGTCGTCGTTTCGCATTCCATGTTAAAGTTGTGACTACGTCTATATTGGCGAAACCGGCGACTTTGAGAGACGCCTGAAAGAACATTGTAGGGATGTAAGAAATCGAAAAAAAAAGTGGCCTTCAGTGGTGCTGTCGGCGGACACTGCTAGTAAAAAGGCCCCGACATCGACTCGGGGAGGGCACGCGCTAGCTACCAAAAACTTATTTTCTCCTCTGCACAAGAAATCATTATTCATGCAGACTATTCGCACCCTAAATCGCAGACATTGAAATCTAACCCCCGTCTCCGCACGCGCTCCATGCCCTCTGTTCAAAAGTATTTACACGCATGTCACTGCTTGTTTCGCTTCATTATGAGCAAGGCTCCAGTGCAGTGATGGTCCGGGGGGGGGGGGGGGGGGGGGGCGACTCAAAAGCATTTGTACGTCTTCCCGAACGTCCTTCGGGCTCTCACAGGGCGAGATATGACTTTTGACTTAGAATTGGAAAGCTTTTGCGTCTGTGATGCGTCAAGTAGTCCCCTACTTTGTACGTTCACCGTGTTAGCGCCTCTTTTATTCCACACAATTCTACGTTCTACAGGTTACACGAGTAAAATGCGTAGTTATTGTCGAGGTATCGGGGTTCTGCCGTGCCCCCGTCGTTGTCTTGCCTTAGCGCCGGCGTGCCGACGACGACGGCGGCGGCGGCGGTGCCATTCACCTGCAGTTGGGGTGGCCAGCAACCTCGTCTGGGCGGCAAGGAGCCACTCATCATGTCTTTATCCCACCATGGGCGAGCAAACGGGCTTGACTTCCGGCTTGCTCTTCGTCAGGTAGTGCACGCGTGACATGAACGCTCCTTCGGTGCTACCTCGGACGGTACGCGGCCGGGCGCCCCACCCCGGCCGCTCGTGCATGTGTGCAGCTAGCGCGATTAGTTCGAGACAGGACGGTATACGTACAATTTGTCGTTTTCTCTTAATGGCTGTTCGCAGTGGCCGCTCGTGCGCTCTTATTTTCGGACAGAGCCTGGACATTTGCGCGCGAGCGTCGCGCACTTGATTACTTTTTGTATTTCATAAATAGCATACAAAGCTTTCCCCTGTCCTTTCTTGCTATCGCTCCCCTCTATACTTCTCCTCGCTATCTTTTCCCTTTCACCTCCGCCGGCTGCAGCACGCCGCGGCAGGAAACATTCTTTCCTTCACTTTTTTATTTGTTTTCTTTAGAATAAACCACTACCACCTATCCCACCACGAGACACAGCGACGCCAGCGTGGGGATCATCCCTTCTGTTGGCTTCACAAGGCGCGCCGCCTAGCCGCCTTGTCGGAGGGGGCCAAGGGCGGAACAAAGCCCTTTCCCCGAACTGAGTAATGAAGGCCGCCAACCGCGCTCGTGAAATGCCTGGACAGGTGCTTTGACCTTGCTGGAACCACGGTGGCGTAATATCTCATCCGCCGACCTGTTTTCCCCTGGTATCGAAATGAACACCGCTCACGTAACCGTTAACATTCAAGGCAAGAGTTATGGTATAACGTCTATATCGTTCGCCATTTATTTTTCAGCAAAAAACACACAAGAATTGTTGTACAAATAAAATGTAAATAAAAACTGATGCTTCTATTTTTTCATTTTTTGTATACGGAAGTTCGTCGACGAGCGCACGGGCATTTTTTTTTCACCCTTTTCAGGACATTCATTCCTGGGCTTGCACCGTCACTAAGCCACCGCGGCGGGCCAAGTACTAGTTAGAGAAATGCGGTTGCTAACCCGGCTATTTTGACAATCACCGAGCCAACGACAAGAAAGCTCCTCCGGAAATCCCCTTCGGTGTTGTGGACAAGGAGGCTGATAAATGGTTCATCGACTGCGGTTTCGGAAAATCCGCTTGTGATGTTTTGCAGTGACTACGGCGCCCGATTCGAAATGCCTGCTTCCTTGCGCCTCGACATACACTTTCTTTTGATCCGTAAATCTAAAAAATAACGGCTGCGTAGTTGGCGGTGACCGCATTCCTTGCACCAAGCGGCGGAGAAGAATTTGCGTATCATGCCATAATGCGAGGTCTTCATGTGATGTCACGGGAAACATTTCATGGTACAGCCTGCAGCTTCAGCCCTGGAAATTGGAGCCGGTGGCGATAAGCCGACTAGATATCCTTGCAGCCTTTCGCTGGGCTACATGTACCGCAAAAAGGCCGTCGTTGTGACGTCGGCGCATACTACATATAGTGCCGGGAGTTCAGTTTGGGCGCCGTATGCAGTGCAACACGTCATCAACGGGAGTCACGTTTGTGCCGAGCTTCCTGTGCGCTTCGTACGCTCAGTTTCAGTTCTCGGCAGAAAAAAGGCACCGGATTTCTTCGCGCTGCACGGCTTTAGAAAATGACCTTTTCTTCGTTTCAAAAACTGATATGGCATTGCCTTGTTCGCGGCTTCGAACTCAGCATTATCACTAACCACGACACTGGGTTAAAAATTAAGCAGGTAATTTAGGCAGTTGGTGAACTAATTAGGATTGATTTTATTGTAACTGACGTCTGCCGTGACTGGCAGTTTGTTTCTGAAAATCTTTATTTTTCTATTTAAAAATTCATATCTTTGTCAATTTTTGGAAGTGTTTGCTGAAGCACCCGGTGTGTGGGCTCGACTCTATATAGAGGCTATTTTTAATAACTGCAGTTATAACGAACGCTCGCTTGTTACGAACAAGGGTGCTGCTACTGTCTAACAATCCATTAGGGCAACTTGGCCCTGCCTCTCAGATACAACAGGCAACTGTGGCCCAACCACTCGGTGAGAGTGAACGAGGAGGCGCCATAAACTCGCTCCAGCAGTTGAAAAACGTGCATCTCGAAAGCCCGGAGCACGGTACACGCTTGAGTGTGTCGCTATCATATCGTGGTGCAATCAGTTCGTCTGCGAACTCGCGGAGGTTGCACCACAAGGGGACAGGTACCCCGTACTCGCCTTCCCTCCATTTCTCTTCTCCCAATTTGTCATAAAAAGCAGGGAGCTTTTTAACGTTGCCCTTCGAACATTATAAGCTTGAGGGGCTTTGGGAAGAACTTCTGCTAGAGTACACCGTTCCAGTTCTTGAACATGAACACGTGAGCGTCGACAGCCAAGTCGGTAAGCGCGTTATCACGGAGCACAGCGGCGAAATGTACAAGAACACGCGAGTGTCCGCAATGAACAGTCCGATGCAAGTGTCCTCTGGTGCACTGTTCCGGAAAACAGACCGAACCCTTGTTTCTTTTTAACATGTTATCGTCGTCTTTTTTTTGTTTGTTTGGGGGGGGGGGGGGGAGCTGCCACCAGGTTATAAATAGCAGGCCACGCGGTAGCAACGACACCTGATCGCATTTGGATTAATGCTTCATAGGAGGGCGGGGCAACGTCGTCTTTTCTAACCTCGTCAAAGCGGCGTGCAGAAAAAAGAGCAGAAGGTGATCTCCGACTCAAAAGCAAGTGGGGTTGGGTCCTTTATCCAGAACAGCCTAGCAGAAGAAACTTGCACGGCACTGTTAATTGCACACACGCTCTTATTATCGCACATTTGGCCGTTGTGCTCCGCGATGCGGCGCTTATCGACTGGGTGGTCGGAAAGGTGCACATAATCTCGCTCAATCACTGCACTGTGTTGTCACGAACATCTGAGCCAAATATTCTCTTCTACACGCAACAGAGAACTCGCAATCACGCGCAAAAGTTGAGGTCGGCGACGTTTTCATGCTCACTACCTCCTCCTTTTTATGGTTCCTGTGCTCCTGCGTAATATGTCGGTTAAAATGTGGCTGTAAGTGAACTGCTTTCCGACGTCACGCAGCTAGCATTTCCGCGGCCAGTCAGCCGCGTCGATCCGACGGGTTGAGAAGCGCCGTGCGTACGGGAATTCCCGCGCGCGTCGGCAGGTGCCGGTGGGGCTGGGGCAACACCCTCTAAAGAATTTTGACAAGGCCATGACAAGGTACATGAAGTGACGAGAGGAGAGGGAAAAGCGCGCAGACGATGAAATTCGAATTTCGACTACAGGTAACTCAGCTTCTAACAAACGCATTAAACGATTTTTTCGCTGGAAGATATTGGTGAAGCGGCGTCCTTTAACCCCCCATGAATATCGCACCTTTATTGAGAGCCCTCTTCACATACAGGGAGGGTCACGTTAGGTGAAGGGTTTGCTGTTTCTTTTAGTTCTCCTTAGGACATTCGAGAACCTTTCTTTTTAGTTCTTCTGAGAACCTTTTTTTTGCGCATTGTACCAGTTTGCCACCTCTTGCACATCACGCCATGTGTATATGTATGTAAAATTTCAAGAATAACCGTAGTTGTAAGTCAGCGCTGTGTGCGTCCATTTTGTCTGCGTCCTTGTCTTTTGCGCTGTTTTGAGAAGCATGGACCCTCAACTAGCCCGCACGTCTACCTTGTAAGCTTCGAGAGAGCTCTCTCTCGGCTCGCTCCCTTCTTACTGTCACGTGCCCGGGCGCGCCAGACTTCGTGGTTGGGACGTGGCATACCGCGCAGCAGCTTTGGGCGGTCCCGGCCTTCTCTTCATCAAAGCGAATGCATTCAATACTTCGACGCGCCGTCGCAGTGGATCAGTGGTTGCTGACCCGAAAGGCGTGGGCCATCGAGGGGAAATTCTAGAGGTCCATAAAGTACTCTACGATGTCAGAGTACGTTGAAGAACCCAGGTGGCCGAAACTTCAGGAGCCCTTCAGTACGGCGTCCCTCATAGCCTGAGTCGCTTGGGACGTTTAAGCCCCATAAATTCAATCAAATCAAATTACCACCGGACCGACTTTACTTAGCGGCTTAAGCCCAGATTTTAGCGGCTTCGGGCCAAGTCTGGGCCTGAAGCCTCGGGTCTGAGCCGGGCTCGTACTTTAAGCCTCACGCTCGGGGCTCAGAATGAGGCTCATGCAATGCACGAAGTGGCCTATTGCCTAATTTATTTTATGATCTGTTCTGCTCGAGCACTCTACACAAGGGAGACGCCTACTGTACTCCTCTGTCCTTCTGACAGTCATAATGTGATAGTTGCGAGAAAAAAATGCATTCGTGTCTTCCAGATTCTAAAGGTGTTTTAAGGACACGCTTCATTAACGACCCCATTTTTAATTACTTTATCTTGAGGCCACAGCGCGCCTGCGGTCTGCACGGGGTAAGTAAGTACACGGGGATTTCTCAGTAAAGCCATGAGCTCCCCACCCGCGCGTCCCTCGCAAACATCCACAAAAATGCGGAAGTCTATTGTCCGCGTAGCAGCGTCTCCATGACTGCCGACTCCTAGCATTGTTGACCGCGGGCGTCCACCAGGGCACCAAGAGAGCGCGCCAGCGGATCCCCATTCTACTTCCGTGGAGACATACGAACCTGCTAAGAGTTCCACGAAAGGCACTTTTGTTGGCTGGCATTATTGCCAGTACCAAAGCGTTGCGGGGTTCGTTTCTTGCCTCTGCCACGAGACACGTCCACGATGTTTACCTAGAACTCATCATCCTTGGAGAGGCGAACACGCAGGTGAGGCGGCGAGAGTGGAAAAGGGAGAGAATCACGCGGAGAGGGCGAAGAGTCCCGCGTGGAGAGGGTGTCCTAAATGTTTTCTTTATATGTTTCTTTTTTTAACCAGGCCTTGGGCTCGAGGTTGTGCCCAACCTTCCAGGGCTGTGGTTACTGTATGCATATTAAAATTTCATTGGTTATCGAAGTCTAGGGCGGGCCTTGAAACATCACCGCCGTAACTTCTTTATTTGTGAAGCATATAAATATACATACATACATACATACATACACACACACACACACACACACACACACACACACACACACACACACACACACACACACACACACACACACACACACACACACACACACACACACACACACACACATATTCTTTATTTCTATAAAAGAGAAAAAGGCCCCTAGGCAAAATGCTACTTCAGAGTAGCTTGACTAGGCCCGGGGCCCATTACAAGGCAGCAGGGCATACAGAATTCGGACATAATAAAGCACATGGTCAATTTGACTAAGCACTGCAATTTCGAACGCAAAAGAGACGAAACATGCAAGGTTTTTTTTTTGCCAATTAAATCAAATTGAACATGACACAATATAACAGGCAAGAAGAACAACGAATGAAATCATAATCAGACATCTAGAACACAACGCTACTAAATAGTTCTAAGCGACAGACATAAGTATAAAATATGGTGTTCGCTATGAGATAATAGAAATAGGGAGGTAGAATTTTCTGTTTGTAAAGAGACACAGTGAGGATATACAAGCATGTACACAAAACAATAGTTAAGAGGAAAAACTGCCATCATCCATACGACTGAGAAAATTTTTCATAAAAACATTCCTTTTACAGACGGCATTCCCACACCACCATTCATTTGAATTAAGTGTGTTAGGAACTAGGAATTGCATCATTTGCCTCCCATAGTTTGTGCGAGTCTGAGGTACCGACCATTTGTTTCTTTGACGTGTATATGGTGGTGGTGGTAGTGGTTTATTTAAAAATAAAAAAGTGAAGCAAAAGAGTGTTGCCGGCCGCGGCAAAATATCTTAAGCACCCGAGCTGAAGCCGGCAGAAATGAAAGGAAAAGGATAGTGAGAAGTATAGACGGGAGCGACAGCAAGAAAGGACAGGGGAGAGCTTTGTACACTATTTACAAAATACAAAAGTAATCAAGTTCGCGCCGCTCGCGCGCTAATGTCCAAGCATTGTCCGAAAATAAGTGCGCGCGAGCGGCCACTGCGCACAATCACAAAAGAAGTAAACTCTATGTACATAGCCGCGCGCACGTAGCGCCCTGTCTCGGACTAATCGCGCGCGCGACACACTGCACTAGCGGCCGGGGTGGGGCGCCCGGCCGCGTATACCGTCCGAGGTAGCACCAACGGAGGAGCGTTCGTGTCACGCGTGCACTACCTGGTGAAGAGCAAGCGGGAAGTCAAGCCTGCCTGCTCGATGAACACACAGAGGCTCACCATTGTTCTGTCGCGGGTGCGCGCACTGACGCGCGGCCACAGGAGCGCTTCGAGACTGTCCGGGATGATTCCCAGCGCCCGTAGGCCGCGAGCATCTCGCGACGCGGCACTGCAGAAGCGGTACAGCGAAGGAGCATGTGCTCCAATGTCTCCACTGCGCCGCAGTCAGCGCACGCGTCGCTCGACGAAAGTCCGTGGCGCACCCGTCTTACCCCGGGCCACACGCAGCCGACTCGCACTCGGATGATCATCGCCCGCTGGAGGTGCGACAGTGAGCGCGCGCCGACGAGAGAAATGCGCTCTCCTCGCGCGATACGAGGGTCCGGGTGTTGCTGACGGAGGTGGTCGTAGATCACCGCACGCACGTCTTCCAGGGCGAGTGGTTCGTCGCTGGGAGGAAGCTGATGTGCGGCGGTGGCGAGCTCGTCGGCTTGCTCGTTGCCGCGGATGCCGCAGTGACCGGGCACCCACTGCACGCGAATACTGCATCTGCGCTCCGCGAGGCGTTCAATGCGCTCGCGTAACGCGCACAGCAACGGGGTGCCACGGCCGGGAGTCTGCAGGCGGCTGAGGGCGGCACGGGAATCACACAGCAGAGCACACCTGGGTGGCGGCGGAGTAAGGGTGAGCTCCAGGTCCAAGCCCAGGCGAAGACCCAGTAGCTCCGCCGTGGTCGAAGAGCCCAGGTAAGCCCCTCTTTGCTGGCGGTGCAGCTGCAGGGCGGGGATGGTGGCCGCTGCAGCGAGCGAGCAGTTTTCGCTCACCACGGAGCCGTCAGTGAAACCAAGCAGATGGTCGCGCAGTTGCTCGTAGATGACGGCTCCGGCTATAGCTGCTGCACCGCACATAGTGGTGTGCTGCGTTTTCCCGCGATGCCGACGATCTCTCGCTGTACCTCCGTCGTGAGGGGCCAGGGGGAGCAGAGGCCGTAAGGGGGCGTGGCGCGCGTCAACTGGTCGTATTCCTGCAGTGTCGCGCCCATTCTTGAGCGCGGGTATTGACGAAGGCGCTAAAGGAGTTCCCCGCCGTCTGGTGCGCGGTGAAGGCGGTCGATGTGGTGCAGCGAGCTGCAGCGGCCACGCCCCCGCCTCGGCCAGTGTGGCCTCGCATTGCCAGTTGCCGGGTAGGCCGAGGCAGGTCCGCAGCGCTTTGCGATGCTGCACCTCCAGTGCCTTCCATGATGGTTTGCGCACCGTGACGAGGGGCAGTGCGTAGAATATCGCCCCTAAAGCTGCGGCGTTGTAGAGGCGCAGCGCAGCCTGCTGAGAAATCTCCTGGCCCCGGGCGGTGAGCTTGTTCACGGCGGCTGTAGTCCTCTTCATCTGCTGGCAGGCCCTGGTCGCCGCGGGGCGAAAGGAGAGGCGCTGGTCGATATCCAGACCGAGGTACCGCATGGAGCTCTTCCACGGCAGCGGCGTCCCAGCCAACGTCAGCGGCGCCAGGCGGGCGCATCTGCGAGCTCCGCAGGCCATGGCTGCAGACTTCTGCGCGCAAAGCGCCAGGCCGAGGCCCCGCAACCGGTCGCCGATAGCGTCAAGGGAACCCTGGAGGCAGTCTCTCACGCGGGAAGCCTCGCCCGGAGGTCCCAAGCACCACAGAGCGATGTCGTCCGCGTATATGGAGATGTACACGCGGTGCCGGTTGCCTGTGGGCAGACAGCCCGGCACCGCCGACATCGCCACATTGAACAGGAACGGGGACAACACCGACCCCTGCGGCACGCCTAGATCCACCGGGCGGGGCTGAGAGAGAGCCGCTTCCACGCGCACGCGAATAGTGCGCGCGTTGAGGAACCCCTGCACATAACGCAACAGACGACCGGCCACGCCCGCCTCTTCCAGCCTCGCGAGAATTACCGCACGGTGGACGTTGTCAAACGCACTGGAGACGTCGAGCAGCAAGAGCAGTGCTACCTGCCGCGCCGCCACGGCGTGCTCGAGTGCGGAGACAACGTCCGCGATTGAATCTGCCGCGCAGCGCATCCCGCGAAACCCTGTCTGACGCTCATGCTGACGCTCGTCGAACAAGTCCGCCTCCGCGGCCCGCGCATGCAGGCGTTGGAGCGCCATATGCTCCATCAGCTAGCACGCCGCCGACGTTAGCGCCACTGGACGGTATCCGCTGAGCTCCGTGGGTGGGCGGCCTGGCTTCGGTATCGGGCAGACAACCGCTGCGCGCCACTCCTCAGGTAGCACCCCGCGTTCCCACACCAGGTTGAGCTGCCGCAGGAGGACTTGACGTTGCTCTGCGTCCAGGTTGCGCAGCATCTGGTAGGTAACCCCGTCTGGCCCGGGCGCTGAGCGGCGGGTGCAGTGGTACAGCGCGTCGTTCAGGTCCGCCGCTGTGAAGAGCGCGTTGCACGGGCCGTCATCCGGGGCGGGGGAAGAGGCCCTGGCGTCGAAACTGGGGCCCGATGTCGTCACTGCACTGCTCGCGGGGCACTGTAGCGCGAATTGGTCAGCGAACTGCTCAGCCAGCTGTTGGTTTGTTTGGCCGCTCGAGATGGCGAGAGCGGCCAGGGGCTGAGGGTTCGCCTGAGGTGTAGTGATGCGCCGCATTGTGGTGAAGAGCCGTCGCGAGCTGCGATCCTTCTCCATCGTGTTGCAGAGAGAAGCCCACTGCCGTCGATAGAGCTTGTTGGAGTGACGTCTTGCCGCTGCGTCTAGCCGACTGTAGACCGTCCAGTCTTCTGGCTTGTCCGTCCGTCGCGCCCTGCGCTCCGCCTTGTCCCTTTTGTCGCGCAGATCGAGCAGCTTATTGTCGCGTGTTGGCTGACCTGCCCGCACCTCTGCGCGACGCGTGGCTGTGAGGGCGCTCCGGACAAGACTGGTGAAGTAATCGGCGCCGGACGCAGCGGCGGCGTCCACCTCTTGGCGGAAGCGACCCCAATTCACGATTGCGTACGTACGCATGGGGCGCGCCTCTTTAGCAGTGGGCTCTATGGTCATGGAGAAGTGATCCGAGCCCCAGAGGGATGGTGCACGACGCCAGGTCGCCTCGATGCCGCTGGACGCGAACGCAACGTCGATGCAGGAGCCTGGCGATCCACGCCGTCGGAAGGTGGGCTGGCCAGTGTTGAGGGGAGAGTCCCAGCTGCGTTGCTGTGTCATGTAGGTCGTCGCCGCGCCGGTCGTTGCGCGCACTGCCCCACGCACAATGATGGGCATTGAAGTCACCAACTATGAGCTGGCGCGGGGCACAACACGACGACACAGCACGAAAACACAGCGCGTTCCACGCCACAGCTGGGCGCACATAAACACTGGCCACTGATGTGTCAACACCCCCGACGCGCACTGTCACTGCCACGCACTCCAGAACGTCACTCGTCGCCGCCGCCGTGCCGACGAGCACGTGTTGGACGTCGCGCCGCACATAGATGGAGGCCCGCGATTTTCCGGGTCGATGGGCTGGGTCGCCGCAAGGGATTGATGCACATGACACCTCACACTTCGTTGGTGAATGGTAGCCGATGTAGCCGGGCAGCCGCCTTTGGGGCTCCCCATCCCGCAGCCGGACGTAAGTTTCCTGCAGCGCGATCACCTCTGGTTGTTCGGATGTTATGCGTGAGCGGAGCTCAGCGTATCGCGCTGCAAGGGAGCGGACGTTCCATTGCAGGACTGTGGGAATGCGGGGTGCTGCCCGGCGACTAGCCATGTTGTTGGCTGTTTAGTGCAGGAGGGCCTGTCGCTTCCTCACAGATGCGGCCTGCAGGCGCTCGATTAAGGCATCGCGTGCGTCCAGAGGGGAGCCACCGGAGGTAGTGGGTGCGGGCCTCACTGGTGCGGTGCGGGAACCGGCCGGCTGCTTGGTATGCTGCCCCCGCTGCTTCTGAGGCCGGAGCTGCTGAGAAGGCTGCTGCTGCTGCTTGCTGTGGCCCACAACCTGCGCACAGCTGCGCTTGCTTGGTTGCTGCTGTGCAGCCTGCGGCGCCATTTCTTCACGTACAACCGCGCGCACGGCCCGTCGTGAGAGAGGCACCTCTGACGAAGCCAAAATCGTGGCGACATGCCTCTCTCATTGCCAGTGGGGGCATGAATGGTCCGTGGCAGGGTGTCGGCCGCCGCAGTTTGAGCAGCGCGATTTTCCGCTGGTGCACGCTCCAGTGTCGTGTGGTCCACCGCAGCGGGCACAGCGGGCAGCAGCTCTGCAGGCCTCGGTGGCATGGCCCAGGCTGGAACAGCGGGAACACTGCGGTGGGCGCAGGCGGCGCCTGTAAATGAACACATGCGGCGGCGGGATCGGCGCCGCAAATCGGAGAAGCAGCGTGCTTCCCGACAGCGACGCCGACGTCACTGCCACCGCCGATTCCACTGCAGCAAGCAGCTGGTTCGCTGAGGGGCGTGCGTCCACGCCGAACACGAGCCCACTGGACTGGTTGCGAGGAGCTGGCTCCCTGGCGCACACAGCGAGGCCACGGATGACAGTCGTGGCCAGAAGCGAGCCGAAGGTAGCTACGCAGCCGGTGTCCACCGCCACCACATTCCTCCGCGTATTAACGCGAACCGCCAGCACGCCTGGGCGCGGGTCCAGCTCCTCAGCAATCTCCCAGCCCTGTTCCCTGCTTACGGCCACGCCGCGTTCCGCTGGCCGAAACAGGACTGTCCAGTGGAGCTCCTCATGGACCGCCACAGCAGCAGCAGCTCTCTGCAGGGCAGCCTTACGCCTTCGCTGTGCTCGGGTTGAAGCCTGGCGCCAGGGGATCAGGCCGGCGGCCTCCAGGGAGCATGAGGATGCCGGGGGGGCGTGGCACTCGTTGCTGTCAGGCACGCTGGCAGCGTGCGCCGCGCTCCGTCTGAGAGCCGCAGCTGCAGCCTCTTGGTCACGTGCCGGGTTTGCTGGCTTCTGCTGCGCCGCGTCAGCCGATGTCGTCACCGGCCGCTGGTCCCTTAGGGTGGGGGCTTGCGTTCCGGCGAGAGCAGGGGGAAAGCAGCCAGTACTGGCAGACACGCTGTTGTCCGCTGTCACCTCCCTGGCTCTTTTTCCTGTGATCGCTCCCTCTGGACGCGGAGGGGGAAGTGAGACAGGTGCAGTGAGCTGCAGCGCTTCGCGCTTGGCAGCAGATTACTCGCCCCCGCTGCCTTTGTTCCCCTCCTCAGAGTGGGTGGAACGGCGCCGCTTGCGATGGGTGCTTTGATCCATTGCGTCGTCCCCCTCTGGCTCTTCTACCGCTGCTCCCACCGCTGCCGGAATGTGGCCGCCGCCGTGTGGTGGCTGCTGGACCGGGCTGGCAATGGCGGCTTCCACGTGTTCGTCCGCGCGCGCCGCCATCGCAGCAGAACGTGGCGGAAGGGCCAAGGTGCGTAGCGTTGCCTTCGCCGTCTCCGGAGTCAGGGCAGCGCGCTGTGTTGCGCGTTGCACGCACTCTATCCACCTCTCTAGCAGCGGAGATGATTCGAGAGACCGGTCGCGGCGTGCGCTCTGCGAACGAGGTCCGCATGGCACAGTCCTAGGCTTGCGCATTCCGCGGCCGCGGGCCTCCTGGTGGGGCTCCATGGCCGGGGGCCACGGGAGGTGGTTATCCCAGGTCCAGGTCCGTTGCCTGCGGGTCGTACGTGCAGGCGATGCGGGCCCAACCCGAGTGCTGAAGGGCGTAGCTAGGCCAGGCCGAAGTCGAAGGAGCGTCAAAAAACACGTCCGACTCGGTGAAAAGTCAGAACCGGTCTCCCTGTATATCTGGGTGTGTCTATTTTTTGTAAGGATGAAAGTTTGAGGAGGAATTTACTGCAGTGGGAGGTCGTGGATTTCATAAGAAGCAGGACGTTGTACTCTAACATTTTGTTTACTGGTAGAATATGCTAGCAACAGCACTGGACGGCAGTCTGGGGCTGGGGGGAGAACTCCGTGCTTGACACGTGCTTCTACAAGTACCTAGGTTTTAACCGGAGCCCTTCGGTCGATAAGTAAGGTCTGATAGCGTGCTTTTTCTGTGTGAGAATTTCCCATTAAGTCACAGTTCGATTGTGACTTTGCTTCTGTAACTCAGTTTGCCCTTGTACATACATGTAAATATAATCCTTCCTTTGACCTTCTGGATCTGCCCATCTTGCCTAATGATCGCCGAATCATCGACGATTGGAAGGGCCTAAGTAAGCCCTTCCGAAGAAGCCAACGGACCATCTCAAAATTACTGGTGTGTTCTGTTGCAAACTGGGAGGTCTCATTGTTGATTCGTAAAAAGACTGGTAAAAAGGAGGAGGAGGGTGAAAATCGTCACACCTAAGATTTATATGACCTGGCTGGCGAAATGAATAAGCAAGATTTGTGCGGGTTCACGTTATTGCCGGAAATCTTCGCTTGAGCAATCGTCCCGCGTACGTAGATATGTTCCTCCAGTTTCATGATAGGCATCAGAGGTTCCTTCCTGTTAGCCAGGATACTATGCCTTATCTTCGTGGTTGTTCAATGTGGCATTGTCTGGTTACTGAAGTTTTCGTAGGTTCCAGTGGCGTTTGCGTTGAGGGGAATGCGAGCTCCTAGCCACTCGAAGCAAGATAACCAACATCTGCATCAAAGTCACCACCATCATCACTGTCTTTGTGGATTAATGGGACCTGCAAATTTTACTATGATTAAGAACTCTAGTTTGGGCTAGTTGGTTCATGATTCAAGAGAAAAACGGCGCAAAAAAACGTGTCCACGTTTTTTTGCGCCCTTTTCCTCCTGAATTTACTATCTACTGCTTCTACTGCATGGAAAGTAAGAACAGCTGTGCACTCCAAACATTTTTCTCCTGCATGATCAACGATTTGAGAGCACCGAGGAGTACTTACCGGAGAGGTTTTTTTATTTTTCGGAGGAAAGCAAACGCAGCCTCCCATTAAGCTGCATACCGTTTTCAGCATGTCCGAGGACATGCATGGGTAAGTGAATTCTGCACGGGAGTAACAGAGGCAAAAGGGCCGCCATTGCTTGACTTTGTGGCCACAGGTTTTGTAGGGGCGGTAGCGCTAGTAGCGCCGCGATGCGTGCGTAATCAATGGAAGTCCGTGCCTCGGTATGTTTATGCGCCAGAGGCGCCAGCCGTGAACCAAACGTGCTACGGCATTTACCTTCCAACCAAGCCTGTATCCAAGTCATGTTTAAGAGGGCTTACCAGCTACAAGGCTAACAAGGCAACTCAGATTTGAACTTTTTCTGTCGATAGATGGCAGCACCTGAGTACCCCAAAAAAGAGGTGAGTTCTATTCCCCCTCCAGGTGTGTAAACTACACCGCGACACGAAAGTATTCGTTCTTCTGCGTACAAAAAGTAGAGCCCAGAACTTTCTGTAGGTATGCGGCCAAGGTTCTGGGGACCGAAGCACAAAAAAGTTAAATGCATCATGGGAAGTAGCGGGGCCAGTTGGTTCATTTTTCTACTTAAAACAGTGCGCAGGGACAGGACAAAGTCGAGAAACACACAGACACAGACAGTGCTGTGTATGTGTGTTTCTCGACTTTGTCCTGTCCCTGCGCACTGTTTTAAGTAGAAAAAAGTTAACCCCTTTCAAGTCACTGAGCAAAGAAAGATGTGGGGGTCAGATAATGGACCATTTCCCAGTAACCCACCAATTTAGCGTTTCTGGTTTGGGTTGCCTAGGCTTGCTTCCATCTCTTCTGCCAAAATTCTTTACACAAAATTACACGTTTGCTTTTCTGACGAGGCTACTTGTCAGGGATTCGCGTATGGTAAAACTGAAGCTAAGCATTTCACCAAGAGCTCCAGGGCTCTTAGTAAAGGAATAAATCTGAAAACAGTAAGGGTGATAAAGAATTTAAAGCAAGAGATTTTGAGAAATGAAAGTTAAGACGACAAAAGCACCGCAATTATCAACGTTTGAAAATGTAGTCGCGCCTAGCTTCATCGTCGTCTTATCATTTCATTTTGCCTTGCAGCAAAATGAAAAGGCAGCGATTGGCATTTACTCAAGGGCTCTCTTTTGGAGATGCTCATTTTGGGCCCGGCCGCCGCGGTGGATCAGTGGCTATGGTGCTCGGCTGCTGTCCCGAAAGACGCGGGTTCGATCCCGGCCGCGGCGGTTGAATTTCTTTGGAGGAGAAATTCGAGGCCCGTGTACTGTGCGATGTCAGTGCACGTTAAAGAACTCCAGGTGGTCGAAATTTCCGGAGCCTTCCACTACGGCGTCTCTCATAGCCTTAGTCGCTTTGGGACGTTAAACCCCATAAACCAACCAACCATCATTTTGGGCCCATGACTATACCCCTATTTTTGTCGCTGAGTTCCAGGCCATTGAGTTGACCTTAACAAGGATTCCCTGCTGTAGCAGTCGGGTTATGTGCTGGGGAGTCGTAGTTCGACGACTCACGAGCACGTTGGTTGCTTACGCCGCCGCCGAGTGATTAAGTTCTTTTGCGGGCGCAAGTCAGCCCAAATAAAGTGCGTCGTTTGCAAGTTTCGTTGCTGTCTTCCTGATTGCTGGATTGCCGTCACTACAACGTGACATCTGTTCGACGACCGCCGACCACGCTTGTTGCTACGCCCCCGCCAAATGATTCAGTTCTTTGCGGGCGCAAGGCAGCCCGAATAAAGAGTTCCGTTTAGAAGACATTCTCGTTGTGTTCCTGTTCGCCGCACTTCAGTCACAACTACGTGACATCTGCCTTTCCGTGATATCTGCCTTTCAGACAGCCTTTCCGTCTTGACAGTGCTCGAAAACTGAAGGGATACTCCTTTGAGCCGTTCCCCATTTTTTATTCCTCCACATATTACAGAGGTACGCTTTCACTGGATCCCTGGGCACTGCGGCATTGTTTCTAATGAGAGGACTAATTATTTAGCAAACGTTGTCCTTGATGGACGTCCGCTTCGTCCCAAATAGCGTCTATTTGACTCTAGCATGCTTTCACAGATTTCAGCCTCTCCACTGCTTGAGCCATGAGCCCCTAATTGCTGCAGCGGATTTTCAACACCTCGCGTTTCCTTGGAGTGTGCGGATGTGCAGTTCGAGGCAATGTGAGGTGTCCGTGGCCCTTTTGCACGGCACGATACTGCTGCTAAATCTTTTTTTATGTCAATTGGAGTTTTCTATAACCAACCTTTGTGAGTGTGTTGGCGAAATTGAGTCCATAGAACACTTTTTCCTCTCCAGCCGGCGGTTTGCTGCTCTCTATGGAATTTACTTGGAGATCCCCCTCGCTCGACTCGGGCTTCCTCCAACTGTTCTGATTCTCCTATCCTTCGGGGCAAGCGCCAAGGGATATGCCGTGAAAGCAGTGTGCGATTATATTAATGATTATAATTTCATCTTGTAGATTCCTCTGCTAGAATGTGAATTAACTACTGCTTCTTTTCGATATTTTTGATTTTGTACAAATTCTAGATCGAAGTCCCAAAATTATAAAAATACTACACTCCTTGTACATAAGTGCGTTTGTGTCCGCTATGCACCTTAGCCAATACCCCGCCGTGGGAATATATGGGCCATTAAAGGGGTCGTGAAATGTTTTCCGAAAATTTTGAACGACGTGTGTATTTGGAATTCTGACCCTTCATTCTATAGTATACCTTGGTTCGTTTCATCGTCTGGGTTGATTGAATAGCGAAAAAAAAAACTAAATTTCGGTTTCCCAGCGCGCGTCCCCCTCAACTCACAGCAAACGTCATTTTAAGAAGCCAATCAGAGGCTTCTGTCGTCAACACAACATGGCGGCTTAGCGAGGCCTGTTTAGCCATAGTTGACCGAGGTTACAGCACACATATTGACTCGAATGTGGCACTGTCGTCTGCTCAGAATGGAGTCTGCTAGCTGTCAATTAAGCTGACACATGTGCGAAAACTTGGCCGGCGCGCCGCACCAGTCGCCGCTTGCGAACTGCCGCCTACTGCAAGCAGGGACACGGAGCGGCAAGCATCTTTGCGCCGCTAGACTCATGCCCGGCCCGCATCCGGTGTAACACTTTGCCACCGCGCACCAGCGCCTGCGCGCGCTGCTTGGCTACTCAAGTTCGCACCAGAAAAGACAAAATATAGCGATGTTATCAGAAAGGCTTGCGGCTGTACTCGGGCGGCGACAAAGCATGCCTGCCCACGTAGCGTGCTTTCGGCAACGGCGCTGGACGCGGGCGCATCGGGCGACGAACTGCACTGCTCTCTGGCTGCCCTAGCTGGTCGTCGCTAGGCCTGTTTCGCATCGAAGCCGCGGTGGACAGCGCTTCGGAAGTAGCCTGGGTTATAATAACATGCCTGCTTTTGGCATCGCTTTACTGTCAACAGCATCGTCTCACAACAAAAAATATGGTCATTGTTGCGGTGCGCTCGGCAGCGGAGCTATATAGCGGACGCCAGTCGCACAAGCCGGACCGCAACGGCCGGGCAGCGGCAGCTGAGCGGCTGTTGTGGCAAGAAATTTGCTCGTATTACGGTTGCTGCTTCTACCAGCAACTCGGCATTGTTCAACGATCCTCAAAAATAATCTATTTTCCACACTTCTTGCATTATTTACGTGAAGAAAAATCTTTAGCTCATTTTTATGACGCCAGCGGACGGGATCCAGGTTTGCCGGCCGGCCTGCAGAGTCCAGACTCGCTGTATTTCACATTCGCACCAGAAAAGACAAAACAGCCATGCTATCAGAAAGGCTGCCTGTTATATTCGAGCAGTGGCAGCATGCCGAGCTTTCGGCAACGACGCCGCCTGCGGACGCGCCGGGCGATTAACTGCGAGGCTTGCCGGCGGCACTGGTCGTCGCTAAGCCTACCTGGTTTTGCATCGATACTATCGATACCGCAGCTGAGGGAGCTTCGGAACTGGTCAGCGCTGTAAAAGGTACTACTCTCGTCGCCCCTCTAACTGTGAACCTGTCCCATAATAAAATAAAGATATGCTCGATTTCCGCGACGCCAGCGGAGCTAGCAAATGCCAGCTATGCGAGCGGCGACCAGGCAGTAAATAAAGCGGTCATGGGATGAAATTTGCTTGTATCGCCGAATTAAATACTGCCAGCAACTCGGCATCAGCCAACAATCCTCAAAAATGATTCATTTTTGGCATTAATCTTTTCCAGTGCTTGTTATGAGCGTGAACAAATAATACTAGCGTGTTTTTCTGACGCCGGCGGCCGGCATCCAGGCTGACAGGCCGGCCCCGAGAACGCGCCCCCACGTCATTATGACGCTGGCGCTCTGCGCGCTCGCATTCTGCCCCTTGTCAGTGCGACGCGCCGCGTGCGGCCTGTCATTGACATCGGTTGGGCGCAGGCGGCGAGCTGCCGTCAGTCGTTGTTACGCCGCTCGCAACGGCACGTCGCGCGCCCGGCAAGTAGCAGTCATGCGGAGAGCCCGCGACACCTCTGCCTGCGGGAGCCCCGGTCGTGGACTCGAGTCTTCATCTCTATCGCAAGGAGTGGGTTGACTCGCAGCCCCATCTGCAAATTATGCCTAACCCTCTTCACGCTTCTGGAATATATTTTTCTGCAGCAAAGAACAGAAGCGCGGAGCCGATGCGCGCCGCGATAGCTGACTCGTTCGTATCGAGTTCATGTAAGCAGAGAGTCGTCGAGATGGGCTGGCCTTGCTCAGCTCGATTCTCTGACTCAAACCACCGCTGTCAAGGAACACCACCTAAACAGGTTCACGTAAGCAAGGCTATGTCGAGCCGCTGATACTGAAGCTATAGTGCCTAGAATATACTATACTGAAGCCAAGGAGGATGGAGAAGCAGAACCGAAACTGGTCCCAGGTCAGTGATTGATGTATGACCACGCGCTGCAGTTTGTTTAGAGTGCAATTACGCGTGCAAATAATTGGAAAACCTTGTTTCACTTTCTGAGTTTCTCATAAAGCTATTATTTTAGGGCAAACGAAAGTTGAAGATATCTGTACGTTTCTGAAGATCTTAAAATAACGTAGTCGAGTAGTGCGAGTGCCAGCCGATGGCGGCGGCGCATGGTCGTTTTATGAGCACAAAAAGGCAGCGAGTTCGAATGGGCTTTATTAAATGCAGACTCAATATTGAGTCGAAATATTTCGGAATCAGCATGTCGAATGTTTATGGAAGCAATAAAAATTAAAACCGGGCAGCTTCATTTTCTTTTCACAACCCCTCTAAGCTCGAGGAGATCATCATCATCATCATCGCTAGCGCCTGCTTTTCGAGACATGCGACCTCGCGAAGAAAGAGTTCGAACGCAGCTGTCGAGGTGTTCGGACGGCTTCACGCTACCTGCTCTACGATACGGACCCCTCTCTGTGGCACAGCACCCTCGGTCCCAGCATCGTGGTAGCCGGACGTGATCTGCCTCGGGCACCGCCACGGAGAGCATGGATACCCAGGACGTCGAGAGGGTGGGCAGAACAGTCTCCTTGGACAAGGACTCAGTGGTGGAGGCGCCACGTCAGCACGTTTCTGGCGACACGTCACCGAGCTTCGCCGCTGTCCACGTTGAGCCACCGCTTTGCTGGCCCTGGAACAGCGCCGTGTGGTTTACTGATACGCAGGCCGTTTCCACCCTGAGGCGCGTCACATCACGAAGAGTAATGTACGTTCCTGTCGCCTCGACCATCGTTTCCGAAGTGATCGTGCAATCGACCCCTTTGTACATCCCCTGCTCTACGCCGACCTCATGGAGAAAGGCAGCCACGAGGCGAAGCAACGGTCAGACCTTTCGCTGGGGTGGCGTTCCCGATCTCACGCTGCCTCGAGGACGCGGTCGGGGAGCCCCGCCACCATCGCGTTGACTCTCACCGGTGCCCTGCTTTTGCCGTGCCCAGCTGGGAGGAGTACCCAGGGTTGGTGTAGCGGGCCTTCACTGCGGACAACGCGAAGCTGAATCAGTCAGCGAAGAAGTTGGGCAGCGATGCGCGGCTTCAACGGCCAGAACGTTTCGGGTGTACCGCCCTTGTCCAACGAATTAACGTTATCAATTCGCTCGATGTCGACGACGTAGCAGACTTACATTGGTTTCTAATAAAAAACGTTGCTAATTGCAAACACCTGAGTAATCTTCTCCCTCCTTCACCGGGTCTCCATCTTCGTAATAGATTTCCTAGTCTCCTAATAATTCATCGTTATGGCTTCTGCGAGTTATCAAATTCCTTTTCCGTGCATCTTAGGTCTGCCGCATCGATCACCTTTGCATTAGAAGGCAAGGTTTTAACAAAATTCATGGACTCAAACATGTTACAGCGGTCAAATTTCCACATGAACCGCCCATTGTTATTGTGTCAAAAAATGCTGGAATTTTCGGACCATTTTTGACTAAGAACAAATCTTCTAAGAGAGTAATGTTTTCAGTCTGGCTCCTCTCGCAAAGTGACGCTGAGAAGATGTTAACCCTTGTTATCCGCTCTCTTCGCACAGCCAACACATTGTGCAATTAGGTGAACATGTTTGTTTTTTATGTTATCTATGAGGCTATGCAAGGAACTGGTTATTACCTGCACATTTGTCTGTCCCCTTACTGATGGCATGAATATGCTCTACTGTTGGGTGTTCTTTCTTTCCTATAACCGGCCAGTTGTTCTGGTTTATTGAAGCCTAAGGTTTCGCGTGTTCTATCAGCGACTACGTTACCACCATCTTGTAAGCAAGAGATGCTGGTCGGTGAATAGATTTTAAGTCTCTAACATCCCCTCTCTAAAATAATAGTATCTTATTAAAATACTTCCATACATCTGTGCGCTTAAGGTCATGAGGCATTGCAGACATAGGGTGGATAGTTTCTTTAGCGCAGTACCTCTGGCTTGCCATGGAAAGTGCAAAAACATCGTGGAAGAGAGTAGACGATGAGACATGTATTTCCTTCCCAAAACATGCTTGGTCCCTCAAAAAGTTAACTGAAGTCGACTTCTGTCGCAGTCATGTAACCGAGGCTTTACATGCATACAAAGCTAGGGATACATCTGTGGAGCAGTAGCTACTTTATTTTCGGTCACAAAGAGGTAATTTCAGCTTCTTAGAAATTTCCCTATTCCCTCATTTACTTCACGCTGGCTTACATTGTAGGCCGCTTCTTTTACGGATTGAGGAGATATTTCAAGAGGTAGATAGACTAGATTCCCAACAATGCTGTCGAAAACACTACACTGATGCATGCTACAGAGCATTCTGTTCCTCTACTGTGTGAATGCAGCTAATTGGAATACTCTTCTGTTGAAGGTTGTTGCCTATCGATTTCTTGGCCACGCTCCCTTATAGCAGCTGGTGCCACCTCCTCGGTGGCATGAACAATAGAGACCATTTTATGCAGATTTTGTAAGGTGAAAGACATCGGACTTTAGTTTTCAAATTTAAAGGATGTAAACTGCCGGAAATTTTCATGCACAGTTTTGTTTCAAACAAAAGATGTAGTGCTGAACACTCTCCATGCCCATGCGGATGATCGAAACGCATGAGCTGCATCCTCGCATTACCATGTGCTGTCCGTACACTGTGAGCTGCTTGGTATGCGCCACAGGCAATGAATGAACTGTGGCACACGGCACACGGGCAGTGCATCGCAGGCAACGTAATCGCAGTGAGCGGTGATGCGTGGCTGTGAACAAATCTCGGGAATCCATTTCCCGTACCTCTGCACATGGGTTGTTTGTTTTGGATGATACAAATATTTTTCGCAACCCTGAGAGATTTGTACAATCAAATCTGCTGTAGTGCTAGTTCACTGGCACCGCTTCACATGGAGAGAACAGAGAGATAATGTATGTTCTCCATTTTGTAAGACCAATTTCCAAATCGATCTCTGGAAAAAGTTTCAAAGCTCTAGTGGTAAAACCCTCAAGCTTTCACTTTTGAATCTAATAGAACTTTATGCAGAACAGTCAGCGTGGAAAGTTGGCCTGGCTGGTTTTTTAGCATCATGGAAAAGAAACAGATGAAGAGACAAGAACATGACAGGTCTAGCATCATGGAAAAGAAACAGATGAAGAGACAAGAACACGACAGGTCGTGCGCTAAAGCACATCCAACCTCTTTGTTCCCACCTGAGCGGTTGGAAAATGACCACAAGAGCATAGTCACACCCCAAAGCCCATTCCTTGAGCTGCAGTGTGTGGAAAGGTGCAACTTCAATGCACGCAACCAGCATGGCAGCACGGTAGAACACTTGCATGCACTTACCTCCGCTGAGGCATGTTTAAGGAGCATTGACACCTAATTTTGGTGCCATTTTTTTTCTCTCTACAATGATGCAGAAAGACACTACTATGCATGAATAGCCATTTTGTATTCACCTACGACTGCTACATTATTTATAATCAACTTTTCTGTCATGCTGTCTCGATTTTGGTTTCAAGAGCTAAACGATGGCTGTGATGTCAACATGAGGCCACGTGAGGCATGGGAAAACATCGATATAATCACATTCACTGCTTCATCGTTTAAAATTCACTACAGTGCTGAAGCCCACCTTCGTCACGAGCAGAGATGACAGTGAATGTGGAAGCAGCGATTATGATGTAGTTTTTCATGCCTCATGTAACCTATAACTACACACTGACATCACAGCACTCATTAGGCTGTTGAAACCAAAACAGCATGTGAAATAAATTCGATTGTAAATTATTTAGCCATCGTAGTACCAGGTGGTAATCCATGTATAATAATGCCTTGTGCATTATTACAAACAAGAAAACATGCATCGAAAAGTTAGGTGCCTATATTTCTCCACGAACCACATTGCTGCAGTGAACTTTCCTCCACACAGACACAGGAAGTGCACCAAAAGACAACGTCTCACTAAATCTCTTTGGGGCATGTATGTGTCACTATATTCTTCTCTGAAAACTGCAGTGAACTGTGGCAGTACTCAAGCTGTAAAAATATTGCTGAGTTTCCTTTGTTCTGTGTAGACGATTTGAGTAAAATGTTTTTCCTGCAAGGCATACATTCTTGCATGGAATGAAGGACACCATGGCACCCTCTCAGCTTAAATATAACATACTACTACAGCTAACACCATCATGGCATATGCCATCTTCTCAAGTAGAAAGAGCAAATCAACAAAAAAACAGGTGGGAAAACAAATTAACAAAACATTTCCATTTTTATTTCAGTAAGTTAAACAATATACCCGTATTTATTGAGTGGTAATCTCACTATAACAAAGTGCAACTTGCACGACAGGCAGTCAATAATTCATAATGCAAGCTTCTATGCCCTGCTCATAAAATAACAAAAACAAAATAAAACATGGAGGAATTTTCCACGTAAGATATAACATAAAAAGTGAACTATCAGCTTGGGAAGTTCAACAAAGCAAAATTATGGTTTAAACTACCATGACTAACAAACAAATATATACTGAAAAACCAAAAGAGCAGTAACATTCTTGCTTAAAAAGTTGTCGGAATCGAATGACCCAAAATATATTTTGCAGGGTCGGAGAAGACGTGCTCCTTGATATGCTATCGATAACAAGCAGCTAATATTTGTTCAATTGTAAGAGGATACAGTGATGAAAACCACAAACATCATTCCCACTATAACTTTGCTGTTTATAACTTTGATGTCTACGATCAATCGTGCATTTCTGTCAAGCTCTCCTCTAAAGCATCTCTGAATTTTGCGGTGGACATAGCAGCACTGCTGTTGAACGAAGACAAGCCAACAGATATTAGTTTGGGCTTAAAGAAAAGGAATAAGAAAAAAGTGCCCTGCCCGCACCGTCATATGACACAACGGGCTAGACAAGCCAACAGTGAATGTGTGAGCTTGAGGGTTCTAGCAACAACCTTAGCCATCCTTCACAAGAGGGCCATGGAATATGACTGCATCACATTATGCTCCCACCTGTATGACCAAAGAGAGTTCACATTAATTAGGCGATTCTAACATCAAAGTGCTTTCACAAAACAGACAGCGGTTCCATTCTTCAAATATTTTGGGCATACTGTAGGCAAATTCATAGCCCAAGCAGGAGGGGCTTCAACTGCAATAAGAACTACAGCAATTGCACCACTAGGAAAAAACTGATTATGAAAGGAAAAGCAAGAGATTCAATCCACTGGCCAAATTCAGGCAAGATGACTCATAATACCGATGTCCACCTTCAAGCGACAACACAAAATTTGGACCACTGTTTTGTCCATAGAACAAAATGGTACAGCTAGCAGAAATACTGATGCTTCAGCATGTTCAATACTATGGACACAGCAGCCTTCGAGCTGCTGCATGAGCACTGGTGGATTGCGCAAGAAAGCCTGCTTGGGAACCTGTCAGACTGCACACAGAAGATCACTGCTTTTGGGTGTGACCCTAGGTACAGTTTTTCTGAAATTCTTGACAACCAATGTGTGTACTAGGGGCAATGTTTGTCAAATTTTGCATTTAATTCTTCTGATGAAGTGATAAGTCGCTCATGTACTACTGTAATGGTCCCGATCGGCCATGGTCAAATTTCCGCAGTGGGCTGGGTCAAATTTTGAAATTTCGGAAACTAATGAAAATGTTTACTACAAACGAATAAGTGCGAAAGCAGGGATTTGCGCTAAGTAGAAGACGGCGGTGAGCGGTGAGTGCCGCTGGACGGAGCAAATGGAAGAGGATCTGGAAATCTCCATTGTCTTGAGGACAATAACAAGAACAGCAATGCACAGTGCGAATTTGGTGTGCAGTTTGTCACGAGGCGTTCTCGGAAGGAGACTTTTGTGCTATGGTCGTTGAGCTCCGGCATATGCGGCCAACCAGAGAGGATTGGTGTGGTGCCGTGATGCTGTGTGTTTCTGGGACACACTTCAGTGGACAATCAAAAAGGACATTGAGATATCACTTTACAGTATAAGGTTGTCTGTTCGGAAAGACTCCGGGATTTCTTGTGATCTCTTAATGCTGATAATCTTTTTAGCCCGAGGAAGAGCCGCATGATGGATCAACAAGCACAGACTCCTCATTCATCCAAGTCTGAATTCATTGAACAGTGTGCCTTGGTGCGGGAGGGTTTATGCTGCACAGGAACACGCGCCTGAATAGTTGACATTTCTTGAGGCATATGTATGTCTCCTGCAATTCTGATGTGCAGGTGGAATGGAGTGCACGAAGACAAGTAAATGTGCCTGCATTGCAGAATAGCATGCGTGTTTATGAAGAAATTGGTAGCTTAGCGGGATTGATTTCTATGCTAAGCTGATTGGTCAACAAATTTAAACTCTCCAACATCCCCTTCCTAAGTAATAGTATGTTGATAGACTACTTTCATACGTCCGCACGATAAAGATCACAAGGAACTGCACACAAAGTATAGTATAACATAAATGGCAGAAAGCTTCTTTTGCAGAGTGTCTCCACCATCTTTGCCCTCTTATATCGACAGAAGTCTCCACATATAATTGTGGTGCCTTGGATGGTTTATTGTTGACCACAAAGACGTATCCTGAGTCCCAAAGCGATCCGGGCTATGAGTGACGCCTCAATGAAGGGCTCCAGAAATTTCAATAACCTGGCATTCTTTAATGTGCACTGACATCGCACAGTACGTGGGCCTCTAGTATTTTGCCTCCATTGAAATTCGACCACCGCTTCAGAAATCGAACCCACATCTTTCTAGTCAGCAGCCGAGCGCCATAACCACTGAGCCACGGCGGCAGCTAATTGGCTGAGAGAGGTCACTTCTTTGGTAGTGCCATCACAACCTCCCCACCGTCTCAGATGTACCAAAAACTTGGAAGTCCGCCCACTACTCCAAAACTGAAAGGAACCGCGACAATTTGCATGCAGGCCCAGGCAAGAAAATAGAATAGTATGTATCTGTGGATCCGAGTAGTATAATCACGTATGATAATCCAATGGAAGGTACTAGAGCATTTAAAAAGGTGATGACTAGTGCACACCATAAAAGAGCAATGGAATCCATTCCAACAATAGCTTTCTAAGGAAAGTCTCAAGAACATTAGACGAACCTTGTAGACACCATAGCAGGCAACCTAAAAGCTCATTTTGCTCTCAGCGCAAAAAAGATGGCACAAAGGTGGTGAAGGTAAAGACAAATAAGTGCTGCTATCAACAGTGTTTACTGGAAAACATGCACACACGCGTGCACACACACGCGTGCACACACACACATGCACACACGCACATGCACACACGCACATGCACACACGCACATGCACACGCGCACGCGCACGCACACACACACACACACACACACACACACATATATACTGAAAGCAGTAATCAAAAAGAGAAAGTTATCTACAGGCCATGTAGCCAGACAGATATCCCATTTCACTCTTAGACAAGGCAATGGAAGGATTACTGATGCACATTGTGGCTTTGTGAAGAATGTGGAAAGGATCCATTACCTCGTGCGTTAACTTATTGCTATGGCGAAAGCATGTGTTTTTGAAATCTGGGATGCGTTGGCACTTTTTGCATTGACTCGCTTGTTCACTTCTTGTTCCTCTTTACCATCGTCTTTAATTGGTACCATGTTTTTTGTGCTGGAAGTAAAATGAACACGTACCCACTCGCCCAAATTTCTGCTTTACCCAACCAAAAGCTCTCGTATTTGCTCCTTTAAGAATCTGTTTAAGAAGACCCCCAAATATAACCATCGACTAGCTGGGTGAAAACTGCTCCAGAAAGTCAGTTGTAATGAAATGCATGTGCGTTACGTGGCACCACACGCATCATATACTTGCACATGCAGTCTCCCTCACCCCGCCCTCTCCTTCCACCATCCTTTACGCAACAGTGTCGGCGCAAATCCGGACAATGCATACCTAGTCCAATCCATCTGCATGACAGTCCGCAGGAAGAAATGGCTAAAGCAGAGGAAGAGAGTGCGAGAGAAGAAATTTGAATTCATGCTGCACGTGGTGAAAATTATTTTAAATAAATGGCCTTATTCCCCAGTTCCCTGCCTTTACACGTTTGCTTTTCTGACAAGGCCACTTGTCAGGGATTTGCGTATGATAAAACTGAGGCTAAGCATTTCACCAAGAGCTCCAGGGCTCTTAGTAAAGGAATAAATCTGAAAACAGTAAGGGTGATAAAGAATTTAAAGCAAGAGATTTTGATAAATGAAAGTTAAGACGACAAAAGCACCGCGATTATCAACGTTTGAAATTGTAGTCGCGCCTAGCTTCATCGTCGTCTTATCTTTTCCTTTTGCCTCCCAGCAAAATGAAAAGGCAGCGATTGGCATTTACTCAAGGGCTCTTTTTTGGAGATACTCATTTTGGGCCCATGACTATACCCCTATTTTTGTCGCTGAGTTCCAGGCCATTGATTTGGCCTTAACAAGGATTCCGTGCTGTATCAGTCGGGTTATTATACTTTCAGACAGCCTCTCCATCTTGACAGTGCTCGAAAATTGCAGGGATACTCCTTTGAGCCATTCCCTACAATTTTTAATTCCTCCACATAGAAGTAGTAGTAAGAGACCTTTATTCGGCCATAATTTACAGGCCGAGCACGTCGACCGCCTGGGCGACCAGAAGTCGCTGTTCTTCCTCCCCTTCAGCGCCAAGCCAGTCGAACCAGGTGGTGATGGATAAAGAAGGTGGGGGGTAGGAACCCGACTGCTGAGCAGCCGGGCAATAAAACAGGCAATGGGGCAGGTCCGCATAGATACAGGGGCAGTTGGGACAGGAAGGGTCTGATCGATAGCGATAGAGAAAGAGGCGAGACGGGGTGATAACTGCATTCATTTGGATGTGCCGAAGAAGGCGAGCCTCCAGCACCGTGAGCGATGGATGAGGGGGAGGGTAAAGGCGTTTGTCTAGGCGGAGCTCGAGGTAGACCTCTTTTATGGTGCGGCGAAGGGTGCGTCT